>NC_086081.1:12342301-12661845 GCF_948474715.1 Cydia amplana | reverse complement strand
CCGAAACCGAAACCGAAACTTTTGAAGACTTGTTAAAATCGTTGAAAAAATGTCATAAAACCGCTTTTAAACTCAAATTAAGGGGCTGTCAATACCCAATGTCCTTGAAATTGATTTTACTTAAGGGGCTCCACCACGCCAATGACCTTCGATCTGAATCCCTTAGTTTTCTTATGTTTTTTGCAGCTTATCATATTAGCAGCAACGGCTTTAAGCAATATAGTATTCCATATTTACTTCAAAGTTCATTGTCTTCGAGATATTTGGCATCAAAGTTGAACAATTTAAGGCCAAAAAACTGGTTTTCTGGCCATAACTTTTGTGTTAATTCGTTTAAAATTAAAACCCTAAGACGAACCCAAATATGTAGATTTCGTATAAGTAATATCCTTCACAGCAATCTAGATATGAAAAAAGTAAGTATCCTTTTAGACAATGTTTTTAAAAAACATAAAATAGTAGGTATCAATTTCTTTCAAAACCCGGTAGACAATAATGGAGATAAAGATTGAAGAACCGATAGCCGTTTAATTGCCTTATAAAAATCTATCTGTAGTGCAAAAGTCGGAGATACGATTCAAAACTTGTCAAAAATCGATGAAAAAGAAAAACTATTTGATTTAGTAAAGCAAAAAATATATTTATAGACTGTGGCCGCACTCGATACATGATTGAACGACATCGGCTCGATAGAAAATAACTGCAAAGATTGGTCTTAAAATCACCATTAAACGGTTCTAATATCTTTATTTCTTAACTTATGTGTCTGAAATTAAAATCAATTTGTCAAAACATTTACTTATACCTAAACGAGTAATATTACACAAATAATCCACATTTATTTTTATTTCAATATTCTTCTTATTATTCCCTTGAGCGCTGGTGGCCTAGCGGTGAGCGCTGCTGGCAGTTAGGTGGTGGTAGGTTGATATTTACCATTGAGAAAGCCGGACTAGCCCGATAAAGCCTAGTTTACCCTCTGGATTGGAAGGTCAGTCTTCCCAAGAATTGTCGGCGGTCAGTTTTTACGAAAGCGACTGCCATCCGCTTTCGTAAAAACTAGTGCCGACGCCAATTCTTGGGATTAGTTGTCAAGTGGACCCCATGTTCCCATGAGCCGTGGCCCTTGCCCAGGCTCAGTAACATGCGACAGTGCTATCTCATTTACTACGATACAATTAGACAGTGTGTGCGTTTTAGGTATTGACAGCCTCTTAAAACTGCGTCGAGCGTTGAGTGGCTCCATCATTAGTGGAATTGTGTTTAATAATACATAAATCAGTATACATAAATCAGTATATGTATGTATTAAGTAATATTGTTGTCCTTCTTGTTCCACAACTTTTGGTCTTTGTCACATAGTTTAGTTTCATAGAACGAAGTACCATTGCGTATGTTTCGGCCCGGCCGAAAGGTTCGGCCGTTTTTTGGCCGAAACCGAAACTACGGCCGAAACATGATTTTTTGGCCGAAACTGGCCGAAACCGAAACCGAAACCGAACCTTCGGTCGGACACTATAACTGAGTGAGACAAAATGAGCAAAATGCGATTTTGCTCACTGTTTTTAAGTAGCAAAGTACCCTTGTTCGAGCTGCTGAGGTGAAAACTTAATTGTTGGTATATCTTAAGAAAACATGAGTGAATAGATAAGTGATGAAGTAGGAATACATTTTTCGGGTTCTCTAATATGTTCTCACTGCTGAGGTGAAAAGTTTTGTGAACTACACGAGATCAAAGTTAGTTACATCTCGTGCGCTTTTGAGTCCCTTACTACGCTCAAGATTCTAAATTAGATTCACGAGCGTAGCGAGTATAGAATTTCGCTTGCACGGGACTCAAAATAAGTACTCGAAGAAATATCATACTTTGATCTCTTGTTGTACAAATAACTAGTTTTACTTGCCTTTAAACCCGCGCTATATTCATAATTCATAATTTTATTTGTTCTTTTTTAATAATACATCGTTACTTAAGGCAGATTATTGATCTAAGTTTAGGCTCTTTTTTAGGCTGCTCAATGAATTATAGCTACTTACTTTAATTTAAATACATTTAAATCATTGCACAGTGCAAACGGCGTACCGACGAGATTTTTATCTAGAATTTACGCTTGAAGTATAATCATAAATAATTATATCATCAGTTCATGTGATTATCCCTCATATGTACATTACGTAGGTACTGATAGATCGCAAATAATGTATGTTATTAAAAAAAGATTGCCGTTCTCACCTTGTGAACAGGTGTGGCCAACTTCTGGTCCATTCCATTCCATTCACATTATAAAAGTGTTTGTACTGTCATCTGTCGGTCAGATTTTGATGAGCGTTTAGTTTCAGTCCTGTTTATTTTGTGTGAAGGTTGCTTCTAACACGAGCTGTCTAGTTAACGTTGACGCTAATAAGCCTTTGAATCACACATTAATCACGAACCAATAGGTTATGCATGGTAATCAGAGGCGTGAAATTTTATTTCTTGATTGGTGTTGTACCTTTGAATTTTTTAGTTTGTGGTAAATACAATAAGGTTTAAATTTAAAGCAAATCGGTCAACAGCCGCTTGTAATAAACAATTTAAAATTATTATGTCGGGGCAGAAAATTATATGTTAAATCTATTAAAAACATCTGCTGTCAATACCAAATACGACGTACTTAATCGTAGTTTTGATAAATGTATTTTTAACTTACCTATGCTCAAAGCTAATCTGTCAAATGTTTATCATTTTTAATATGTATTTAATATTACTTAATACGTACAAAAACGTGACATTTCAATTAGTTATAGGATTAATTTTGTCACCTTATTCAATAAACGCAACTTCGGTTGAGGCTAAGTACTTTTTTATGGCACATTTAAGTGAAAAAGTACTTTTTCAAGAATATCTCAGATAATGTAGGAGACGCAGCTTAATATATTCTGATGAGCTCCTATAAACATAAATATGTTAATTTAATCGGATATTGATTAATTGTGTTTAGATACTAACCTTGTGGAGGATTGTGGGTTCATCTCAAGTATGTCAGCCTAGAATACTCGTGGATATTTAAAGGTCACGAGACCGGAAGATATGACTATAAATTAATTTGTGAACAATATCAATGGTTGTATAATTACAGTATGAGGTCAGGGACAGAGAACCTTTTAATTTAATTCCTACTCTGCTCGATTCCATTTATTTCTGTCGTTAAAAAATATGAATTCTGATAAAGTATAGCAACGTAAATTTAGTCAAATGAGGCTTATTTTGCTAGTGAATTTAATTTAGCCGGCGACAAGCCCAATTCATTATCATTATCAATGCCCCAGGGTCGCTGCAATATTTTCGGACTAGTTTCACAAACACGCTATTGGCCTTATTACTTATATTTGTGGTATTCTCTATCTGTATTTATAACTAAGTACCTAAGTACCTGTAAAATTAAGTAATTGTTAATATATTCAGAATATGTTCTGTAGTCTTTTCGAATCATATTTTTTTGTTGCGCATAAGTGCTAGAAGTGTTTACTGTCCATAACCAATGCTATAACAATGTTAATTTTATAAAATATGCATCTATGCAATTTAAAAAACAAATCTATGTGATGTAACTCATAAGATGTTATAAAATAATATACTGATTATAAAAATAAACTTCGCCGAATTTCGTATGTTGCTTCTTCTGAAGACAGAGATTTATTGTTCCGTAGCGATGGTAATCTCTTGACATTCTTAAGAGGTTTATACGTTATGCTCTCCGAATAATATTTAAAATTAACAATATCAGAGAAATCATTTCATAATTTGTTTTTATTAATTATTGGAGTGATTTATCACAAATCTTTTTTTTTCCTCTCTTCTTCTTCTTCTTCCTCGCGTTGTCCCGGCATTTTGCCACGGCTCATGGGAGCCTGGGGTCCGCTTGGCAACTAATCCCAGTAATTGGCGTGGGCACTAGTTTTTACGAAAGCGACTGCCATCTGACCTTCCAACCCAGAGGGTAAACTAGGCCCGTATCGGGATTAGTCCGGTTTCCTCACGATGTTTTCCTTCACCGAAAAGCAACTGGTAAATATCAAATGATATTTCGTACATAAGTTCCGAAAAACTCATTGGTACGAGCCGGGGTTCGAACCCGCGACCTCCGGATTGCAAGTCGCACGCTCTTACCACTAGGCCACCAGCGCTTTATTACAAATCTTTTTTTTTCCTAATAGTTATATATTGATTTTATGGTAATTAGGTATTCTTATTCATTCATTATATAATTCTCCAATCTACCATTTGGTACCAACACTAAATTGGCTTTTCTATCATGTCGTTTGACACCACAAATACCACAATCGCATAAAATACGGGTGCGGCATCAGTCAACACAGCATTTGTAATTATATTGCTTCAAATTATATGTTCCGAAACGTTAACTCACTCACTAATGTGGCAACCGTAATTATATCCTCTACTAAACACGGACACATCCATGTACCATAACAAAACTTATTTAGAGACGAAAAATATAAAGTTTCCCATTAAAAAATGTTTACAATATCTGTCAAAACTCATCCGCTATCCCTCCCGACCAAAATAAAATAGAAACTGGAAAATCAACGTTCCTCAAATTCGAAAACAAATATATGTCGAAATTAATGGCATCGGAAACATTATAAGTTATACAGCGAAAATAACGGACGGGCCTTGAGCTATTTATTATTTAATAGTTATCGGGTGTGAAACGGTTCACTTTTGCGGGACACGTGTGTGAACAGATCAAAATAACATTGTTCCAGAAAACTTTAAAACTGTTGCTGCTAGTATTTGTGCTTAGTTAATTAATAATAATGACACCCATTTATTATCTGTCGAGTAAATTGAAGACGACGCGAAATCAAGCTCCATTGACTGTGCACGAAATAAATGACTAAGTACGTATAAGAGACTGTCTTTTATCAGAAACGAAGTGTCAGGGGAGTCAATTTATCATTTTCCGTAGTTCACGGCCATGCAGTGCCGATGCCGGTGCAAATCTTACTGGCCGTAGAACGCCGTTTGGCGAAGAGCCAATTCGCGATTGTTTTGTTTTCTAAAAAAATTTAGAAATGAACAGACATTCGGGGAATAGACGGTTGAGGAATGGACAATAAGTGAATTAGACCTAATGGACCGCTCTGGGGCAATTGACGATGAGGGAATGGACATTCGGGGAAAATAGACATTCAGGGAATAGACATGTTCCCTTGAACAGACATTCGGGGAATAGACGGTTGAGGAATGGACAATAAGTGAATTAGACCACATGGACCGCTCCGTATTTTGTAATTTAATAGTACCTATACGCCATAATTTGTTGTAGGTATCTTTAGAACGATAACGTTTGCAAAAACGTAGGATAACGTTTTTTACAAAAAAATCAAGGTCATTTTTAGAAAAAATAAAGCGTGTGTATGCATATATTTACTCCGTATTAGCATTTTGCCTCGGTTTTTTTAAATATAAATGAGATAAGATTCGTTTTGTCTTTACTTTACTTGATACATTTATATCGTGGTTTTAAAAGTTAGGTGCGCATGTGTTTTTCAACCATTTTTAATATTTTAAAAATAACTAGCTAGGTATTTAATAATAGGTATAGTCGGTATGTGATTATCAACTCCTGTGATGTTACTAATTACATTATACCTTTTGATTTCAAGAACGTCATTTCAATATCGTGTGATCCATCATTTGTTCAGTCACCGCGCGTTAGCAGTAGGGTTGCCAGATCGAAAGGCGCTATTATCGGGAAAAAATATCAATTTTTCGGGATTTGGGCCTTAAGTCGGGAAAAAACCATTCAAATTAAATTAATTGTATTAAAAACAACGATATTTTACATTATTGGCACTACGTCAGCTGCTCTGCCCAATCTCGCCACGCGCGCCCCGCGCGCGCGCTGACGAGCTCGACGCGGGTCGCTGGCTCTCTCGACGACAGTTCGGAACTTGAATTATTGTTTTATAACGTGAAGCTGTTTTTCGGGACAATTTTCACTTTGTCGGGAATCGGGAACACATGCTAAAAATCGGGACAATCCCGCCGAATCCCGACCATCTGGCAACCCTAGTTAGCAGTGGTGTAAGGAATACCCAGTCAGTTGGGTGGTCCTCCAATTGGCACTGTTCCACAGGTAAAGGTGAAAGCAATTACAAATCGCCATTCATCTTTGTTTGTGTAATTTTCTTGACACCATGGGTGACATTGACTACATTTGATTCTTCCAAACTTTGTGAATGGAAAAAACTCATGGACAAATATAGAGAAAAAGAAAGAGAGAAAAAAGTTAAATAACTAATTACGAAATTACTTTAGGTGCTAGATAGATAGATAGATATATAGATAAACCATTTATTAGCTTGCCACAATACACACATTGACAGAAAAAACAGAAACAATATATAACAATATCAAACTAAAACTAAAATCAGGAACAAGATGTATCAATAAATGTGCTGTGTGCGTTGCAGCAAAACAAAAGGGTTCTGGCTCAGTAATACGCTCCACTCTTTCGGGTGAAGCACTGATAATTCTGCTAGAACCCAGATCACGGACAGATTATCGAGTAAAAATTAATAATACAAAAATACAAAAATATTTAGAAACTTGCCTATTAAATAATAAATTAGCTACGGATTGTGTAAAAGTGTGGTGCCTGTTAGTGTATATGTAGTATGATATGGATGGGGGATAGAAAACGGCCTACAATAACATAAAGTATTGTACACATAGGTACAGACTAGATCCGGTAATCTGCAACCAAATACCCGTGCGGAATTCCTATATTTTGTTTATTTAAAAGGTATATTTTAAAATGAAACTTAAACGATTGTTTTGTTTTAAGACATCTTAATGGTGGAGGGATATTATTCCAGCACTTGGTTGCGAGATACCGGAAACAGCCTGTAAAAGCGACAGTTTTGTGTGGGTGTGTTTCTAAAAGACAACGCCTGGTGGATCTAGTACCATGTCGTCTGTGGAATGAAGAAACGTGTATTTTCGAATATAAATATTCCGGTTTTTTGTCGTTCAGGACACTAAACAAAAGACTTGCAAGGTGTAGGTGTCTGCGAGATGTCATATTAAGTATTGAAGCCTTATTTAGATGCGGTGTAATGTGACTCCTAGGCGGGACTGAATAACAAAAACGGTAACAGGCATTCTGAACTCGCTGTATAAGACGACGAGTTTTGTCTTGTACAGTGCTACAGTAATTAAACCTTTTTTTGCGTTCTGAATTTGTCCATGAGTATATTTTCACAAAGTTTGGAAGAAATTCGAAGGTTTTAAAATAGTGCCTACATATTGAGCAACTACTTGTTACTTTGTATTGTTGGATTTTACTTACTTACTATACACTCTATAGAATGTCGTGTAAAGTTTACTAGATTCGGCCTAGTTTTTAAGTTTCAGAAACAAAGCCATTTATCTACTACTAAGGTACATTAAGTGTCCCAACCTAACCCATTATAAGTAGTACCTATTATAGGTATCTAGAAAAGTAGTAGGTATATATTAGGGAAGCTAGCTGGAAAGGAAACATAAAAATACCTATAATTTTAGGGGACCTAAAAGCCATTTTTACATCCTATTTTTTTAAATTAATGATGACATTTCAAATTACGACTTTTTGTTACAGGTAAGATTCTACTATGATGACCACGAAATACACTGCAGACAGCTTTGGTGCGGCAAGTATAAGGGCCGTTACACACTGCAACTCTGTGCAGCGCATTTAATTGCTACTGAAACATTGTTGTACTTTTATCACTGCACAAAGTCGCTGAGTGTAAACTGCCTAAAGAAATTGAGATTACGCATTGCTGGATTCAGTCACGATACATTTAGTGGGTAGGTAATGTTAATAGCTAGATTGGGCTAAAGTGGAATCCGGTCTTAATCGCAAAAAATCGTCAAAGAGAGATGAATATTCGAAATAATATACCTAATTATTTGAATGATCGAATATACTAATAACACTAACTGATCGAAATGTTATTTTTAATTACAAACATAGTTGTTAATAGTTGTAGCTATTTTGTATTAAAACAACATCGGAAAAGATAACGCCCAATCGGCCCAATAAAACATGATAACGTGCAAATGCCCTGTTTTATAGCTATTTAATATCCAATCAAGGAGCTATAGATAACTATATACATAGTCACATTGACTGATGATAATGATTTATCAGAAGTATTCGTCCCGCGAAAACGGCGGGCGAAGTGCCAGGCGCTGTTATACCCATCCTATCGTCTGGAACTGACCGATATAAGTTGATCTCCAATTCCACATATTTGTTGCGAATCACGAGGTCACACTTATATAGGTAAGGGTTGAGTTTATTAAGCGATGGGAAGAAGATAGGGGGAACTGGGTCGACAACTCGACATTCGATATCGCGGTAGATAAATATTATTTGTATTGCTTTTTGGATCATTTTTCATATTCCGATAGTTGACAGGTATAGACGCGGCTCCTGTGGGTGTTTGTGACAATGTATAATGTTTGACTACATTTTGTGTACCTACATCAATTCCAAGCCAACTTAGCAGTTCGGCCAAACAGGAATAGAGCTTATTCTAAAATGAATCTATTTTTTTTAATGAAAACTAGTGACGATCAAACGTCGATAGCATGCCGATTTATTGTCAAAAGTAGCGAAATAATCGGCGACCTATATACGACATTATAACATTTGAAATAGGTAACCTACAGTAACCTGCATCTAGGAAGTCTAGGAACTGCCGGACCGAAATTCGAAATGCTACCGCTCGTCTGTAGGTACCTACGGGTAAGGTAAACGTACTAGTGCTTGACATGCTAATGCCCAATAGATGACACCCTGCTGTCACCTCTATTCACAATGACTTAAGTTTCAAGATGACATGTACTGGTACCGCGTCGAGTAGTACGTTTACCTTATGTAATGTACGGCTTATTACCCTTAGTTTTGACTTTCGGTGTCTAATCGAATTGGTACAAAAATAACTATAGCCCTGCCTTCTGTAATACATTAGCAGGGTTTCCCTACAGCTCTATAAACACGGGCGCTGTGCCAACTTAACAAAAAATACAAATTATTGTAAAATATTGCTAATGTTGTGATTTTTATATCAAATTAGAATTTCAATTCCCGAAGGAACGTGATTAAACTTGACACTTTTCTAGCGTGACCCCATTATTCATCGAATCATTTAAAAGTTTAATTAGGTATTTATAAAACTTTTAAATATCGCTTATGCGGGTCGATTCCTTATGAGAATAGACTTAAGTAGACTACAATGAGACTAGAAATAGATTTTGATATAAAAATGCCAAAGTGTCTATGAGCACTGTTATATGATCAGTGATCATGGTACATTTTAATTCTAATTTCGCTTAAAACGATTGTCGTTGGAGACCTCGGGGTCATAAAAATAACTAAGTCACTGAAAAAAAATCTGAATTGTATATTATGTTACTCGCAAAATACCTACTTACCAAATTTGTATCTTTTAACCGAGAGAGGGGAATGCCCCGTCGAATCATGTAACACTATCACATTGCAGTCATCAACATTATAATCCCTACAACCTATCAAACAAATTCCAGCTCTGTATCAAAGTATTTAGGTTGCGTTTTAAACGGTTCCTTCTGATACCGGCTGTATGGATTTCTATTAGTATCGGATTTCAAGTCATAACAATAGTGATTCACACGAACACGCCTAGGAATCTGCGGATCCTGCAGCTGCAGGTATTCAGTAAACAATAAACAGACGGTTCATGACCCTTCCTTATATTCTGCACCTTCGTATTTATTTCACACAAGTATTTATAATTACAAGCTAGATATTTTTGTATTAGGCATTACCTTTGAATGAAAAATTATTGCCGAATATAAATTGCTAAATCAAAGCATTTTTCCGGCGGCCGGCGGCGCGGCGGCGGCGGGGCCAGGGACCAGGGCCCCGGCAACTACCTATAATCCCGAATTTTCACCTAAACACTAGTTTGCAAAATTAATGAATAAGTATGCCTGTAGTTTCCTATTTAAAATTGGATATTGTAATACGATAGAGAATACACTTTATTGCATAAAACAAGTACATAACACAGAGAGAATACAGTAAATGTGTACAAAGGCGAACTGCGTGAACTGTGTAAGTTTTGCGACATAAAAAGTTTTTTGTAGGTATATATCCATATTGACATTAGAATATAATACCAAATGTATAGTTATCGACATAGTATAAAAAGAGATACCTCGATCTAATCATTCGGACATCCTTAATATTTATTAAATGTTTCTAACCGTTGGCACCTGTAATCAAATTAGGCTCTCCAACTGTTTACACATGTTTAAAAACATCGGCGCATCGGCCAGACTATTTGTTTTGAGAGATTATCTATTGAAACCCTTTGTATAAGATGATTGTCTTATTGTCTCCTCAAATATTTGCATTAGTCTGTTGTGCAAAGGGATAAGAATCGTTTATTTATCATTGTTAGTCACTGCAAGATAATACATAGGTACCTGGAAAATATTTTACAAGATTAGACTTATCAATGGGTCTTTCCTATAGACTTGCTTAAGTGATTCTAATACCTAATAAAATCTAAAGATTTGTTAGGTACTACAATCACTTAGGTGCAAACGAATAAATGGCGATTGTCCTTAACATTATTTTCACACGATCAGTTTCTAAGAGATAATATGAAGATATAATGCATGTATAGCTACCGTATTTGTCATCAAAAGAGAAAGCAACGATTTTCGCCCACAGACTAACCAAAACAATTCATAAAGTGTATTGGGGTAACTTCGAAAACAGGATACTTAATTTTGAAAATAACAAATATGTATCTACTACACTAGAAACAATTTCTGCTATAGTGAGGGGTTGCAGTTTTCAGTGGCGTAAATGTTGCCAATGTATGAAGTGCTTCTAATTTAGCAGATATTAGTGGTTACTCGTATTGAAGTTTATATTTGCGTTGGGCACCTTATTTTAGCATGAACATGTTTAGGTAGTTTAAAGTAGGTATCTACTCACTTAGGTACCAACTAAACAGCGATTGTTCTTGACATTATTTTCACACGATCAGTTTCAAACAGATGATAATGTAGATAAAATGGATAAAGCTGCCTTATTTGTTCTCAAAACAGAAAGTAACGATATTCGCCCACGCACTAACCAAAACAAATGATATTTAAGCTTAAGCGCCTTTGGTGGTTGGCGTAAACATATGTTTAGCGGGCTCAGCACGGTTTCATTTTTATCCACTATCACTAAGCCCGTCACTTTCGCACTTACATACTTGTTAGAACGTGACAGGCATGGTGATAAATGATAAAAATGCGACCGTGCTACTAGGGTAGGTGTCTTGGATTGAAAATTGTTTTTGAACCTACGTCTTTCTTTACTTCAGGTCGGGAATTGTTTTTATAAAGATGCACTATCTTCGATTAGGTACAATAATGTATACCTACTCAAACGCTCGTGTTGTTTAAACAGCTTGGTTGTGAAACTTATGGCAAAAAAATTAGTTTCCTACTTTTATTTGTATTAATACAATAATGACAAGATATTATCACTTATCACCTACTTAACGGAAATAAGATTAACGATATTGTCCAGTATTTTAGTGTCAATGCAGAGATAAGTGACCCCCCACTGCATAAAAAGATAGGTAGAAAGGGTTTTTATGCGATTCATTCCGATTTCGCTGATTGTACATTTTCAACTGCTAAAGAGTTCTTATGATGGAGTGTATTACTATTGGAAAGAGGAGCAAGAAGTTACAGTAATTAAAAGTTATAGATACCTATTAATATATCTTTAATTCTTCGTACTTTATCAGTTTCAACAGTCGTATGTTTGGTGTTAATGATCATAATACCTACCCAACAAGCAAAATTATCCCAGAACGCATACTTTATAAGGCTATTTGGATTTATAAAACTCCAATTATAGCATCAAAATTGGCTAGTGCGCTTTTTAGAGCATAATTAAATGCCGTTTTAACTTGAGCACATTTACTACTATAACTTCACCTTGTAACCGTTTACAAGAACAGATTTCCTGGTCATTATAGGCATAATTTATCTTATAAAAGCATACACTAAGAGTGATTACACTTAGGAGTAATCACTCCGGTTACTTAGACTTATAAGCGCTTATAAGAGAACATCTGCGGGCCGTTATAATTTTATGACTCCTGAGGGCCTACCGCGAACCACGTTCGACGTGTTGCCTCCCTGTCACACTTACGTACGAACTTACAAGTGCGACAGAGAGGCAACACGTCGAACGTGGTTCGCGGTAGGCCCTCTGTAAGAGCCAATATCAAGAGTATATATACTGAGGAGTAATCACTCCGGTTACTTAGACTTATAAGCGCTTATAAGAGAACATCTGCGGGCTGTTATAATCTTATGACTCCTGTAAGAGCCAATATCAAGAGTATATATACTGAGGAGTAATCACTCCGGTTACTTAGACTTATAAGCGCTTATAAGAGAACATCTGCGGGCTGTTATAATCTTATGACTCCTGTAAGAGCCAATATCAAGAGTATATATACTGAGGAGTAATCACTCCGGTTACTTAGACTTATAAGCGCTTATAAGAGAACATCTGCGGGCTGTTATAATCTTATGACTCCTGTAAGAGCCAATATTCAAGAGTATATATACTGAGGAGTAATCACTCCGGTTACTTAGACTTATAAGCGCTTATAAGAGAACATCTGCGGGCTGTTATAATCTTATGACTCCTGTAAGAGCCAATATCAAGAGTATATATACTGAGGAGTAATCACTCCGGTTACTTAGACTTATAAGCGCTTATAAGAGAACATCTGCGGGCTGATATAATCTTATGACTCCTGTAAGAGCCAATATCAAGAGTATATATACTGAGGAGTAATCACTCCGGTTACTTAGACTTATAAGCGCTTATAAGAGAACATCTGCGGGCCGTTATAATCTTATGACTCCTGTAAGAGCCAATATTAAGAGTATATATACTGAGGAGTAATCACTCCGGTTACTTAGACTTATAAGCGCTTATAAGAGAACATCTGCGGTCCGTTATAAGCAAATATAAAGTTAAATTACTTGAAGTCATTTACAGTTCTTGTTTGGTTTTGCATTAGCCTAAAAGTGGATACGTTTCTCTCACATTGGAATTATGCAAAAATTAAGTACTTGATATAATGACCATTTTAGTTTATTAACTGCATTTATTATGTTAACTTTTCCTCTATATATATTTGTCATGTGCCTTTATAAGCTCAAACTCATTTATAGTGGCTTGCTGTAGTAGTATTATAGTCCAACTAATTCCAAACGATCCCTGCCGAAACTGTTTTAAGGCCACTTTTGCTTGACCTTAACCAGTATAGGCAAAAATGTGTTTAATAGGGTTTTGCATATTCTTTTATGAGATATTATTTTGGCTATTTGAGACATGTTGTTTATTCTTTTCAATTAGGTAATTCACGTTTAAAATGGATTTAAATAAGTGGAAGCGGTTTAAAAAAAGTGGTTCATATAAAAGAAAAGTTAAAAAAACATACCAGGCAATGTTTACAACATTGAATACAGATTTTATAAATGCACCTGGCCAAGTCCGAGTCGTCGAAATGGGCGAGGGTTCTGTACATAATAGTAGTAGATTTAATTTAGACGAAAAGGAATCAGACTCCGAAAGTTGTGCTAGTGAAAAATCATTGAGCGAGGTTGAAAACGATAATGAATTAGAAATTTCAGATTATAATTTGTTCAAATGAGAATTATTTTCATTTACTTACAATAGCTGAAGGAATGTTACAACATTTTATTGAACGATTTAAAAGTATTTATGGAAAAGACTATCTAGTAATGTGCACAATCTCTCGCTCTTGGTTGACGAGGTAAAAAAATATGGAATCCTTCAAAGCTTTAACGCGTACCCCTTTGAAAATAAACTTTTCTGCATAAAAAAAATGGTCAGACAAGGAAACAAAGCACTTTAACAAGTAGCTAGAAGAATAAATGAAATGGCTTTAGTGGATATTGACAGGCTCAGAGAAAACAAGAAATGTTTGACAATAAAGAAAAGTAAGCGCGGCAAATATGGTTGAATTTTAGACTTCTAGCAAAGGAGCAAGGTAAATGGTTTTTAACCAACGAAAATCATGTGGTGGAGTTTATATCAGCAGATTTCAAAAACAATGAGAGACAAGAGCAAGACGTAGAAATACACGATTATCGTATTGGAAACACTCAAATTGCCTTTGCGGAACCCATAAGCTCATCTTTTTTAAATATTTGTAAATGTGATTGCAGGGAACCTAATAAATCTAAAAATATGTATAGTTTCAAACATTAAGTGTAAGCTCGTCAGCGTTTTGTAAGACACAAATTTATATTTTGTGCCATTACTACATACTTTATAAATAGGATAAAGAAAACAAATAAAGGAAATTTACTTTTGAGTTTTTTATTTATTAATCAAATCAATAACAGAGTTGAATTCAATAATATAGTAAGCATACTAATATGAATAATTAAAATGGAGACGTACTCAAATCAAATTTAGTAAAAGAGGTAGTTTTATTACCTTATAATTATCATAACAGGAACTTTAATTTACTTATCATATTTAAATATATTCAGTAATAGTCGTTTATGCAACTGTTATGTAATGAGGGGTCTTAAAACACAAGTGTGTTTCAGGTCACACGAGTGTTTTAAGGCCTAATTATATACAGTTGCATAAACTACTTTATCTAGAAACATATCATAAGTACATACTCTAATAGATGGGTTCAGAAGCCGTAGGAAATGGCCAGCATTATTACAACCAAGGGGGAGGCAGCAGTGGACTTCTTATGGCTGATATGATGATGATGATGATGAAGTTTACAACCAATTTTACTATGAGAACTTTCTTGTCTGTGGTAGTAGGTAAAACCTGTACAGTAATGTTATTACAGTATCGATTTCTGTACTTGAATGTTATTACAGTACCTACAGATTTTTTAAATTACAGATAAGAAAGTTCTCATAGTAAAATTGGTTGTAATAAATAATAATGCTGAACATTTCACTAATGATTATGTGAGTAGATAAAAGTAACTGTATCAGTTCTGTAACACCGTTAAAAACTAAATTAATTTTTAATATGCGATGTGTTAAATCGACGTAGTTTTCAAATAAGTTAATAATTGACTGAATTATTTAAACTGAAGTTTCAAATGCGCCAGAGGATGTAGTTTCTGGTTGGGGTTGAACTACTGGAAGTGCATTATCTGGTGGAGGTGGCTGAATCGTTGTAGCCGCTGATGCTGCAATGGTATCCTTATTTGTTTTTTTGCCTTTAATCCTACGTTTTGAAGTAGACATCCTTTTGTTACTCTCACATCGTGAACGGGAATTTTTCAAAATAATTTTTCAAGATGATTTTTCAGAATGTGCATGGTACATTATCGAGTTACAAGTTACAAATCTCACATTCGTCGCTTGGATAGTGATCATAAACCGCGTAGATATAACAGTTTTCACACCACATCTTATCTTGGCATAGCAGTGACCTGATGTCGTCTTGATTCGTTATAAAATGTAACTCTCTGTTGTTGATAGAAACTTCAATGCGACAACCGGGGCATCTTTTAGATAACAAGAAGTGTGTATTTTTCCAAGGCCATTTTAAGTTCTTTAGAGACCGATAATCATTTTTGGTCAAGAATCGGTCGTTATCCATAAACGTAACCATACTTTATCTTGATCGTTGATACCTGAATAAATAAGTATAAAATTTAAGTCTAATCACGAAATATAAACAAATAATCTTTTACAGAAGAAAACCGACTTCTCAAAGTAGTTTGAAATGCCATATAAATTAATGTCTGGTCACTGTCTGGTATTTAACTTTCACGATTTTTAAACATTATTAAATTGCACAACGGGACTTTTGAGGGAAGACGGGAAGATTTGAGGAGTTCCCTCGATTCCTTATGGATCCCATCATCAGAACTCGAGCTTGACAAAAAATGTGTCTTAAAAACTTAACTTGCTTAACAAACATAACGAAGAGGACAAATCGCCAAACGTGAACTATGCGTCGTTGAAGAGTTCGGTTCTGATCTTCATAAGCAGTTCCACTTCATCATAGGTCACTTTTTTGGATGTATATGCTTGATTTGTTGACAAAAACACAAAAATCACTATATATATGCCTTTAAGATTTGAGGGGTTCCCTCGATTCCTCATGTAGGTAGCCCATCATCATAACTGGGTTTGAAAAAAAACGGGACCAATCTGTATACATACATACAAACAAAGAAATAATTTTCAAAATCGGTCCAGTAATGACGGAGATATCGAGTAATAAACATAAAAAAAACATACAACCGTATTGATAACCTCCTCCTTTTGAGATTTGGAAGTCGGTTAAAAATCGAGCGGAACCCTTGCGGCGACGCTTAGAATCACAAAATATTAGGTACCTACTAATTAAGGATCAGTCCGGGAAATTTAATTTTATTACTTTTTATAGTTAGGTTTTTGTGTCAAGGGTTTTTTATTTTTATTTTGCATTGCTTAACCCTACTTTGGTAAGAACATGGCGAGTTCTTTGGTTTTGCCACATGCCGTTATAAAACCATGTGCACCTATTATAGTACTATAACGCAATTCAAAATGCCTACTGCGAAAATGGCAGCTACCTGTACAATTTTCTAAACAAATTGATAAATATTAATATGTAAATATCCCAAATACAAGAGGCGCGTTAAAATTTTAACCATAAACGTGATAGATTTCACAGAAAATCCATGTTCCCCTACGTATGTAGTACGCTAGAAATAGTAATTCACCAAGACATTAATAGAATTCACATTCATTACTTACCTTATAATTTGCTTGAATTACAAAAAAAAAACACAATATGTGAACAAGTGTTTGGCAACAAGCGATTCCGTTCCACGACTATTCAGATATGGAATTATAAAAAACATTGTTGAGAGCGTATTAATCTCACTTTTTACTATAACATACTTAGAGTAGGTTTAACAGGAGTATTTAGATTAAGGTAGTTCTATTATAGGAGTACTATTGGCGTAATTGGAATTTCAACGGGCCATTATAAATATCTTATAAGTGCCAAATATACTTGGAATTATAAAAGCATTGTTGAGAACGTATTAATCTCACTTTCTACTATAAAAAACTTAAAGTAGATTTTACAGGACTATTTGGATTAACGTCATTCTATTATAGGAGTACTACTGGCGTAATTGGTACTTCAACGGGCCATTATAAATATCTTATAAGTGCGAATAGACTTATAAAGTGGGCCCTTTTCCGGACTTGTAACCGCTTATAATTCCCTTATAGTTCTGATAAAAGGATGGTCTTGGGATAATTATAAAACTATATTTTGCTTGTTGGGTACGCATACTAAGAATTTCATTAGTTTTTTTCCTGCTACCAGTGCGTATACCCACTACGCATATAAATATGCTATTTTTATCTATGTTAGTTTAAGTAGGTACCCTTAGTAGCACTATTCACTTCACTTCACTGTTCTAAACTTAGTACCTACTGCCTACGTTCTCATAAAAGCATTTCAAGTCGAACGCATCGCGGGCGGCGCATTGGGACATTTGGGACACGTAAGTAATATGTAGGTTCTTTTTATAAGACGATAATGCCTGTTATTTCGGTGTATCAACATAAATATTCAGTATCATAAAAATTGGTTTTTATCGATAAAATAGTTGTAATTACATGCGAGTTTATCGCACTAGGCCAGGGGTCAGCATTGTCGGCAATATTCAATACTATTTCGGCTCTTTTAGTTTAATAAAATATGATATTACCTTAAGTAAGTACCTAAATAACCTTAATTATACTGTAATTCGTGGCATTGGAAGTAAGGACGGTTGTCATATTAATAAAGGATAGAAAATCACATTTGAAAAATTAATAGCTTTTTTATTTACGTACAAAATAACGTCGATGTCGTATTTACGACAATGAAATGTTTTTATTTTTGTTCAACCATTTTTTGTCACAATATGACTGTATTCTTTTATAAAAAGACAAAAAGTGGCCGTGAGTTTATCGTGACATGTGATTTTTCCACACCCGCCCATGTCATGTAGTTTTGTCAAATATGACTAATGTTAAATAGACGATGAAAAACTGTATTAAGATAAGTAGTGTGTAGGACGGTATATTTTAGTAAGAGGAGCATGTTGTTACTCACAAAGTACCTTTACTGAACACTATTAACGAACCAGTTAAAATTTGACCTCTCACTACGCTTAGTTGTTACGAATTACGGGCTCAATTTATACTTGATAATAAGTAAAAAATGTTTATTAAATAGCTGTGCAGATGCGACGCGTGATCAAAGAGACATAGCTTTTAATAATGCCTCTGATATACGAGAACCGGCCATTTTGTTAATGGTTTATTGGTGTCGTGTCTCTGTAATGGTTGCATGTTTGATTTTTATGAGGATGGAATCTTAAGGACACTGCTGTAAAAATAAGTAAACACACAAACAGAACAATAACCGAAGCTACATTGTCATAAAAAATAAATCAAGCACTTTGAAGGACTCATGTTACGCCTTTTAGGATTAGAGTTTCAAACAGACGCGCTTTCAGCAATTTAGCAATCATACCACGTGCGAAGTGAAAATGCAACTGCCGCTTCAACCCACCAATCACAGATCTCCATTTCCACGAGGCCACGCCTACACGCTGCGCACTGACACCGCTCCGTGTAAACTTAATTTATAACACACTTAATTGCGTAATTGCATATTTTCTGTGCACCAATAACATGGAGGTCGTCACGACAGCTTCTTCATGTATTTGCAATTTACGATTTAAGAGACAATCGACCATTATCGCGAAACGTTAAAGTTGATGTTTGATCATTATTATTATTGATACATCTTGTAGAATAATGAGATATTGATGGATGTTAAAGGAAATAGAGTATTTATGACTAGGTATAGGTACTAAAGATGGCCCCTATGACAGTTCATTTTTATATAGAGTTGCTGTCACGTAAAATGTTTGTAGATTTTGAAAGTACTTTAAACATTTTAGCACTCTTCATTTTCAGTTTTTTTTTTTGGAAACTTCAGCGTTTTTACACACTTTTATTTAGCTTCACCGCGTATATTCTTTGTATATATCTACATATATGTGCTTCAAATCTTGTAACTTAAATTTGAAGCACTTCCCGGTGTCTGATTGAGCTGAAATTTGGTATACTTCCGTATTTCCGGTGACAATGCAATATTATGCTAACATGGAGCTGATCTGACGATGCAGTCGGAATATAGCCAAAGGAACTCTTCAATGGAATAACATAAACACATGTTTTAGTTTAGGCTTATTAGAAAGATCTCGAGAAGCACTTTTTAGACATGTAAAGGTGATAAAGTACAGTCAGCAATAAAAGTGTGTATCAAAAAATATTTTTGACGGTCACTTGTCTCTTTATATATTTACTTATCTTATTGCAGGATTTATTTTTAACTGACTACCGACCTCAAGTTTTTCGCTGACTATAAACAGGAAAGTGAAGTATTTGGGTCAAACGGAAAATCATTTTCTTGACACGAAATTACAATAAATTTGTCTCTACTCTACAGAATGTAAATAAATGAAGAGCCAATAAAATCTTTTCACCTCAGCAGCTCGAACAAGGGTACTTTGCTACTTAAAAACAGTGAGCAAAATCGCATTTTGCTCACTGAGTGAGACAAAATGAGCAAATTGCGATTTTGCTCACCCAGTGCACGGGACTCAAAATAAGCACTCGAAGAAATATCAAACTTTGATTCTTGTTGTACAAATAACTATTTGGAGCTAAACATTTAGGTCATATCAAACGTCAATTTACATTATAACATAACCTAAGACATCGGAATATAAAATTTCCTTTCCGTAGAATATTTAGTAAGTTAAATTTAATTATTATTTTAGTATTGACACATAATAATCCCTCTACTTTATACTCTCGTTGCGAAAAATATCAGTTTATCCAGAATTAGAAAGAGAGAGAAAATTTTGTTGTACATACGTAGCGTAAAAGTAGGTAGTCTGTACGGAAAGAGAAGAGTCGTGAAATGTATGGGACCCAATACATTCTAACGACTCTTCTCTTTCCGGACAGACTCTAAGTATGTAAAAGTAACTATAAAATCATAAATTTTAAAAATTATACGATAACGTGATGATAGTCTCATGAAATACTTACACACCCGTAACTATAAGGGTAACATTCCATTTCTGAGGGCCTACCGCGAACCACGTTCGACGTGTTACCTCCCTGTCACACTTACGTACGAATTTACAAGTGCGACAGCACCGCAGCTGCACTACTGGTACTGAACGCGTCGCTGTTACTGTCAATTTCCATAGTAAAATGAACAGTAGTGCAGTTACTTCTTTCCACCGTACGTTATTTGTATTATTTAATGTAATAAATGCGTTACCACAGTAGTGCAACTGCGGTTGGAAATGGACTGTCACCTTAATTTTACCCTTTAGCATTCTGGATCTGTGAGTGCAAGTACCTAATCGTATATGAGTAGGTATACACCATAGTTTGTTTCTTTTACTCGTATGGTTATACTGTGTCACGATTTATTTGTAAACTAGGAACACTCCATGATTTATAACGATTAATTATATTTTAAGTTTTTTCGGAGTTCATCTATTTCCCACCGTCGATAAAGGTGAGCAGGTTAGTATTAAAAGCATCACATTATTAATAATCATTAATTATTACAGAAATATAATCGTGACATATAAAATGTATTGGGAAGTAGTTAATAATCACGACTAGGCAAGGTCACCACACCCATATGTCATTGTGTCGAGATGAGAGAAATAAATCTATGTGTAATTTATTCGATAACTAGCGACCCGCCCCGTCTTCGCACGGGTTAACAAATTATACATAAACCGAGTAGTTAATTGCGACTATTATAATTCACATAACTTTTTTTAATGGCTATCGTAATTTTTTTGGAATTCCTAATAATTATTTTGTGATATCGTGGTCATTTTGCAAATCATACCAAAACGTATTAAACTAGTGGTTCTGTGAGCTGTAGACCTCGCGAGCAGAGCTTAAAACTGAATAAATGTATGGCAAAAATATTTATTAAAATATAGGTAATATAAACAAACAATTAAAAACTACATAAAGCTACAAACAAAAATTAAACGAATACGCTTAACCCGCGCTTGATAAATAAAAAATACGAAATTTTTCATTTTTTTTAAATAAAAAATAAAATAAAAAACAACTATACGAAATTTAAGTATTAAAAAATACAAAAAGTTATGTAGCAGTATACAATTACTGGGGATGGAACCAGGGACCTGCCGATGCAAACAAAAAAAGCGAACGTTTGCAAAATACGCCATTATAGTTCTTACTAAAGCTGACGAAATTTAGCTACTCATTCTCAAGTAAAAACTAAATATCTAAATACCGCCAAAACCAGCGATACAAATTTTCTAAATTTTTTGGCCATTTAATCTATAAACATATCTCAAAAAGAGAAAACTCTTATGATACCGATACGACTATTTGTTTAGGCGGGAGCTATCACGACTCCGCCATTTTGAAAAAAATCCAAAAACCGGATCGACAAAAAAAAATTTAGTCATAGAATTCGGCCACGAAAATCGGTTAAGAATTGCGACCTGTAGAGGAGAACATCCGGACATACAAAAGCAAAATGCCCGAGTCAAAACGTAGACCTTCGCTACGCTTCGGTCAATTAAAATAATATATAAAGGAATATTTCCGCTTCATTCGATCCAGAACCAGACCATTAGGTACTTACTTACTCCACTCCAATAAAAAAATGCTTATTACATTAAATTCAATTAAACTAATTTATTTTAGAAACATGTCCATAGTTGTTAGTGTCAACAGTTTCCTTAGAGCTAGAGTGTTAATTACAATTAAGTGTTAATTGGTATGTAGTCTGTGGTATTAATTACAAAAGCTGACAACTAAATCACCTTTTTACAGTTTTTACTATGCAAGCGAAGTGGCGCCATAAAAGGCATGAAACAAAGCCAACTTGAGACACTTAAGATTCTCAATGAGCAGCATGACCCAATTTCAATGTCTCTGTCGAACGATAGGCTCTAGAAGACACATTAAAAGTAAGAGCCGGCGCGACCTATTAACATAATTATTGGGAATAAACTATATCAGTTCCAATGAAAATTGTATCTGGACATAACCCTCCTTCTGTGGTTTTAGCATCGTGCACTTGGACTAGTTTTATTTATTTATTTTAAACTTTATTGTTATTGCACATCAAAAGAAGTACAAAAGGTGGACTTAATGCCTTGTGGCATTCTCTACCGGTCAACCATAGGGCCAAACAGAAAAATGTCAAGGTGGGTGCAGTGAGAACCGTATAGTTTTATACTATTTATAATTAAAATGTTGAATGTATAGCCATTTTCCTTAAATATCGTTTCAATTATTTAGCTAGTCTCGTCAATGTAAAATTAAAATATCTAAGTAGTAAGTATTATTACGCACATAAACCTCTTGCGAGAGAACTATTTACTTTAGTTCTTTTTAGGGTTCCGTACCCAAAGGGTAAAAACAGGACCCATTACTAAGACTCCACTGTCCGTCTGTGTGGCAGTTGAATTTTTCACGGATGCTGTATTTCTGTTGCTATAAAAACAAATACTCAAAACAGAATAAAATAAATATTTAAGTGGGGCTCCCATACAACAAAAGTGTTTTTTTTTTGCCGTTTATTGCGTAATGTTACGGAATAGCGTAACGTACCCGATATCTTTTTTGAATGCTCAATATACAGTTTTCTACGACAATGTTATCCCTGTACTTGTTATCCTCAACAATTTACTTAGATTAGAAACGGTGACCTACCTTTCTGAAGAACCAGAACTAGACCATTAAGTATAGCTTGATTAATGATATCTAATCTTATCTACTTCTAGTCAGTTATATTGGAATGCAGTGTGCTGGAACTGTTGGATACAATGCCCACTGGTTATTACAAACTATATACACATTCATCAAATTTAACAAAGCCGTTTAATAAATTATTATCGTATCAGGGTGTTGGAAACATTTTACTACCATTGCACGTTTACGTTATGTTATGGTGTAAATTGATTTCCGCAACAATTTTCAAGGTTCCGGTTTTTCTTTTGTTAAGTATTCTTGATTTCTTATCGCAGTAGTGACGTTGGTTCGTAAAAGCGTAAAAGTAATGGATGCCGGAAAGATTTGGTATGGCTATTCGCTGCATAACCATAATAAAAATAATAAGTACATAGAATAGGGCTGTAATCAATACTCACTAAATCATCAATATATACTTAAAACTAGAAGGCTGCATGACCAAGGAATACATTTCATAATTATATGAATTTACTCGGCAGAAGGTACACACCTCAAGTAATCTAATAGAAGATAGACAATATAATACATAATGCATTTAGGTGTCGTAGCAACAAATATATCGGTCGTAAAATCAATTTTGATTACAAACATTAATTTAAGCGACAGTCTATTGTTCGTAATCTGGTTATGTTCGTATATTAAGTTGCTTTCAATGGTGTAATAAGCGAGAAATCTAATACTGCTCTTAAGTGTGCTATAAATTGTTATGGAGAGCGCGTGTAATGCCGGGCACGTTGGAGCCTACTGCATTAGGGGATATTCAGTGTGGCATGGCAGTTAATAGTAGGTGCTTATAGACTTATTTTACAAATATTCCAAGACTGTAGAACATGAAAAGCTAATTTGTTGCCAACTGTTTTGATTTTTGTCTCTTCATTGTACTTTCAGGGAGAAAGGGACTTTCGTGAAATAAAATAGGTAGTTTTATCGAAATAACAAACCTAAATATTTACGTCTACGGCGATAGACTATGATCTACAATACAGTAAACTTTACTCCAGAGCTCTTATTTTATAAGGCCACGCAATATTCAGCTTCTAGTTTAAAAGGATAACATTCATGCAAATATTTAATTTCACAAATGGGTCTACCGCGATATAATTTCATTGTTTTTACCTTAAATTCCCCGTACACCCGTAGACCCGTTTGTGAAATTAAATATGTGTACAAAACGCGAGAGTTTAAAGTATTATATTCATGCAATTGGTTTGATTTCTGACTTTCTGTGAAGCGGATCATCAATCATCATTACCCTATACCTATTGCCAGATTTAGTTTACTCATAATTAAATTTCTACTAAGTACACATTCGGGAACGTACGTTGATAAGATATGTAATCCGAAAATATGACACAGTCATATATGGATGAATATGGTACAGTGTCGCTACTTAGGCCGACAGCAGATTGATTATGAAATAATAATTGGTAGAGTTAGACCAAGAAACGTCTCCAACGATTTTGATAGCATATACGCAGTGCATGTGTTATTTATTCGTCATAATTTCATAAAAGTTTGTTCATCAAAATCGTTGCAGACTTATCGTGGTCTAACTCTAGGAAATTTTTACAAATATATTTTTACTAAAAAAAATATGGACTTGAATATAATTAACACCTCATGTTTTTTCTGGCAGCAGTTAATCCGTAAAACAACAGTTTCAGTCCAGCTGTCCGCCAATTCTCACACCGGCACATTGACAGATTTGTTCTACACGTTTTGTTAGCTGAGGGCCTACCGCGAACCACTTTCGACGTGTTACCTCCCAGTCGCACTTACGTACGAATTTACAAGTGCGACAGAGAGGCAACACGTCGAACGCGGTTCGTGGTAGGCCATCTGGACATTCGAGAACTTGTGCGTTGATAATTCGAATATACGACTATGGGCCCGATTCGGATTTTGAACTAGATATCTATTGGATATCTATTAGACATCACCAAGATACGACAATGATATTTTTAAGATCTGGCCTGTCAAATTTGACATTTCCGCGATTCTGGAGATACTGTTGAACGATTTTCACAATGTCTAAAACGTCTCGTTATGTATTTTTAGATCTCAAAACGATTCTGAAACGATCTTAAAACGATAATTTAACGTAAAAGTGACATTGGTTGCCCGAATTGAGCTGAAAAAGATATCTAGTTGAAATCTAAACTAGTTGGTATCCAGTACATATCGTATCGTTCTCTTCTCTAGAATTGATCTTGTTTTCCGAATACCGCGGGATGAAGAGAAACTAATCCGCTACTATATTTAACATTAAGTTTATTTTGAGATATTAAATGCTATTTTTGTTATTATTTGCTAAAGCTTGGGCAGCCACGACGCAAAATATTGATTATTATCTTCTCGGACGGCCCCAATGCAATTAACGTGCCTCGAGGTCGCGCCGCATTGTAAATATCCGCTAGTTTATTGTAAGCATTTTGGGGCTCCTCGGTAGTACTTTAGTAGTTGGAAAATGTTTGCCAAGGTGATTAATTTACTATGATGAAACGAAAAGCTCTTAGCTCGATGTTCTTAAAATTGGCAAAAAATACTAAATACTTATATATAAGTTGTTCCTGTCTCGTCTCACCGAGATCTAGATGTACGTTCTTTAACAGTCGCTGCCTAAGCGTAAGTACCTACTTGGTTAATAATAATGTCTATTGGTACCCATGTCGTGCTCCAAGAACTATTTTGACGATAGGTCGTTGTTAGAATGATAGAACCCTCGAGGTTGTTGATTTGTGAAGTGTATGATTAATGGTAATTGCGATTGCTTAACTTAATTGATTAACATTGTTGTAACAATAATTAAAATTATCTTTTGCAGTTGGTAAAATCCCAGGACTGTATCAATAAACTTTACGCACAATACAAGTACCACATGCAAATGCGACTCATCACAAGTATCACAACGCGCCAGCTGATAAAACAACGACGGAACCTATAACGCAATCAAATCACACACTTGACCATTTTTTACGTCAAGCGTGGGCAAGAGTAACTTAATATTGATCGTCTTGGACCATCAGCGAATCAACGAGTCAACATAATGAATCGGGTTTCCGCAATTTGTGTTATCAGTACTGACATTTGAGGCACTTGGGTGTGGGCAGGATGGATTGGGCGGACCACTATTAGGTTTGGACGTGACGGCTAAATATTGGAATTTTTTGGTCGACGAAGTGTTGTCTCTAATTGAATTACATATCTTTATAGTTGCACTGCCTATATCTAACCATAGTTCTACCATTTGTAATACAAGGTATAAGTATGTGTTAAGAATTTTCGCTTAAATGTATCGTAATAACAAATCATCTTGTTTTATCTTTAGCATACTTCTCGCTTTACTAGGTAACCGTCTAACCAACGCGTTGTAACTTGAATTAATAACTGTCAATATTTGAGATTTGTCCACATTAATGGCAAACAAGTTACGCCTGCCTATAATAGTAAGTGGTCGCCGTATGGCATGAACAACAAATATTAGGTGCTTCTGTTAACAATCATAACTATTCTACCCAAACGTTATTAGGTACCTACCTGTTGCCAACTAAATGATCTTTTAACTTCGTCAATTGTTGATTGGATGCTGTATACGCTGACTACTGCTGCGCACAAGCCTATATTGTCTTTACCTAGACTGGAAATGGACCTGCTACTAAATCTTTTTTATTAATACATTTTTAACCTTTTCGCCGCAGTCTCTCTGATAAGTAAGACAAAGCGTGGTGTAACTTCGTACCGGCGGCGACAGCGACACAGGCACTCGCAGGCTCTATGAAAAATTCTAAGCGGTTAAAAGGTGAATCATCATCATCATCATCTCCTAGCCGTTCGGCTACAGCGACTGCTTTCTACTGCTGAGAGCGTCGCTGGTGCGCTCTCAGGTGACTGACGTAGCCAATCTTTGCAGCAAATGTGCGGTCACACTCGCTGCAGGTCAGCACCCCTCCGACGTAATTATATGAATACACGTTTAATAAAATACTTGATGTCCAAACATTGCATCGAAGCTGTTAATGCCTGGACAAACATTGCAGCTCGAATCAATACAGCGATAGCCGTGGCAATATTTATTTACATTACCACAACCCGAAATATCGGGCGATATCTCACGTTTTTATGCTCGAGTGTTTGTTTTCATGTTCAGGATTTCGAAAGAGTAAAATCATTTCCGAACCTCCTAAAATGCTATACTTATTTGTTTTTATTTATTTATAAATGTATCATTATTGCAATCTTTTAATGAATACAGAAAAATTTAACTCCGAGGCAAGCTAAAGAAGAAGATAAGAAATTAAACGTAAGTATGTTATTGATAATGGTAATTCATTGTGAATTTTTAATTCACGTGTTCGCACTTACTGGGTACATACATTCCTATTTTAAACGTCTTATTGTAATAGTACATTACTGCAGACCAAGGACCGGAAAACCCCTCTTTACGCTTAATCCTATCCATTCGGTAACCCAATCAATTCGGTTACCGTATCATTCGGTAACCCTATCATACTGTTACTTGATTGTAACGGTAAGCTTATTGAAACGGTAACCTTAACCATTAACCGAGTTAATCTCAAAACCCCATCGCGTTAGGGTTTTTCTTAGGGGTTTTTAACCGGTTTTTATTCAGTTATGGTAACCTTTATTATCGGTTGCTTATTGGTTTGCTACATTCGTATTTAGTGATGTGCCGTCAGTCAAATAAAAGAAATAGTTAATTTATTAATAGAAAGTTAATAGTTTATTTTGTTATTTTTGTCATTTTTTTTTTAATTTTGCTTATTTTTTTTAATTTAGCTTATTTTAATGTTTTTGTTTATTTTAATGTTTTGGTTTATTTTACTTATTTTGTTTATTTTGTTTATTTTGTTCATTTTTTTATTTTGTTTATTTTACTTATTTCATTCATTTTATTTGTTATTAATTTTGTTAATTTTATTTATATAATTTATTTTGATTATTTTGATTATTTTGTTTATTTTTTATTTATTTTATTTATTTTATTTATTTTATTTGTTTTATTTATTTTATTTATTTTATTTATTTTATTTATTTTATTTATTTTATTTATTTTATTTATTTTATTTATTTTATTTATTTTATTTATTTTATTTATTTTATTTATTTTATTTATTTTATTTATTTTATTTATTTTATTTATTTTATTTATTTTATTTATTTTATTTATTTTATTTATTTTATTTATTTTATTTATTTTATTTATTTTATTTATTTTATTTATTTTATTTATTTTATTTATTTTATTTATTTTATTTATTTTATTTATTTTATTTATTTTATTTATTTTATTTATTTTATTTATTTTATTTATTTTATTTATTTTATTTATTTTATTTATTTTATTTATTTTATTTATTTTATTTATTTTATTTATTTTATTTATTTTATTTATTTTATTTATTTTATTTATTTTATTTATTTTATTTATTTTATTTATTTTATTTATTTTATTTATTTTATTTATTTTATTTATTTTATTTATTTTATTTATTTTATTTATTTTATTTATTTTATTTATTTTATTTATTTTATTTATTTTATTTATTTTATTTATTTTATTTATTTTATTTATTTTATTTATTTTATTTATTTTATTTATTTTATTTATTTTATTTATTTTATTTATTTAACTTAAAAGGTATTATTAAAACTAACTATGAATTGGGCACCTTTGCGTCAGGGACAGCCCGGGACTGGTTTTAGTAAGTAGTTATTTTTTATATTTTTAGTTTGTATTTATATTTAAGTTTTTGCGACAAATGTTGTTTTACTATGAATTAAAAAATTAAAAACTAAACTAAAATAAAAATAAACCTACTTAAAAATTAAACTAATACTTATAATATTATATAAAAACTAAAATACAATATTAATAAAATAGATGAAAATAATAAAGTTTATTTTATTTGTTTTATTTATTTCATTGATTGATTGATTGATTGATCATTTATTTCTCAATAGTGGGTTCACAAAGAGGTCTTAAAAAAACTGAAAACCAGCGCTGTGACAGCTAGTCTGTAACACAGCAAATGCTGAGTCCATTCCTTTTGTCACACCATTGTTATAGACTTAAGAAACTATGTTATGTCTCCTATCTACATGTATAATTGTTTGTTTTTCTCTTATCGTTTGTGTATTCTTGTATGTGTGTGGCAATAAACAATTTTTATTCTTTATTCTTATTCTTATTCTTCTTAAAACTATTTACAATATGTAAGTACATAGGAGGATAGGAGGAGGAGGTTAAATTAATTCAGAATAACATTCTCATTGAATAAAACGTTATTTAGTATAATCCTACATCTGGAATAAATGTTCCGTTTTGTCTTTTTCATTTAAAATAAAAGTGACATGATTTATTCACTTTCATTTTATTCTAAAATAACGAGTGCAAGAATTATTCTTATTCAAATCGATTGGAATAAGAATGAAATTTCTGTTTTTATTCTTATTTTTATTCAAGTTATTTTTTGCCCAACTCTGCTCTAGATTACTCTCGTGTTGTTGAAGGTGACTATTGAACAAAATCTTAAAAATATTTTTCGTGTATGAAGTCAATTATTTGCACTACCTAGTATCTAATAACTTGAAGATAATAAATATACCTGCACAGGCGAAGCAACATGCGTATTTAAATCGAAACGCTGCGCTCCGCTGGCACGCGCTACAACGTAAGTGCACCGAATGTTTAAAGGTCGTGGTATTATCTATTGTATTAGGATTAAGCAGAATGCGGTGAGAGTTGAGGTAACTATAGTTACAGCAGTTTGTCATGACCACTGCTTGGTACAAAACGTGTTATGACAAACTGCTGTATGTGTTATAAATCAATAAATAATAATAATACGGTAAAAAAAACCATGTCGGCCTATTAAACAGTGAATTTTCTGACCTTTTTGCATTAAAATATTTTATATCTGTTAACATGCTCTCGAGATATCTCTCAAAAACGAATCTAAACTTCAAAGTTGATTTTCTCGAAACGGGGTTTTTAGAGATACAGTAGATAGTCATGACACGGCAGTGCCACCTTTCAACTATAAATAGTTGAAAGGTGGCTTTGCTTGCGGCAGTTACTAGTGCTAGTGCTAGTGCTAAGTGCTAGTTGAAATACTCATATGCGTGCCGAAAGGCAAAGAAGCATCATGGTCTTTAACATTATTTTAGATTTAACCTGCTTGTCGTTTCAATATATTTATATGGCAATATGACTTACGTCAAAAATGTATCATGAATGTAATATTTCGGGATGGTTTTGCCTTTAAAACGGTTACATTTTATAATTGTTGCAATAATACATTAACAATAATATTTCCAATGCTCGTCAGAAGCTTACATTTTAAGAAATAAATAAATTAAATTCTGCAAAAGAAATCGGTTTTATTTATATATTTTCCTAATTAAGGGAATAACGGAATGAATGAAGCATAAATTAAGGGGATGTAGAGTGAAAAACCAAATAATAAAATATCAACTCGTATTTATTTTCATAAATAATTATGAATTTTGTAACTTCGGCATCATCTTTGTGGAATCATCTTTTAATTAAAATTAAAACAAAATAATTTTGTATCAAATATTTAAACCATAATGTAAAAAAGGTTTTAATACATGTATACAATCTAAAAATCAACTAATATAGTACTTTGTTTATTTTTAATACACAACTAAACATTTTTTTAATAATCTGGGCTACAAATAAAAAAAATCACCTTTTATCCTAAAATCAATAAAAAATAAAATATTATAAATGCTTATAACATATAACAGATGCTTAAAATATATAATTAACTCTAATAATATTTTTCCCATCACCACTTACAATTTACAATAATATTAGCGTATATGTACTATAATAACTAAATGTTTTTTTAAATAATTTGGGTTACAAATAAAAATCAGTCTCTTCTTTTATCCTAAAACTAAAGAAAAAATAAACATTATAAAACGCTTATAACATTAAATAGATGCTTAAAATATATAATCAACAATAATGATAGGATAAAATTATAGGTAGGTATAATTATTCTTCTCATCACTACCTAGATATAATTAAGAATTCAATATAAATCTTTATTTGCTCTAACTATCATTAAATTTTTCAAAACAGTGGGACTCATGTTGCTCCGAAGCGGATGTAGAATAAATTTCAGCGATGAAAATAACCTTTCAACAGAGACCTGGGTAGCTGGCGCTGACATCACTATTTTCGCTACTTCGGCGATTTCTGAAGACCCTACAGCTTTATTCGTCCAGTGTTGTATTATGTTTTGCGATAAATCCAAGCGAGGTGCTGTGATTATTTCGAACAAGCAGAGATCAAATGATCTTTTCTTTCTTGTGTTCCCGCGAGCTCTCTCTGTATTCGATAACATTTGCTCAACAGCTGACAGGTCGCGGCTTGTGCTGGCTTGAGGGACGTCGTTAATAAGGGATACCAGTTCTATTTCTTCAGCTTCTTGCTCCCTTATTTTTTCAACGTTTTTGTAAACATCGCTCAGAAGTGCTCGAGCTTTCTGGCACTCTTCTGCGGACAACACAATATTCAGGCGGCCATCTAAATATAAGGCCTCTAGTACTACATCGTTTTGCAACAGTTTTATCTGACGTTTTTCCATCGCCGTGTTAAGTGATGTTGCAAAACTATAGGGAATCGCTTCCACTTTATTTTTGCAGTCCAGCCACGTTATGAAGAAATCTCCGATTGTTAATTGTTCTCTTTGTAACGTGACTGTGGCTTCAGACAATGGTCGGAGGCAGGATATGACCGTTGCTAAGTCACTCCAGAAGGCTTCTGCAGCCTTGACTTCAGGCACTGTGTTGCAGAAATCTTGCAGTTCTTGCAACCGTACAAGCATGTTGTAGGTTGCTGTCCATCTGGTCGCGCAGTCTTTAATAGGTTTCTTCCTATTTTCTTGCCTTATTCGGTTGATATTGTTTGGTTTGCGTAGGATATTAACAATATCTTTTGCCACGTTAATTATTTCTTGCGCGCCGCTGTCGTCCTTTAACGCATCTTTGACAGCTAGCTGCAAAGTGTGAGCAGCGCATAACATACCTCGTATCTTGAATATCCCATCTGTGTGCAAAAATGTACCAATGTCTGGTTCCATGGCGCTGAAAAACTCTTCAAAATCGCCAATCTCCATTGTATTTCCGTTTTCGGTGGATTCGTCGTCACTAACGTCGTCTTCTTCATTTATATAGGGATCGTTCGTTTCGCCGGTTTCTGTGCATGCTGCTCTGTGCCTGGTTTCGATTTCCGAATCATAAACACCGCCCATAAGTTTAACCATTTTTTTCATATTAGTTCCGTTGTCGGTACAGATAGAATATATCTGATCTGTTGTTATCTTAAACTCTGTTAATATGTCCTCTAAAACAGATTTAAGAAAAGGTGCCGTTTGGGGGCTATTCACTTCTAGAACTGCCAAATTACGGACTACAATTTTGGTCTCTTTAATATATTGTATGTTAACGCCGACAAATTTGCGTTCCAAACACGTGGCGCCATCCAACTTTATATTTATCATTTGGTGTTTGACATCGTTGCTTATTTTATTTCTGATCGCATCAGCTTCCTGGGTAATCCTTGTCTTAATGGCCTTTACATTTGTGTGCTTGCAACCATCACCGCTACTAGCGGCAATATTAATTATATCTTGGAATGCTTCGTCCTCCATCATTGCAATAGGTCTACCGTGCACAGTAACCAGCCGAACACAATTCTTTATGAGCTTTTCCATTTTACCCATCACAGCGGACCCATTGGTTTTGCTGCTATGAGACGCTTCTTCGCTTAGCGTTGCAAGAACTTGATATTCCCCAGAATGTTTGGCTGCTATGTGGTTTCTCAAGTTAGTTGAGTGCTTGCCCTATAAATAGAAAAACAAAACTCAGTGTCAGAATAAGATAAAACAACTATGAAGCAAGCCCTAAGTTATTGATATATAAATCGATAACTATTAAACAAATTAAATACATACAATTTTTAAGCTTTAGTACGAACGACTGAACTAGAAAAATAAATCACCTGCGTAGTTTACCTTTAATTTATTGTTACACAGCTGGCAAGTATTGATGCCAGAACGCTCATCATATGTGAAGTACCGATGGACAGCATTTCTTCTTGTCGGCGCCATTTGTAAGTATGTATTACAATACTCTATATTTGAGACGTGAGGGGGTCACGCAGGCTACATAGAGTTGCAACTACCATCCAATTAAGGGTATCTGCAAATGACGAGGAATTGTTTTTGGAAAACACGGTATATTTAATACTGTATATGTATAATTTTGTAGCTGTATTAGTAATTCAATTATGACTTGAGGAGTGTCTTTTCAAAAGGGCTTATTTACATTTTTAACTATTAATGCAGTTCTGTTTAAAACAGAAGATTACGCAATTTATTTAAGATTAAAGTTCTAAAAAAAGGTTCAAATATCAAAGTTCGGATCAAAAGGCCTTATTTCTTCCTTATACACACTTATTTCTTCCTTTACTTGGCCGATGTTATTTATGCACTTTGATTAGCTCTTCTGTATTATACAATCTGTATAACAATTAGCAAATATGTTTATTTAATATTGAATGTATTTTAACCATATATATCATGACAAAATACACAGCTGCCGAACTTTTATTACATGCTACTTCCGGTGTAATAATTTTATCATACTTAAACAACAAACCACTTAAACACCACCGTAACATTATATTTAGTATTTTAGTTTAATTTCTAAGTGAAGAGTTTATGTATTTCTGAAGTGTTCAAATAATAAAAATATTCTCACGTATATTAATCTCTCTCTCAAATACATATATTAATGTTTTTCTCGATTTTCCAAAAAAAGTTTATAGTCGAAATAGCCATTTTGAATAGACACTCCTCATTTTAAACATTGTTTTAATTTCAAGTAAATACTTGAGTAACACACTCACCTTGCCAGCATACGCTTGTGAACCAAAAAAAAATGCCACAATCCAATTAAAATTGCACTAATCAGTGTCCATAGATCGTAGCCAAAGTCGTCAAGTAAATCCGATACAAAAACAATAACAATAAAAAAAAAAATAACTGCAAATCACACGTCCTCACTTAACCCAGGTGTTAACGAGAATGCACTTATATTTATGCACAGCTATATCCTATTCGGCCTAGTGTGTGAAGCCGCGGAAGCGAGCTCGTATAGCTTCGGTAACGTTCGGGTCACTCGAAGATAGCCGAATCTACGCTAGTGCGCTGCGCTATTTTATACGCACTGTTTATCTTAGTTTAGTCTACAAAACTTTCAATTGATTGTACTAAAATTTCAAATAAAATCACAAAGTTTTAATGCCAGAAATTTTCAATAATATCCAAAGTTATTCATTAATAACAATATATCCTTCTTTTTTAAACTAGCATTAATATGAATCATAATAACTTACACAGTTTAAAAAAAGAAAGTATTAAATTATTTAAAAAGACAATAATGAAGGAACTATAAGTTTTGCGAAATTAAATTTATTATACATATCAAGTGTGCTTAATAATTGTAGTTATTGTATTTTTTTATTAACTAAGGGTTCATTTTATTCCTTTATAATAATTAATGATAATTTATTCCTTGTTATGCTATTTAAATATCTTTTATATTATTTATATTTTATACTCTTGTCACAATATAAATTCCGTAGTTGAAAGGTGACTAAAACAATTGACAAGTTGGCAAAACTAAACTATAATGTGTAAGGAATTTATTTTTAATGTCATTGCTTCGTCGCATTTTGGTGAATACAATGATAAATACCATAGTCCGTGTGTCTATAATGGTATTATAGACACAATATCAAACAATCCAATGTCAATCTTATCGGCCAGAGACTGAGAGTTTTCGACAACAAACAATGGGTCATAATGTCATAAATAAAAGGACAGACCGCGATAAGCACATTTAAGTACACGGTGCGCGCTTCGCCCGGTTCGGTCTTTTTTACCATGTTACACGCGTGCTATTTTACGACTACACAAAAGAAAGGGTAAGGTATAGTACCATTTTACTATATTTAATAATAAGATTTCTGTGACAGTATTACATTATCGTCGAAACAGTCGGTGCATAAACAACTCCGATATCGCCATTTCAAGTAATAGTAATCCTTTAAAAATGGATAAGAATAATAATAAAAGATTATTACCGTTGCCATCAAATTTCCCAGAGGAGTATAAAGATTTTGTTAATAATATTAAAAAGCAGAAGAGAAATCAAACGGGTAAGTAATGTAATTATATACACACATAAGTAAAATTAAAATCCTATATACTCGTACCTCTCTTAAGTGTATTTTATACTTATATTGTAATTTTGGTTTTAAAGTAGCTGTAAAATCTATTTTTTATTACAAAACTAATGTAATAATAAAATTAATTTGTTTCAGATTCAGAGGTCGATCAGGAAAAGGATACACATCGGGAACAAATTGCACATGATTTTAAAACTTTAATTAAAGACGTTCCTGATGAAAAGTTAAATGAAATGTGGGCAAGGGTAAAGTTTGTTACTGAACTTTACCAACCAGTGACTCTAAGACTACGCAAAGATTAAGTTATTTAGTGCTATTGTTGATTTTCTTGTTTAATTCTTAATTGAAAAGACTGATTATTTCTTATGTTGATTTTTTTGCCAATTATAATACTATTCTTAACTAGATTATTATACACTTGTTAATCCTATAAATATTTATAGTTTTAACTTATGGTTAAGTACATAGGTATAAGAAATTATTAATAAGCTGATTGTGATTATTGTAGCATTGCTTGGTAATGTCATCGTTGATTTGTATTAGAAAACGCTACAATTTAAATTATTATTTGTAATTTTATTCATAATTATCACAAAAAGTATTAACAAAATAAGTAAGTTAACATTAAAATTAACTAAAACTAAACTCTAACCATTTGTAATTAATAAGTATACCGATTATGCATGTATAAAACCTTTTACGAGTATTTTATTTCATTGTTACATAATGTTTGCCTATTTAGTGTACAGATTATTAAATTTATAACTACATACATATATCACATTAATAACACCGAATATTTACCCTAGTATAAAAGAATGATTTACATACATGCAAAATGTCTGTAAATGATAGTAAACATAACCTAACCATTGTTCATTAATTTTTGTCATAAGCATTTATTTATTTAATTTTATTGTTAAACATTTATTTACTCTATTAAACATTTAGAAGACCTGACGTATTTTCCTTTATATAGTTAAATGTTCCCAAGTTTTAATTTAGGCGTTCTGGGTTTCTGGCTTATATTTATATAGCTTGCACTTTTATACTACATACATTACTACTTAATTCCTTTTACTCTTTCGGGTTTAAAAACATCCCGTGAATTGTAGAAGAAAGTTTTGTTGGAATGTAAAAAGCATACTAAGTCACAGGTTTCAGAGTTGGACTAAAAATAACTTGAATAAGAAGAAGAATAAGAACATACATTTTATTCTTATTCCAATCGATTTGAATAAGAATAATTCTTACACTCGTTATTTTAGAATAAAATGAAAGTGAATAAATCATGTCACTTTTATTTTATTAAATGAAAAATAAATAACGGAATATTTATTCCAGGTGTAGGATTATTATAGATAACGTTTTATTCAATTAGGATGTTTTGACAATTTTTTTTATGGTATCAATCGATCGGGTTTGTTTTTAGGATCAAATGTCTATAATGTCTATATGGGACCCATTGCATTAAAGTAACACAAAAGTCAGAAATTGTAGTCAAAGTTCGACAGTCGCACTTCACTCGCGAAACGCCCTATACAAAACGGCCAGAGGCCGTGACGTCATCGCCCATCTTGTAGTATGGACAAAACAAGAAAATTGCGTTTTTATCGGTGAAATATTGCGTTTATGTTTATAGTTGCTATACAATATTTTTTTTGGTGAAATGTAAGAAATCGAATGGTACCCTTAGTTTCATCGTTTTTGGAGGTAAATAAAACTTAAATTTTGAAACTTTCAGGTCCTGTAATTTTGTAATTTTTCAATATTTTATTTTAATATCCACATTATTGTGATAAATTGCTCGTTTGCTATCTATTTTACTAGATTTTGTTATAAAATTCAACATGTGTCATCATCCCTATAAAGTTAACTTTTGTAGTACAATGTATATGGATAGTAAAATGAATTTCACCCCTCTTTTCAATGGTCGGATTGATTTGAATTTTTTTTAGCGTAAAATATTTTATTGTGATAGATAGATACATCTTTTGGAGCCTTCGAAACGGTGATGATAATTTTATAATGAAGCTACATAGAAAGTAAACTGCGAAATTATAATTATGATGGTTCAATGTATATTTCTTTGCGTATTAAGTATGTATTTTGTTTATTAGTCCTATCAGCCTTGAGGTCTTACGTATGCTATCTCTTTCACACCTACGGAAAGTGAATGAGATAGTAAATTACTGCAGGTAAGAAAAGAGTCCTACGCTTATCACTAGATTTACAGAAAGTTGCAGGCGTGTTTCCACTTGAGACCGTCATTTATTACTCATTGGCAATAACAATAGGATTAAGTCGTGGCGTGTTGAATTCTTTGTCAGCATTTGCTAAACACGTGCGGCAAGCGTTGGGCCAAACGATATTAATACCTGTTAATTTCCGTCTAAATAATAAATGCAAATTTTAAATATCAGAAGAACTTTTAAAAACACCATAAGTCTTGGTAGTAACTCGGACATTCCCCATTTGTTCCTGCCCAACGTGACCGCCGCGCCGCGATTTAAATGAAGCGCCTATTCCCATCTGTGCCCGGCGGGGAGAAATAGGAATACACCATATCGAGCCATTCCTTATCCTACCTTTAAAAACGGGTGCGTAACGGTCCATATAACAACTTTTGATATATTTTTAGTCGATATAACGATTGAGGGACATAATGCACTTTTGCTATAACAACACATGGTATATTCGTAGAGAGTCTAACTATCGTCAAGTATAATGAACTTGTAATATAACAACTTCTAATCTAACATTAACAGCGTATAACGTATATGTGATATAATTATGTTCGATATAACGCTCAGTTGGCATAATGTAGTACTGGTATAATTTGTAATACCTATTTACTACTATTATAACAACCTACGTATTCGAACTTAAGGCAGGTCTCAGTTAGGTACGACGACGAGCGAAGCGAGGAGGAGTGTTAGGTAGAACTGCGACCCTACAGCGCGCAAGCCGAGCGAGCGAAGCGAGCGTGCCGCGGTAGCGGCCGGCGAAGCGCCAGAACGACTTTTTTTATTAATTTACTTTTTTTACTGACAAACCTCAACTTATTTTTATACATTTGAATACATTATACCATAAATACTTATAACAAATATTCATTATATCCAGTAAACGTTATATCGAATAGCTTTTATATCGATTAAATAGTATACCCCATGAAAATAGTTATTTTGTTGTTCTATCAAAAGTTCATTATACCGCTTAAGTGATTATACACCATGAAATTATATCAAAAGTTGTTATATCTTTTGAAAATATATCAAAAATTGTTATACGGATCATTCCACACCCCATAAAATCAGGTATAAATTAGACAAGAAACATAGTAGTTTATAAACATATTATTTAGAATATAAAATCATGATTACATTTATTTGATTAAGAATGAGATTATTCTTATTAAATTTTTTCACATACGAATTATTTCCGATCAAAATTATTTGAATAATTTTGACGGGAATAAAATCTACATGATTTTATTCTTAGGAATTCTTATTTAAATAATGATTTTATTCTTGAATGCCCAACACTGCTTACTAAGTATGTATGTATCTATTTAATTTAATCAAAACTATTTCACCTACCCATGTTATAGATACCCAATAAATATAATGAATTCTGGTATTAATGAAAGATTTGAAGTATTAAAAAAAGTTTATCACTGCTATAGATACCTATATATTTTCTGATCGCTGCATTAAGCGGTACAAGGTAAATTACGACTTTTAGCTCATACAACTCACCGCATCTGAAAACATTTTAAACTAAAGTCTATTTTTTTTATTCGGTAGACTAAAATGACATTTCATAGTATGAACATCATGTGTCATTCCATTTCATACTATGAAATTTCATTTAAGTCTACCGAATAAAAAATAGACTTTAATTGCTTATTATAAAATAAGCTCATAATAACTAGTACATATGTCATTTGTTAACAATGGTAAAATATCTACCACAATCCGCCAGCGCATGTATCTTTATCACAAAGTGATTTTTTTTAATCACTCTATCTCTAATCTCTAGAATCTAAGATAAATTATACCTAACTAGGTACCAGTAAAATTACTAGTTAGGTGAAAATTTTTCTTTAAATAAGTCTTTAATCTGTAGGTACATATCAAGTGTGAACCCGAAAATAAAAATAATATTCTAAGTAGCATAAAATATATCTAAATAATAGCAGATATTACTACGATAGGATGTTGTTTACTTGCAACAACCCCTTTTCTAAAAATTTCTAAACTAGAATTGCTCCGAAATTAACAAAAACAATAGGAACACACAGGTATAAAGATAAACAAAGGAATGGCCGGCTGGCCGCGCTGCGGCTGTTGCTCTAAAAATAATACTGTAATCGCTCACTTGTTTTCAATTTTAGCTTAAGGACTCAAAGTGCAATATTGTTTGAATTGACAATAAGCGAAGTTACCGGCAAAAAAACTTGTTTGTGCTGGAGGCTTCATAGACCGCCCATGCCAACCACGGTTATTCAATAATAAGTTGAATTTAAGTCTGCGTAAAGTTTACAATCGTTTGAACTGGTTCAAAACCTTATTATGAGGTAACAGCATAGACGGGGTTTTTATTTCGGTTACCGGTAACAGGGGTTAACTCGATCTGATACGGTTACCGAATCAAAGTGTTACCTTATAAGACGGTTACCGTTATGGTAGGGGTTTTTATAACCACTTCTAAAATAACCCTATGAAAAACCCCGGTTAAGGTAACCGGTTCCGGTCCCTGCTGCAGACGCCGGGAAAGAAGGGCTTGCCGGGTGAGTAGGTATAGACGGCCGACCGTAGGGAGGCCGGATAGTGATACGAAGTCGGCAAGACCTTTTCACGGCTAGGCATGTATAGTGCTTTTCTCAAACATATGCAATGAAATAAAAAAATTCACCACTCAAAAAAACAAATTATAAATATCAACCACATATAGCTACACGACAAAAGTTTTTTAATTTTAATAATATAATAATAATAATATAATTTCTTTATTCAGATAACTTATGATCCATTGGTGTTAGGTACAAAGTGACTTAAAATCTATTGTTAATATTTAAAATACTACATAAGTTATAAATAAGTGAAATTAAAATTTACAATAAATTAAATTAATAAAAATTAAAAATTAGTAAAATCACAATAAATAAATAAAATCAAATAAAATCGATAAAATTAAAATGTACACAATTAACTACCCATGATCATTAACTTATTAATATGTCTGTGCATGGGAGAATCAGGCTTTCCTGCAAACACTTTTAGGATGCCGTTAGAGCTGCCCCGGATCCTACTGACTAGCGAGGCAGTTCTTTTGCGCACGATGGCGTGAAACCCATCTGTGCGTGCCTCCGCAAACATTTTAGACGCACTACAGAATCGGGGCAGCTTCAACAACGCCCGAAAGCCGTTATTATATTGAACCCTCAGGGCACTGAGCGCCTTTTGAGTGCAGTTGAACCACAGGCTGCTCGTATAGAAACTCTGACAGAACGCTTTAAATAGAGTGATCTTGACTTGATCCGAGCAACGAGCAAACCTGCGGGCCAACATATTACTCCTCACCGCCAGTGCCCTGCGTTCTCTATCAATATCTAAATGATCTTTAAGGTCGTCGGTTAGATAATGCCCAAGATATTTGAAGTTATAAACTCTCTGTAATGGTGCACCGTTGAGATAAATGACCGGCACATTAAGAGGCGGCATTTCCGGTCTTTTACCGGCGGCCTTAAAGATCATGTATTCACTTTTTTTTACATTGTACTGTAATCCGTGTCTGCTCGCGTAGGACTCGCAAATACTTAGGAGCCTTCTCAGTGCCTTCACCGATGGGCTCAACAACACCATGTCGTCTGCGTAGCTGATGTTGTTTACACAGACACCGTCCACGTGACACCCCACATGCGTGTTGCTGAGCTCAGATATAAGTCCGTCCACATACAAGTTAAAGAGCTTTGGCGAAGACAACCCTCCCTGTCTTACGCCACACTCCAACCCGTACGAGTCTGAACGTGCACCAGCCCATCGGACACAATTGCGCTGATTAGCGTACCAATACTGAAATATGCTGGTCAATTCCGTAGGTATGTTCCTATCCCTCATCTTCTGCCATAAGACGTCGTAGGAAACTAAGTCGAAGGCTTTAGAGAGGTCTAGGAAACATGCGTAGACGGTAGTGCTACGTTCAGTGTAATACCGGATGGCATGTTTAAGGCTCAAAATGGCAGTTTCAGTCGAGAGGCCAGGTCTAAATCCAAATTGTCCGTCCTGAAACTGTAAGTAGTGGTCAAGTTGGGCGTTAAGCATGCCATCCAATACTTTGGCGAGTACATTTGCGAGAGAGATTGGTCTATAGTTGGTTTTGTCAGCGATGTCTCCAGTCTTATTTTTCACTATTGGTACAACAATGGTATTCATTAATTCATCTGGTAAGTAGGCATGGCTTAGACAAAGTGAATAGAACATAGACAAAACTTTCGGCAAATAAATCCCGGCATATTTTAAGTGTTCGATACTGAGGCAGTCACTACCAGGGGACTTGCCTCTATTCATGTCTCTAATAGCGTTTGCTACTTGTTCGGCCGTGATATGAATTATCGCCCTATCATGACTAGTCTCAGCATCGATCACCTGTTGCGAAGGACCTAAAGGTGATTTCACCGTGAAATGCTTCCTAAATACTTCCGCAATTTCCTTGGGTTCACTTTGCCCTGCAACGCTCACGGGTAGGCTAGGCTTGATATTAAGCTTGTTTGTAGCTTTCCAAAATTTAGTGAAGTTTTTAGTTTCCCTATGCGTCGCAATGATATCCATCTTAATTTGTTCTTGGTGTTTTATGCACCAGTTCAGTTTACTTTTAAATACTTTACGAGATTCACACATTTCATCATATATTTTTCCTGTACTAGGTTTATTACAATTAAGCCACATTTTGTATTTAAATCTCGCCTCCCCGTGCGCACTACGAACATGTTTATTCCAGCCGCAGACACGTTTATCTAATTTGGAACAGGTCACATTCGCAACATGAGTTTGAATAGCGGCATCAGACAAAATATGCACAATATTGTTATACATTTTGTTTATTATAATCTTGTGTTCTTTACAATGGCAAAGAACACCACAACAGTTAATAAGTTCTCGAGGAAATTCTATATTCCTTAATTTACTGCTACATATACTATGATACATATCTATTGGTTCCTCGTTTCTGACCCCCCAAATTACCCTACTACTTTCTTGCAAACAATGGTTAGTTTTAGTTCTTATTACGTTAAAATTACAATTTTCCTTCCAATCCTGCCATAATGACTTTTTTTTACGGAAGTCGTCCGTATTTCGCGTGTGTAGTGTTCGAATAGACCCTATTAGGGCCATTATACACAACCTGATAACAAGAATCTCAATTTCAATAAATAAAATAAATGCAGAGGATTTTAAATATTGTCTATGGTCTCTGGTGACTTATGTATAGACAAGATTTTAAATTTATTCATCAACACATTGAATCATACAGATTCGTATTCTTAATATCAGTACGTTCGTGTATAACAGGCGTTAACACGGATATTTTGGTCCGATAACCATTCATTCACTAAAAATATTAAAAAAAAATATAATTCGGCTGTTTAGTCTGTTCATGGACACAGACCCCATGTTTACATTAAAATTAAAAAAAAATTACTTCCCGGCCTAGGCCTTCAATTTCGTATGAAATTCCTTTACAGTTCTCTGGAGTTGCTCCGCCCTAAACGTGATACTTCGAAGCCTGATATAACGCCCGGAGCGACGACATTTCATTGCATGTTTGAGAAAAATAAGATTGTATTCTTAGTTGGTCGACCATTCTTACGTTATAAAAAAACGAAACGGATATCATCCGTTTTCATCGTCTCTAAAATAAAATACTACTATATATTTTAATTTAAAATACTACTTTATAGGTAGATGTTATTCTCCAGTCTCCACTGGAAACTCGTTTTTAAGTCCTTAACATTATACCTAATATTAATCCTACCCTGGACTGCGTTCAGAATTTAAAAAAGCTCTTAATCTGTTATTGACACGTTATAAATATATTGGCGTCTCGCTCGTACCGGTATAAAAATGCGGAGAAGATCCATAACATATTAAATTTAGATTTTTTAAGTTCCAACTGGCCTCTTGTAACGATTTGGGCCCATCTCTTACCAAATGTATTGTTTAATGCCAACCATTATTAATGTGACCTCAAGACCCGTAACTACTCTTGGTAATCAGATACCACTTAGGCACTGGTTAAGCTGAACTGGGATTCAGTGCGTTGTGAATGCGCCCAGCGTCCGCGCAGGAACTGGTTCCACGCCCACAAAACTCCAAAACCCGCTGGCATTTGCAAAAGTTTAAAAGTCGGAAATATGTAGATATATGATGACTGTCAGAATGTTGAATGAAGTTGCTTTTTGTGGCCTGCAAGATGTATTTTTCTTTAATTCTAAATATTACACACATACTATAAACATATGTTTTTAAGTTTTACACAACATATTGTCTCGCACTTGTTGACTGGGTAGGTATAACGTTTATAAGTTAATTGCAATTGCAGTAAATATGTTTTTTTGTACTTCAAAAAATGCTCCATAAAAATGTACTTAACTGTAGGTACATAAATGTCATACTTTTAATGAATGAGGCGTGTGTAATAGCTCTATCTCACAGGTTTCAGAATATCGATGTATGTAGGTAATACAAGACACTTGTAAGTCTACATCAAAATGTAAAAAATCTAAAAAAAACCTTACAACAATTACGTATCACTAAATGTGGAATTATAATGGAATTGTACCTACTTATACCTATAATTACTCATAAACATTATGATACATGTGAGAACCTTAAACATAGTACTCACACAAAATGATCTCATGTTGACCACATTGTCGATTTGATATAAAGCTTCGCGCTCATAATTCTAGGAAGCATATATTTAAATACTGCGTAAAATGAAAATAATGGAATATGAAAGAAAACATGCATCCACAAGAAAGTAGGTATTGTCTCGATTTTATAAACATTTGAATACCAAAACCTTGTCTTTCCATATACCTACACTTAAAAGTTGCAGCACTTTTTTGGATAAAAGCCGTTAAATTTTTTACCTCCATTTTCACTTAGGAGTCTTAGGGGTTGAATTTCAAAAATATATTTTTTTTAACTCAAGAATCTCATTCCCCTGGCTATATGTATATTCGCAAATTCCCGGGAGATTCCGCTAAGCAGTTTTGGCTGTAGACGGGACTTGGCACGGGTTACACAGTCACCAAAAATGAGACCCTAATAATTTTTTTTAAGAATTTGGGAATAGGTATGGCCAGAGGAATGAGATGGTCAGGAATTACCCTTTTATCTTCAACGGTGTTAGGCTATGCAGACAACGCACGATGTCTAACTATCAAAAGCAACGGCACTATAATATACAGAAGATTAATACACGATCATATAGATAGAGGAATCATCTTAACGATAATTGATAAACAGACGAGATATAAAGCTTCGTGCTCATAATTCTAAGAAGCATATATTTAAATACTGCTTAAAATGAAAATAATGGAATATGAAAGAAAACATGCATCCACAAGAAAGTAGGTATTGTCTCGATTTTATAAACATTCGAATACCAAAACCTTGTATTTCAATATACCTACACTTAAAAGTTGCAGCACTTTTTTGGATAAAAGCCGTTAAATTTTTTACCTCCATTTTCACTTAGGAGTCTTAGGGGTTAAATTTCAAAAAAATATTTATTTTAACTCAACAATCTCATTCCCCTGGCTATATGTATATTCGTAAATTCCCGGGAGATTCCGCTAAGCAGTTTTGGCTGTAGACGGGACTTGGCACGGGTTACAGTCACCAAAAATGAGATGCTAATATTTTTTTTTAAGAAATTGGGAATAGGTATGGCCAGAGGAATGAGATGGTCAGGAATTACCCTTTTATCTTCAACGGTGTTAGGCTATGCAGACAACGCACGATGTCTAACTACCAAAAGCAACGGCACTATAATAAACAGAAGATTAACACACGATCATATAGATAGAGGAATCATCTTAACGATAATTGATAAACAGACGAAAATGTTATTGTATGTAAAATATTAAATGGCAGCAAAATTGCATAGGTACTAAAACTTACTTAATTCACATTTTATACGTAGCTTATATAAAGTCATGACGATGGGATGTTAAATTAGACAGTCTGAATAAACTATAATCATAAATGTAACTTAAGTGTTTCTACTGCGTGAACCATAAAATACAGTTTAATGCTATGATTTACTTTATTGCTTAGATATATAAGACTGTAACTTAAGCTTCAATATTAATAGGTTAAATATTAATTTACTTTAAAACATTGAAGTAAATAATTTATATCAATGTCAAAGAACCCGGTACCCCTTAAATATGTTGTAAATTTGGTGTAAGATAAAATATTTATTAAGGTTACTTTAAAACTATTAAAAAACATCAATTAACTTTATGATTTTTTAAAGATCTAATCTTAGTAAAGTTAAAGAACATCAAAACTTAAATTTAAGCGGTTCTACAAAATTATCCAGCGATACCAAATAAATGTTATTTTAAGAAGTTTTTTTATCGCATTTTTCTTGTGACATGGATAGTTCAGCCACTTTTTCTAGGCCATTTATTTTTCAATGTATCTGGATGATTACCATTTGCGTATGTTAGCAGCACTGACAATGCACAGCAATCTGCTTTATCTCGTGCAATCTGGCTTTACTTGACAAATGGGCAAGCTCGATTGCTCGTACAGTACTTCTGTAATTAGTCTGCTTTGTGTGACTCCAGGTATTATCATTTTATTGGTTTCCTGTCGTAAACGGTTCGAGGTCAAAGCGTGCAGTGCGAATACTGTGATGAATAGAATGCTGCATAATTGCATATTCGATGTGTGGGTGGAGTTCTTTTTAATATAAATGTCTACTGATAGCTCTTATTAAATTTCTTAATTTTTTATCGTTTTCAAAAAGGGTTCCGAACATCGTGTAAATTTCAATAAAAATAGCCAGGAACCTATAAAAAAGCAGTAAATCTACAGTGTGGAAAGATAAGTCGGGCCCTGGAGGGAAACTACCTTAAATCCTTAAGCTGGCTCATTTTACTTAATTTATTTTTAAAAAGAAACAAAACTGCATTCAAAGTATTTTTCTTTTTTCTTCAATTTGGCTTGTCTAAAAAAATCTTGAGTACTAAATAATTACATTTTATGGATTTTTTGTACGACAGACGAGTTTAAGACCTAATGTTTCTTGGAGAAATGTTATCATTAACATTAACTGTATCGACTAGTAGAATAAAATTGCGAGTTTTTATTTTTTGGAATTTTTAGTCGGTTCGAGTCCCGGGCGAGGCAAGCGAGTTTTAGAAAATCTTTGAATGCAGTTTTGTTTCTTTTTAAAAATAAAGGAATGTCTCCTTTAACTAAAATGAGCCAGCTTAAGGATTTAAGGTAGTTTCCCTCCAGGGCCCGACTTATCTTTCCACGCTGTATATAAATTAAGCAAAAATAAAACATAGGTAGGTACCTACTTAAAACGAATAATAGAAAATAAAATATATATATAGGTATCTCATGTTAAATTTAATGGTGAAAACTTTTATTAGGTAGGTACTTTTTTCCTCTGTAGGGGTTATACAACTGGTATAAGGTACAACATGATTATATGACAAGAAATAAAATACGATTGCGATCTTAGTTTTTACATAATCGTACATATATTGTGTGATGTTATAAAAACATTGCACGATTTAATCTGTAAGCAATAAAAGTTATTTTCGGCTCATCTAATTATTTATTTAATACACGTGTGTGGCAATGGCTACTTAAACATAGAATGTAAAATGTAAATAAACAAATAAAACATTATTTTAATAAAAATACTGTTCAAGCGTACACATTAACATTCTAATCGGCCACATTAATCGTGACTACACTTATAGTAGTGCATAAAATGTTAATAACTAAACACATAAAATCGGTGAAGGCTGTTTTAAAGTTATCTAGTATCTTTAATGTAAAGTAGTAAACACATCTACGTTATAATGTAGATACCTATCAACCGACATAATGAGGCAAACTGCAACTTAAACATAAAATATAAGGTATGTAGGTATCTTTATTCTCCTGTGGTCACCTTTGCTTTTGTTATAGGTTTTGTTCGTCTTTATATTCCGACAACAAACATGATAGTCTTGATACTTAATAGAACTAAATTACAACTTTGGGTTCTCATTTTGAAACGCCATCGTCGCCTATATACTTATACCTTGAGGGCATTGCTATATTGTTGAAGAAATAATTACAAAGCTAGAGGTCATGTATAAGATTTGGTTTCTTAAAGAAACTGACAGAAGATTACCGGTACCTATAGCAAAGTAATATGTCATCCACAATCAGTAGTGTAGATTTATTTGTGTCATATTTACTCCATAACTAGTGTATTAATAAATATATATATCCTCTGGTTAATATAAGTAGTCTGGCCGGACACATTAAGGAACTTGTCTAGATAGCGTCGATATTATTCTTCGAGCGAGCGTATAATCGCGTATAAAAACGTCGGACGTCTGTTACCAATCACATTTCCTAATCTCCGGATACAACACGACGCACGAATTATAAATGGGTAGACTTGGCCTATTAGTTTATGTGCGACGAGAATAATATTAATGAAACTAAAATATACTACATACATTTTTGTATACTGTTGCTTCCAGAAAGTATGAATTGAAAACCATTTAGATACCTTTCTACGCGTTTAGACTTTTTGGTTTTTGTAAGTAGGTACCTAGTTGAAAGTTCCTGAAAATTATATAATTACTATATACTTTTTATCCAGTTTTCAAAGTAAAATACCAAATTACGAGCAGTAAGATTATCTAAATACAAAAAAATTATTAGAATCCTTTATGACTAAAAAATAATCCTGAAGTGATCTAAGTAGGTGTCTTATTTATTTATGTAAACTTTATTACACAACAATATACAGGGTGCCATTTGAGTCGTGATCAGTAATATGTTTTTCTAACTCCATAAACAACGAGCAATTTAATGCCCCTACTCTTACTAAAATCAGACAAGATTTTTTTAATTTTTTGTTTATTTTTTGTCATTTATTTTACTTTTATAAGTGGATTTAGGATATTACAACGGCTTATTAAGATATTTAAATTAGTAAATTGAATCGCCTCTTTGAATCGGAACTGTCATTGACATCAATTTTGTCATTTGTCCCAGTTAGAAATAAAATTTACTTAATTTTTCATTTGAAATATCTTACAAAGCTGTTTAAATACCACGTTGCTTGTAAAAGTAAAATAAATGACAAAATATAAACAAGAAAATTAAAAAAATCTTGTATGACTTTAGTAAGAGTAGGGGCATTAAATTGCTCGTTGTTTATGGAGTTAGAAAAACATTACTGATCACGACTCAAATGGCACCCTGTATAGGTACGTAGGTATAACAATGTTACATATGGCGGATACCTAATGCCAAATGGCAAATGGAGTTTCTGTAAGCAAAACAGAAATAAAACACCAATAAATTGACTAAAGCTACCTAGTTCAAATTTAAGTACTATAGGTACTTAAATTTAAACTAGGTAGCTTTAGTAAATGCAATACAATATTTGACACAATTGAATATTACATACTTATCTATGTAATAACAATAACACCTGTTTAACTTAAAATAAACCGAACAAGTACCGCCAATATTATTCTAACACAACAATATCGTGGGCGTTAAGACCGCGACACTTGAATTGCAAATATATTTTTTTCAAAGTCAGACGAGAAAATCGAGGGAACAATACGTTGCCAAACTTCCTTTGTTCCGTATAAGAGAATACCTATATTATACGAGGAGGCGCCGAATTATAGAGTATTAATATGACGTAGATGTGACAAATTGTAATTAACTAAAATAACTTGGATGGAAAAATCTACACCCGACCCGCTAGAACGCAAGTTTCAAATATCAATCCTTAAATAATAAGTATAATAACAAACCTCATAGAGTAAGCCATTTTAAAGATTACCTTACATTCGAAAATCATGGTATAGACTAGGTATAGTGTCTGAGGGCCTACCGCGAACCACGTTCGACGTGTTACCTCCCTGTCACACTTACGTACGAATTTACAAGTGCGACAGAGAGGCAACACGTCAAACGTGGTTCGCGGTAGGCGCTCTGTTCGGAAAGAGAAGAGTCGTGGAATGTATTGGGCCCCATTACATTCCACGACTCTTCTCTTTTCGCACAGACTCTTAATAGATACCTACCTACCTACTGCAAACATCAAGATTTTTGTAAAATAACTACGGAGATTATTTCATTACAAACATACATAATAATAATTATTTACATTAGGAAAATTCCCTTTCTAAAGAGCTCTAGTATAATAGGTATTGTACGTTATATTTCTTCTGATTCTTCTGCGAATGGATTTACCCGAGTTTGAAGTTAAGCGACACAATTAAGCTACGCTCCAAGATCGTATACCTATCTACAATGGCAAAAAAATCAATTCAAGAATAGGGTTCATGTAATACCAAAACCTGAAAACTTTTTACACCTTGATAGAGATGTAGTTTGTCATATATGACATATGACATATATGACATATACCTGCTGCTCTTTTAACTTGTTCATAAACTTTAGTTTAAAAGTCATAATCCTTAACAAACTGTTTCCAGTTTTGTTTACCGTCTGTCTTTTAAGTTAAGTGAAAACTTAACTCTTCTCTCTCTGCAATCGTTGCTCTATGGCCGGCTTATGGCGAACACACCCACCAGCGAACCCACGAGCCGAATTACGCCGTCGGACGCGAGTTTTTGTCCGCGGCAGTGTCAAGGACGCCTCTGTTGCCACGTTCCGAATACTCGGTTATATTTAACGTCGGTTAGAGAAAGAAGCGATGCTTTTTTGTCTGCTTTGAAATGGCTTCAGTTGGGCATTTGTTTTTTGCTGCGGTCACGTTTGAGAGGCGAAGTATAAAAGTCGAATGAACGGAGGGAGGGATTGGAAATAGGAATCTAATAACCTTAAGGCAATGTAAACTCTAGGTATATGGATATACACACAGCAGATTTCCCGTCCGACTGAGCCTGTCAGATCTTTTTGCGGAGAAATCTGTCAATCTATGTACCTACAGCTAAACAGTAAGTCATAGATCGAAATAAAAACGGACTAATGTATTAATTGCATGCATTAGTAAACCGAAATTGATGTTACAGTTTTAGATGTTGTTGTATATGAAACAAAAAGTGACCAAGGCCTTCGGAGCTCATGCCTAGGGCTGGGATCGAACATTCGCGACACACGCCATAACTATTTAACTACTGCGCCACCCGATCTCCCAAATATGTAATAAAGTTATTCGATTTATTACCATGTTGTAAATTAATGTTTAAAATATTATTAGATTTGTATTGGCACTAGCTCTAGTTTTGAGCTGTATTTCTAATATTCCGGATATTGCAAGTCTATCACTGGCTAGATTAGACGTAACAAGCGCATCCTCTAAAAAGTGTAATGGCATCATGTTTATGTTGTGTTCGGCCAAATAGCTATTACGACTTGGCTCTGTTTCTGCTTACGTTTTACGTTCCGCCTCAATATTTCAGTTTCATGTCACAACTTTCTGAATTGAAAGTAGTTAAAATTAGTTTTATATTTACTAGTATTTTTTATTAATACATATCTGGTAAAAAGCGGGGCTAAATATGTTAATCTAACATTCCTAAAACTCTTTGCTCTGTATCAATACAAAATTAAATGGAATTGGTATAAAACTATCAAAAGGTAATGGTAAACCATAAAAAATAAAGCTTCTCCACTTCATCTTGTATTCTTTAGTTTGATATTTCAAGTATTCCAATTAAGTTATATCGTTAAAATTTCAAAATGTAATTAATCTATGTAAACTGCTTTTAAGGTAATTTCAAATTCGGAACGGCTTCTTAATTACGCTTCTATTTCCAAAATCGCTCGATTGTCGTTGATTGAATGTTTACGAGCATAAATAAATCCAGGTGGTCGTTTGATTGGGTAGATCTTCTCGATTCGATTCGATATTATTTGCATTCCAACTTGATTAAGCGTATCGAATCGGTAGCCTTTAGACATTCATAGCCTTTACATACTACTTTCGTTGTGATTTTAAGGACGTTTGGTATTTTTATTGTAATTGATCACAAAAAAACCGTAAAGCAAACAGTCACAGAACTAATCAGAAACGTGAATAACTCTAAAACGGTACATTAAGAATTGTCTAATCTAAGTATTTAAAAGTAACTCTGTCGTCGATCGTTGAACACAACTTTCATCACACTTGCAAACTTTTAGAAGCCATAGAAACTGTGAGGACGATTGATGATAAACCAATGCTACTTCTAAATTAACGTCAAGTACCATTTCGTCATTCGATAGCAATTAGCGGTCACAATGGAATTTCACGCTGAATATGTCGCATCATGTCCATGCGTAAAAATTCGCTAAATGTCGATTCGAACTTAATCGAATAAAGATATAATATATCAATTTAAAGTTGGGTGCAGTTCCTAGCTAGACCCTCAAGAACTGCACCCACCCGCGAATACCGAATTTCGCAAATTTCTTTGGTCAAGTTTCAGTATTAGTGCGTGATGCGTTTTGTCACCTACTGAATTTTTCTGCGTAAACATAGTATGGTGATCATCTAAGTTAATTTATTGAGGATTTAGTTGACGGATGCATTGAACGGAGTTCTCATATCAACATCGTGCGTTGTTTGACAGTTATTAATGGTCGTGTTATTTACCGTCAAACCCGTCAAACCGTAAAGTATAATATAATCAGCACTATTGTAACTAAACAATAGACCCCTTGTTTTGGTCTCCGTTTTATTTCGCTTAATCGTTTTGTTGGAGCTCATGTATTTTGTTTTGACTGTAAAACGGCTTTTGTTATGCTAATCTTACTGTAATACGATTCGTTACATGAGTGGAAGGTGAATATAATGTGGTGTCTTGTAATGGAACCTATTTCCCTGAAAACTTATGAGTGTGCATTTTCAATAGATTCTTTGAAGTACTTAAAAGACCAGTTAGTAAAGACAGATTTACACATAAATGTACAGTCACCACACGGGATTGTTATGCCATTTAGGTTTCTTGCTAAATTGGAAATTCTATAGCGTAAGTATTAAACAACCGATTTAGCTAGGACCCTAAATGGCGCAACATATCGTGTGCTCACCAAAACAAATATTGATAAGTACCCTTCATTTCAATAGTATTTACCTTTTTCAAAAACTTAATGTCGGCAGTTAAAGTTGGTTTTTAACCAAAATTCTCTATTTTACCTACACCTAGAAAATGTATCACTTTTTTATTATGATATTTTTTACCCCGAAAGCATTACATTTATTTACCTATACACACGCGAAGGAAAATTGAAAGCTAGCTTTTATAACTTCCTTTACATGGTGTTGTAAGCCGTCAACAATATTTACATTTTAATTTCATTGTGCTCATCTGTACGTGTCGTGGTTGACTCGGTGACCCAGTTCGAACCCCGCCCTAGCCCGTTTGATTAATGGGACTCCGTTTAATTGCATTATTCCCGAACAGATATAGGTACTTAGTGTTTAAGTTTTTGTAAATTAAATTTTGGATAGAATTTACATTTTAATAGCATAGCACTTTCATATTAAAAATTTAAACTTGTAGTGTGACTTTTTTTGTTACATATATATAAAAGTAAAAAAAAATGTTTAATCCATTCTAAGATTGTTTTTTTTTTTAATTCAGTTGTAATATTGCTAAGGGGTCATCCATTAATTACATCACACGAATTTCTAGGTTTTTTTGACCCCTCCACCCCTCATTGTCACACTTGGCCACATTTGGCAAACCCCTCCCCCCTGGTGTGACGTCACATTTTTTCAACGAAATCGGCAAATCGAATGAAGTAAGTTGTACTAGTTGTACAATGTACCTATTATTAATATTTTACGAAAATATTTTTGAAAAAAGAAATATTAGCAATTTTATATCCCAAAACTGATTAGGAAAGAAAATTAAACGATTAAAAATGATTATCTTTCCAACAATTTGTTATTTAACTGTACAGCGAATTAAGTATTTTAAATAAGTTAAAGTGACGTCACAAAGTTTGTGACTCCCCCCTCCCCCTGTCACAACATGTCACATTTTCTTGGCCCCCTCCCCCCCATAAACGTGTGATGTAATTAATGGATGACCCCTAATGAATAAATTTTGAATTATTTTATTCTAAGATTTAATCTTAGCAATAAGCAAACAAATAGCTTGCAAAACAGTGAAATTATTATGTTGATTGTCAAGTTTTCTAATAGGCATAAGTCACGCGGCTACACGTGTAAGTATAAATCAAAGCAGTACAAACTGCAGTGATTAACTGTTTTTTTTTTTACTTTTTTTAATTCATAGCTCAAACCTGAATTATTAAATTAAACTAGAGATTACCTAAATACTGCCTCGTCACATCAACATCATGCGAAATGGGTGAAGCGAACGTAAAAATACTGTAGGTAGGTAGGAAAAAGGTAGAATTTAACTGAAGAGGTAAACCGCAGACATACCGAAGTGATAAATCCTACAGCACAAATATTGTTTATGTTCTATCATTCAAATACATAGTAATGGTTCATTTCAATAATTCTCTAGCTGTAGTCAATGGAACGATGACCAACTACAGTTATTAGAATTGAATAACTCAATCCTGCCGTTTCATTGAAAAGCGAATTGTGAAAAATTAGATATTTATAGTCTACAAGTTTCTGTTTATTAGTTATTTAAAATTGTTTATGAATTATGATAAATTAATACTATTATGAGCTTTGCTATTAGGAAGCAAATTAAATTATGTTCTTATATAATAATAAAATATTTTAATTTGTATAGAGTCAGAGTTCAGAGGTCGCCGTAAGCCGTTAAGAGATTGCATAATAAGTACTTACTTGAGAAAATTCGACCCATGCTGCCGTGTCCCGGGTGGCCAGGCAGTCTAGGCATCTACCGCGAATATATTTTTATATAAATAATTAAGGAAACATTAAACAAAGTACTCGTATACCCCGACCGCTGTTTTTTATTTTATAAACATTTTTTTTACGACTAGAGTAAGCGAGTCTAGAAACACATGTCTATTTCTATTACTTATTACTACCATGTTTCAAACTTACCCATCTGAGTAGGTGGGTAAACTCTAAGTTTAAAGGTCAAAAGGAACAACACTTTTTTATTATTCGTTATTTTATTGAACAAAATAAAAATAACTCAAATCACCTGTCAACATTTTAATATCTTACATAAACAGCTTACTTAATTCGTTAAAATAACCTGTCAAGCCACTCCAAGTGGATGTTACAAAAACCACAATTTTTACTAATTGCCCACAAAGTTAGCAAGTAAATACTCGACTAAGCACTTACCATTCGGCCTCGCTAAAGGAAGCTCGTAACCTCGTTCCGAGCTTTCTGTCCTTGGCACTTAATGCGCTTTTAAAATACGTCGGTGTTAAAGTTCCGTCACACATGGGTGCTTGTAAGTTCTTCTACGTCTAACCTACATACTTACTTAGTTTTAGCTTTGATTGTCGCAACTAGCACTTCCTAGTCGACAATTATTACAGGAGAATTTATAAAAATATGTTTTTAACCGAGCAGTTGACTTTCTTTAATAGCTTTGAACATCAATTTAGGATAGAACCAAACATTGATATTTAACTTCTTTACTATATGTTAAGGATCCTGACCGAGATTTTACATTTTTGATCATCTTTTTGCATTTTTTTTCGAGAATGATTTTTTGGCTCTAGGTACAGCAAAACCGAAGCGAGGTTTAGAGACCCAATATTTTTGATCATCACACACATATATTAACGTCAAGTGACAAGTAAAACTGACAAATTACTACAAAATATTCAAACAAAAATCAACCTTCTTTTAGTATTAGTATGGTTCACTATGACGATGAACTTGTGGTGGTACCTAATTAGTAAGTTTTATTTGTCACCTGACGATATGAAAAATAAAAATAAAATTTTAAGAATATGAATGTCCTTTCCTGGAAATTATTTGAAAACAGTTTGTTTTTAATGTAACAACCCAGTTGTTAAGTAGTCTCATATTTAGTTCACCAGCACTTACAAGACACAACACCAGTCCTTAGGTGCGCGATCGAATCCTACGCACACCGGACGCATAATTTTTCATTTCCCATAATCGGTCGCGGACGTCCTACTAACATGTTTGCATCGTATCGGTGCCTACGCGATTGGCTCCTAAAATTATTTAAACACCAATGGACATGATAATTATACGCTTTAATAAAAAAAAAGTGTACCAACGTAAATGGGGTATTTATGAGTAATTAAGTAGGTGATGAAGAGATGTTTTTATTATTAATCTACGATCTGTCATTACCACTTACCTACACGATGAATTTCGTTACCTAATGAATCGTCGTAAGTGCCTAAGTAACTACCTACTCGTAATACTTATGTAGTATAGGTATGTGTGCATTAATCCAAACGACATTTCATTAAAGGAAACCTTATTAATCTACGATCTGTCATTACCACTTACCTACACGATGAATTTCGTTACCTAATGAATCGTCGTAAGTGCCTAAGTAACTACCTACTCGTAATACTTATGTAGTATAGGTATGTGTGCATTAATCCAAACGACATTTCATTAAAGGAAACCTTAAACATAGTTACATAGTTGTTTTTTTTTCATAGAATTATAAATGCTTTGTTAATAAACAATATTTTTCACCGCCATACATACCTACCCAGTTCAAAATGTATAAAAAAACTTACGTTTTAGTGTTGTGTTGCCCTAAAAGATAAAAAAGTGGTAAGTCTAGGTTAGGCCATACCTACTGCGAAAAAACAAACAAATGTCCTATTACGCCTACGCTCCGTAACGACTTAAATATGTAGATATAACAGATGGACAAATTAAACCTTCCCTAAATCGTTGAAAAATGTACCTTGATTTCAAATAAATTGGTGGGCATGATAAGGGGCAATTTGTTAAAGGATTCTAAATACCGTGGGAATACGATAACTACTCTAACAATTGACTGTTATTCAATTGTTTTATTTTTAAGTAATTTGGAAGTTAGCTCCGTGGCGTGTTAATTATGCCATAAGTTAACACCAACTGGCGTTTCTTGGACAGTTTGTTGGAATTATAATTATTGTCATTAATTCTATAAACGTATCGTAATGTAAGTGTAAGTTAATAAAAGTTAATTTCTAATGAGATTGGATTAATCTCCCTATTAGAGGATAAGGCTTTTAGGGACTAGGGCTGATTGCGACTTTAAAAAAAGAATGTGAACGTGATGTGGGTACAATATTGTAATCAATTGACACACTCTCTGATAAGTGATGATGAAAGTCTATAGTCTATAGTTTCTTAGTCTTAGTTTTTAGTAGTCTTTCGTGTAAAAGTCATCTATAACATAGATAAAATTGTAAGAGCCCAAATTGACACGAGATAATGATCAAATATGTATCGTTATCAATATATATAGGTAGGTACTTTCAAACAATAACAATAACATTACCGAGGGAGCCTATAAATGGCGCATTCTTACAAAACTCTCCCCTCTTTCGGCTCTTTCCTTTGTGTCTTTGTTAACGGCGCACGAAACTTGACCCGAGGGGTGAAAAGAAAACGCGTAGAAAACCTGAAAGCCACAGACTAAATATACGCCGTATTATGAAGCCTTTCGTAGAGCAGTTCATCATTATAGTATTTATAGTTTTAATCGTAAATGCAACATTTTATACTGTGGCATGTTGATCTCGAGAACTATATTTTTGAGATATTTTTAATATACATGAATGATCGTAAACGCAACTGAAATACATATTTACAGAAGTGATCGTGCCCCTCAATGAGTTCCAGCACGGGAGCACCTTTATTTTGGTGCCCACTAGTTTTCCATGCTCCATCTGGTAGTAGATTTAATCAATGCAAATTTGACGTTATCCTCACAGTAATGCGATGTCTATTTGATGGTGCAATTTCTCCTCGTCCGACAATGTAGCGGGTTTATGATCAGTAAGGCGCTTTACGGCGTCGCAACTATGTTTGTATTCAATCCAGAGAGTGCATTTTCTATTTTCACACATTATTTACGTAGAAGATGAAGGTGAAGCTGAGTTTATGGGTTGGTATACAATGTATATCCTAATTTATTAAAATATGTATTAGATTACTACTATACAGATATATTATACACCTGTTCATATCACATTATAATCAAGACAACTGTTATATACCAACAAAAGATACCGTGACCTATAAAAACTATGAGATTATTTATTTGAAACTGTAAAATTGTCCATGTAATATAATTATTTAAATTTTATACAAACGTGTAGGCAGGTAAATATGTTTCGATGTGATTTTATGTCCATTGTTTCGGTGTGTTTTCCTGGTTTGTTTATTTTATGCATCGCACGATTCTGCTAATATATTTACGGGTAGTTAACTAGGTAAGTGCCTACTTGAAATAAAATAGAAATGTGTAAGTACCTATAACAATAACAATGTAACCGACTAGCTAGACTCTAAAGAAAGTAGCACTGTGGAATATCAAACAATCTTGTCTTTCTATGTTTATTCAACGCTTTAGCCCCAATGGGTCGAATTTTTAAAATGGTTTTACATACGACTTATTTTCGAATAGTATGAACTTTAAAACATTGTCTTGATTTGACATTAATAGAAATCGGAACGCACTGTGACTAATACAAAATCAACATCAAAATTTTACAGGAAGAAAATGTCGCGTATGTATGGTTATTTATTAGTAGTAAAATTAATGTCCAAGCTTTCCCCGTTGTTTCGAACTTTATGGACGTTTGCCCACGATACATGTTTGCCCAGTTGTGTTTCATTTACTTACCAAACAACTATATAGTGACTACTCGATGATGTATGAGATTTAATATTGCGTAAAATGTTTGCGAGCGTCCTAGAGGCAACGAGTTTTTGCAACCGAAAGTTAAACAAGTTTTATACAAAGTTCAATTTCGTTGAATGCATTTGATCGAGCAGCAACCTTATTTGCGACAAACTTAATGCTATCAATCCTGGGTACTTTGTATGTTATGTTAACTCTAAAAAAAAATTAAACTTCGCTAGGTTGGACCCCATTTGACTCAATAGAATAGTAAATGAGTCTTGAGTCAAGTCACTTGACTTACCATACCATAATTATGTTCACTTTCATTATTAATTTGCTCTCATCATCATTGGCCTTAAAGTCTATTACAGACTATTGAAACAGTGTCAGGTAGGGCGACAACGTTTTTCGTGGCTATGTAAGCCAATACGGGTTATTTGCTCTGAAGTAATAATAATAATTACTGCCATATTACACCAACTGTCCATTTTACATTTTGCGCTATATTTTAGTAAAATTATTTGATAGTTTTACAAATATCATTTTGATTAGCCTCTTTCTTTTCACATCGGTACCTACCTAATACCCAAGCGTAATATTAGGTATTATTATACTATAGGGATTTATATAATACTTAGCTATTTACTAGTATCTAAATCCTATAATATAATAACAATAACTTACAAGGAAAATATCAATAGCTGTAGGTACATACATGTAGGTACGTACATACGTATTTGGAACAAATGATACCTACCAGGAAAATTCGACGGTGTCCGTTAATTAAACTAATAATTTGCACTTTGCACTCTCATAGGTGTGCGGTTTTCCACCAAAATCAAATCATGAAGATTCCAAATGCATTCAATTACCTAAAGCATATATTTCTGTGACACATTATCCTCCGTCGCGCGCAGAATAAGCAAACTCCCCGCAACTAGGTTACAGCTCAGTTCTTTATTGTGTTTACGTGTCTTTGATATGAGATATACAGATATACGGCAGGTCAAGGCGCCAGACAGCTTTCAACGCGCCTATATATGGAAACATTAGCTCCCGTTTTCGCTAAGGACTTTTCGGTCACGACAGGCCTAATTTCCACATAATGGCTGGACTCCTTAATCTATGCGTGTCCTCGCATCCGGATTACAGCCTCGTGACAATGAGCGACACGGAAGAGCCGAGTGCGTCGTAAAAACGCGCTTAATTTCAATTTTATGGCGCACATTCAATTGTGGCCTGTAAAAAAGCGTTTTATTGGAGTCGCATCCTGGCCCCGAGGCCGCGATGCCCAGATAGCCCTAATTAAAACCCGACGCGTACTCTTGCGAAAGAACTTGCGAAACGAACTCTGTCCTCTGTTTTACCGAATTGTTAACATTTGATTTTTATGGCCAGAACAGTGGCCTTGTGGATATTTCATTACAACCAACTACGGAATTATTGTAGTTTTGTAGGTTCCTTCTCATACCTACAGTTTTTGACTGTGTTTTTTTTTTCGCCTCAAATATTTCTAAGAACTACGTCCAGATTGAACAAAGATTTCACTAAGCAAAACGTGCTTATTAATTTACCTTTCTATATATTTTCCGTTTGTCAACTAGTTATTGCGTGATTATTGATATGTGATATTGGTGATTAATGCAAATATTTCTTTCATTCCAGATAGACCCGCGGCGTGCAAAGAAGACTAAGTGCCATTCAACGAGTTTACCACACAGTGATATTTAGCCTTAAACTAGCGTTAGTGTCAGTGATATTAAAGTGTTAATCTAGTTTTACGAACGTTACCAAAAAATCAGCGAAACTGGCTCCTTACAAGGATATAATGAATCAGTCGAGCATGAGCGCCGTGCCGACGATAAAGTGTGAAGAGGTGGCGTCGCCGGTAGGTGGCGCGGTCGGGGCGGACGACCCAGGTGGCGCGTACAACCTTAGCGTCAACGTGAACCTGAGCGCGTCAGTCATAGGCCTCCTGACTGCGGAGTCTGCGAACACAACGTTGCGGACGCCGGAGATCGTGAACGATCTCATCACCATGACGAATCCTCTGGACCAGTACAACTACAGTGAGAAGACGTCAGGATTCAAGGTAATACTTTAATAAGTTTAACATTCGCATTCGTGCTCGATTCGCAGGCTCGTAGGTTTTTAACACACCCAGTACAGACGGCCTGCACCCCGGAAGCCATTCACTTTACATGGGATCCGTACGCTAACTGCACGCCTTCAACTGCACAGTTTCCATAGAAATCGCAGTCCGTCTGTACAGGCCCTAAAGTAGGAAAATATAAAGCAAATTTATCCAATACAAGTCCCGTTTTTCAGCTATAGCAATTATTCAATTAGATTAGACCGTATCGATAGCCAATAATTACATTAATTACCGATTGATACGTTTTGCCGGAAACGTATCTATGTAGGTACTTATTACACCTACAACTACATACAGGTAATAATACAACCTGCCCATATAAAACAAAATAAATATGTGCCATATGGCTATTTATAATTTAACATGGTTTAACATTTAGCAACTTTCATACAGATAACATATAATCTGGCAACGAAACCAACAGAACCGTGACTCAGCACAGCACAGCACCCGTTCTCTATTATTAGCCCTTACATTGTGTTGAGCTATCAAAATGCAAAGAGGTCCCTTAGTGCCTAGGTTGTCTAACGCATGCAGATGGACTGTTTAAATGCAAACTAAGTGTTACAAGTATCTTGAACCTCTGCCAAGTAACAATCACATAACGTAGGCCAAGCGTCATGGGGAAAAGGTCCTAAATGACGGCCGTTTCCTAGGAATACAGATCATATTTCTAAAACGGGGACGGTCACGTGACAGCCATCACCACCCCTTTATAAACATTGGGTAACACCAAGAGATGCCAACACGCCATGAGTTCATGCACCTTTTTGTTGCATTCCGTAGTTTAATTTCACAAAGTCGCATCTGAATTGCAGTTGCACCAACATACGTCATTTCTGTAGCTGAGTGCAGCTACGTTAAGCAGACTCAGTGGCGCCTCCGTATCAGTTTATCTATATTTAGTTATCGTATAAATACACATTATTTGTACAGATTATCTCATACATTGAAGTGTTGTGAATGAGTATAATTATGTATGGGACGGGATGGCGCATTCAGAGCGTGAAAGGACAAAGGGGACATATTATTTAACATGTCATTTTGGGTGCATTGGGTGTCGACGCATGTTATCTGTTTATTATGAGAATAAAAGAAGAGTTCATTTAAACGCTATCAAATATCAATCCTGAAATGATAGTTGCGGTTGAAATATTTGAGACAATTAATTAAAAAATAGAAAAATTCTTGTTTCAAATCTTGTTTAACTATATTTAGTACTTAGCCGTATTATAATGAATTTTATTTTGTTACTAACAAACCTATTTACCGGTCTACCCTTAATGAAACGGATTTGAGTTCAATACGATACCTATTCTAAAATTTCTTATAATAGAACATGATGTTAAAAACCTGTGGTAATTGCTAGAATGTAAAGTGATGAGACTGATGAGAGACCCACAGTGAACTCTGTTGCATAAATGTGAACCTTTTGAATGGCAGTCGTTAAAGTCGTGTTTCCAGTAATCTAGTAAACAGTACAGAACCCCTGCCACATAACACTAAGTATCATTTACATTTCGCCAATAATACGACGTGGGTCTTTGGCGTGCACGTAGCAGATATTACCATTTTCTTCTTCTTTAAAAAAATAACTTCTATCAAATTTATGATTTCACCAAGTGTGCGCTCGTAAAGCATGATGTTGTTCGGTAGTTGCATTTTGTAAAGATCTAGCTGGACTTTACTATTATTCAATGCATATCGATGTTCGGGAACCCAGGCAAATTACCCGTGTCGTGCTTGGTCACGCTGCTACACCGGAAGTCGTTCCATTAGCCTGGACACTGTGAGACGCGGACAAAAAGGCTGAAATCCGAAACCACTGTATCCCATCAACTCTTGTAAAAAAAGCAGTAGTTTTTAGAAGCCCCGGTTTAATCGGAAATAGTATTTCTGTTAGAATATTAATTGCTCCCATGACTAGTTGTAGGATACACAACAAAATGCATTTCCAAATAAAATTCTGTTTAAAGTGAACTTATTTTATTAAATCAGTTACTGATCAGGTGAAGTGTTAAGGCCTGAGGCGACTAAGAACGGAGGGATTTGTTTTTTGAGTATAGGTATCTAAATCCTTTTCTATTGAACAGGAACATAGAAAGGTCTCGATAATGCTTATTGTTATTAGGGTATTTAGAGTGGTAAAGGAGTAGAGTAGTAGTTTCTCACTTGATGGTCTCATCGGAAGATCAGCGCTGGAAGTCGCCAGCAACATGCTGAGATGGGGCCATTTCGTGACACTTTATATTTCACTATGTTATCTCTATGTATGTCTTTTGTCTGTGTGTTTACGAATAAAAAACTATTCTATTCTATTCTAAAGTCCCAGTTGCAATTATATTCAGCAAAATTGAAAGACGTCTTGTGAACAGTATTTTGTTTCCAGAGTGCGAGCGGGAACGATTCCAACTCCTCCTTGTCCAACTCATCGGCGACGTCGCCAGCCTCCGGTACTCCGCCCAGCATACAAAAGGTACCCTTACTACATTTTATTCTAATATCAAACCTTCGACGGACCCCTGACCCTTTCGAGTGACCCTGTCTACGATGCAGAAGGTTCTGAGTCTATAGTAAGCTTGAGAAGGCTTGTGTTGTGGGTATTCGAACAACGATATATACGAGTATAGTCAATAGTCAATAGTCAAAATATACTTTATTCATCTAAACCTAGCAACAAGCACTTATGAATATATATAATATACAAATACTTAAAAACATAGAAAACATCAATTTATGTGTGTAAAATTTATTCTTAAGTTATGGATGGAGGTTTTCTACACAAGCTTAATTATTGAGTTTATGGGGCTAGGTCGATTTGTGTAAAGATTATCCCATTATGTACATAATTATGTAATCAATGTAATCATTACTATCTAGGTATGTAAGTACTTGTAGTTATTTATAAAACTGTATACATCACGTACGTGCTCTCTGTATTCGCTTAAGTGCAGCCAAGTTAAGACTTGGGTCGTTCGATTTTCTTCTATATATTTCTACCTGACTAACAGACAGACAGTATAAGAAAGAGTCATACTCGTACGTGGGGACTTATAGTTCATTTTAGCAGTCCGTTCTAAAGACTGTGGCCAAACTAAATATCCAAACTGAAGTTCTCTCATAATCACATTAATTAGGTAGCTAACTAGCGTTTAACTAAACATAGTTTTGACGACATCAAAATTTAATAGCACTCTCTTGACTCTGTTTCCAATTTGAATTCGAATTAGGTTAACATTGCAGATTAATAGTGTAAAACCAGGATTTTATGTAGGCCCTGACATAGATTCTCGCCAGATGTACATAATGAGTAGTGATTGAACTTTCAGTGATTATTGTAAAATTATAGGAACGTAAGTAGGTGTGGTACATACTTTTGAAAATTGTCGTTATCAAACTGTAAGTTCATAACAACTTATGTGATAAGATTCTTGATAATTTTTATCATGTCCTTACACACGGTCCTTAAGTAACTTACATAATTTAAGGTACTTAACGTGATCCTTTATTTTTAATAACACACTAACTCGGTTTAACTCCATTTGTACTGGTAACTGCGGGTTTAACCAGTTTACGAGTTTCCTGAAACCACATCATCAATATTCATTTTCGAGCTAACCTACAAAAAAAATTATAATCGTATGAATTCTTCAAATGATTTGAAATACCTTAGTTTACGATGCGCTCAGTGCTGGCCGCTAATTGCCATAGCTTCGTACAAGGCTATCTTGTTCGCACACGTTTGATCTTCTTCATACCGACCGCTGGCTATCGCGAGATAATTATATGCGTATTAAAGTTAATTGGTAATATTCACGTTTGAAGTTTGAATAAACAAATCATAGGCTTGAGAGCTAATGGGTCAGTAAAGGACAGTTCAGATATATGACATTCCCTTAGAAAGTGTAAACTCACTGATTAGTAATTAAGTAGGTGTGGTTTCAGTGGTAGGTATTGTAGACGTAGAAGAAAAGTGAACAGGTACATGGGAGTCTCATGCTCAAAACTTCTTCAGACCTCTCTGTCAGCGTTTGGACTTAACAGAGACATGTGACGTTGGAATTTTGTTAAATTAGTATCGTTTATAACTAAACTGTTGTATGTTGTACAGATTAGTATTTTATACAATCGTGATATAATGGAGAGCTTTTCAGTCGAGTACCGTGTTTAGGCAACGAAGCTTGCTGAGTTGCCTAAGTAAGGTACGAGATTGAAAAGCTTGATTATATCACTATTGTATACAATACTTTTTCTACGAGTCAACAAAAAAAAATAAGTACTTAAAACTAGTAGAAAAATCATATATTTAGGTAAAAAAACCAAAAGTATACAGCTAAGATGCGCGAGCAGCCGCGATACATTCAAACTCTTACGCGACCCGACCCCGCGCCTCGCGCCCCGCCCCGGCCGGTTGGTCAACGACACCTTCTCGTAACTCATGAGGCCCTGGTAAGGTGAGTTCGACTAAGATCGGACACCGGGTAAGATCGTATGATTCAAATTTCTGCCTGTTGCGGGGCTTTTTTTTAATGCTGGCAAGGTGATGCAATGCCCGGGACAAAACAGCGCATTGCATCACCTTGCCAGCATTAAAAAAAAGCCCCGCAACAGGCAGAAATTTGAATCATACGATCTTACCCGGTGTCCGATCTTAGTCGAACTCACCTTACTTGCTCCGCGCTTTCAATTGGTCAATTTCATTATAGTTGACTAAACTGTATCGAAATGAATATTATAGTTGAGTTGGGGTCCCATAGTGAAAAAAGTATGCGATTTCACTTTGGTATACGAAGTCTTAATTCAAACATTGCAGTCGACGAGTAGAAAGACAGTCATTTAACATCTTGCGTTTAAGAAAAATGGCGTGAGTTGACTACCTTTTAACACCAGCCTAGACAATGAGCGGACGTTTAAAATATGAGAAAAAAAAACAATTCTCCACACAATGGTCATACAATTATTACAATTGTAAAGTAATTGACATATTAAGATTATTATGGTTTTTCAATCAGAACCTTGAATTTATCCTATCAAGGCAGATCATGAATCATACATTGCACAGATAAAAAAATCACATTCATTCAATAGGCAATGGCAATGATTGATAAAGAATCTCACGCATAAAAAGTGCTTATACATGTTGAATAAGAATTAAAATGGCACATTTAGCTAGGGTTGCGGGATGGACATTGGACATCCTGACTAAATTTGTAGGGCTAAGATGGCCGACTCTTTATCATTTGTCACCATAGCTGTCACGTTCTAACAAATATGTAAGTGCGAAAGTAACGCATGGCATGACAGGTGATAAAAATGCGACCATGATAGCTGGTCTGGACAAACAATCCTGACATGGAAATGTCACAGCGACTTTAGACTAACAGTTGTTTGTTAACTCCGCTCATTTTAGTTGGTTTATTACGAAAAAGACAAAGATAATAAGTATATACCTACTATACGTACTCAAATCAATTCATCCATTTGGAAGCCATACCTAATGGTTTAAAATGTGGTAAATTTTAGCGTGTGGGGTGGAATATGCGCAGTGTTCCTGTTCCCTCTATTACTTACAAAATCAAATCACGTGTTCAAAGGGCCGATCTAGCAATCATATTATATGTGACGTGATCAGATCATAGAATTTGATCATTTCCTGAAACGGCATTTTAGAATTTATCACTTTTCATGATAATGATGGTTATTAGGTTATCTAGGTTTAACTTTTACATGTTGTTGCCAAACAATCATTTCATGAAATGATTGTCCCACCATGAAATAATCAATTCTAAGATCCGGCCACGCCATATCCATTTATACATAAGTAGGTAAAGACATATTTAAGTAAGTATACTGATGTCTGCTAACCCTAGTTTCACCTGTATTGTGCTTAGCTCTCACATCATTGAAAACTGAGCTTTATTCTAATAGGCTTAAGAACGATGACCATTTGTTACAAGATAAGCTAGTGATTTTACGACAATGTTATTTGCATACTCAATGTCCGGGTCTCGATGTCCTTCCATTGTTGGTCGGATAATAATCAGCCATTTTCTTTTTGAGTTGAACACGCAATTGCTTAATCTTTTATCACGATTTTGCCTATTAATAGAGCTATACATAGATTGCATCACAGCTCTAAGTATCTATAACTATTTGCCGGACAAAAACAATTTGCTTATGTAAATATATTCATGTTTTATATCTCATTTTATTACATCGCTAGAAATCCATGAGGCTACCTACTAATCGTAAAAAAATAAACAATTTAATTGATTTCTTTAGCGGCAAGTATCATTATATTCTTAAGATATGGAACTAAGCGTAAAATACCACAAAGCTAGCAAGGGCTAAAAGTACTTTATGGTTATTTATATGTTTAGAAGTTTTTTTTATATATGTATATTTATGCAATAGCTCGTAGGTAGGTCCATGACAGTTTTAAACTATGTCCGTCGTTATAGCATTTGTCCCCCCCTTACACTTTTATAGTACCTACATGCAGACATTAAAGCAACCCTAGCAGCCCTTGAATATTTACAAATCCCATACTTCATGACACCATCGACTATTTACAGACAATATATATGAAATATATTAAAAACGGGTCACTCACTTATTTTAAGTCGAAAACCCTCGACATGTTTCATTCCGTACCAAGAAGCATCATCAGGAGCTTGCGTTAACAGCGACGAGCGTTTTCGACTTAAAAAACGTGAGTAACCCGTTTCAAATATATTTAATATGTTCGTGTCTCACGGAAATGTTACAAAAAAACCCTATAATACGTATGTTTTCGCCTTACAGACTTGCTCGGAACTAATAAAGGCCGGTTTGAAGCTGTCGATCGAGTCGAAGCGCAAGATGTCCGGCAGCGACACGGACCTGGGCGTCAAGAGGATGAAGAGAGAAGACAGCGACGAGGATTATGACAGCAGTCACACGCACACTACTAAGAGCGACGGGGTAAGCATTCGAAACGCGGCGGACATTAACATTATCTTGCACCATCCCACTAACCCGGGGTTAAGCGGTTGAATCGTAAATCCACTGTCAAATTGTACTGGTAACCATGCTAACTCCAGGTTTAACCGGTTATCCACGGGCTAGTGGAATGGTGCAAGTGGCGCTAAGGAGTTAATCAAGAACTTGCATGCGATTTTCGGCGTTACCTACCTAAATTGCGGTATTTGGTCGATCGATCTCTGTAGTGACGTATCGGATATTGCAGCTGGCACCGTGTAAATGGGGCTTTATTATATCTATCGTTTTTGTTGAGAGGGACAGAGAAAGACATGTAGTATATGATGTTTCTTTGTCCTTCTTAGCAGTAAGATCGCAGAAAGTTCCGATAAAAAGGTAGATAAATAAAATAGAATCTGTGCGGAAAGAGAAGTGTCGTAGAATGTATTGGACCTCATACATTTCACGACTCTTCTCTTTCCGCACAGACTATATCCCCGTTTAGCCAGAATAGTACGCACAGTGCCATCTTTTGTTACACTTGTCAAGCATGGAGCTAATAATTTATTAAGCCTTATTAGTTATTATAATTTTATGGACATTTTAATTACCAGCCAATTAATGTTATTATGTTTCTTACAAAACTAGTTTGAAGAAGGCACCATTAAAAAATCAGTCGTAGTAGATTCAACAGTTAAGTTACTAACGAAGCCAGAGTCCTGCCAGACCTAATAAGTAGAAGTTACATCCCTGTTAAGGTAAGCGTACATACTCGTAAGCGTCGGTAAATGTAAATACATCAAGGGAACTGGAAGTTAAATCAACCGTTATTGATTTGATACAATATTTACCTTCGGCGTCACCAACCACTATGCGAAAAGTTTAAAATTCACTTTCATCCATTTTGATAGTTACCTATAGTTAATTTTCGCGAATATATAAAGTAGCCGTGGCGATTATTTAAGAGGTTAAATTTATCTAAGATTGACTGCCGATTCAATATCAAACTCCTGATTATTCACTGAAACTACAAGGTGTTTACTTTGTATTATCTTTATCTCACTTGAAATCAGTTAATTTATAACTTACTGCACGTTTGACCTTAAGCAAAAAGGCAGTAATATGTTTTATGACTAGCCTAGTCCACTACTCGGAATAGACGAACGATTGCGAATATCTTAACCCTTTATCAGGCTGACAGTTTAAAAATGACAATCGAACGTCAGTCTTAGTCATTGAATATAGAACACAAGTTTGAATTGCCGTAAGTATGTGGGAAATATATCTAGCTCCCTCAGCCTGTAAAGGGTTAACTAGCTTTAATGGCTATGGCGGCTGCATTGTAATGCACGGCGCTATTGAAGTTTTATAGCAACGTGCAAAGATGGCTTGATTGTGAATGCACTAAATGTTATTCTCATGGGTTGTTAAACTCCTCGCCTCTTAACCAGTATAAGCGTGGTCTATGATTATTGATAGGCTTGTAGTTCGTAGGGTATCTTTATAGAAATGCGTCAATCACGCGCTTAATTAGCGCAAGTCATGCAAGGCTTGCGTAAAGCGCACAATCTACAGCAAATATCCTTGTAAGTAGAGTCACGCTCCGTGATTGTTACGCCATTTAGAGTTCTAGCTAAATTGGACAGTCCATAGTCCATAGCGTAAGTATGGAAAAACCAATTTAGCTAGGACCCTAAATGGCGTAACAATCCCGTGTGGTGACTGTACACTCACAACTAGAGATGCCCCGAATAGTGGTTTTGGCCGAATACCGAATATTCGGCCACTCTCTCAGCCGAATACCGAATATTCGGCATGAGATGCGAACATTATGAGTCACAATTATTATGAAAACTGTTCGCCAACAAAGCACAACGTTTGCTAAGATATATTTTTTGTAAAACAACTGATGAATGTAGTTAGAGTCAATCAAATCAGACCCATGATAAAAATAAAATATTTCATAATCAACAAATGCTTAAAAAAAGGGTCTTCCTATTTAACAACTTTCCAATAATACTTTTTAAATATTAAATATACCAAATTTTGGTTTTTTTTTGTGTAATTTTTCTTTTTAGTTAGCGGCAACAGATATTCGGTATTCGGCCGAATAGTAATAGGCAACATTCGGGCGAATACCGAATATTCGGCAGTGTCCGAATACCGAATAGTTGCCGAATATTCGTGGCATCTCTACTCACAACGCATTCCCTAGACTGGACGCATCTTTACATAGAAGATCAGAGGGCCAATCGTTTTTCAAAATTCAATTTCGTAGTCAGTACTGGTTCATTAGATGCAATGCACTTGGCAAGCGATTTGAATAACCGCCGCTACGTGTGAATTCACTTCCTCGATAGTACGTGGTTGTAAAATGACTATGGCGTCGAAATAATTTATTTAGCCTATCACCTCATTTATTTTCACATCAGTCACATTAGTATTCTAATCAAGAGATTAGATTCCTATAAGAATAGGAAGTCGAATTTGGCTCGCCCCTGCATCACAGACTGTGCAGGGCGTGGCTCATTATTTCATAGAGTCTGTGCGGAAAGAGAAGAGTTGTGGATTGTATTGGGCCCCATACATTCCACGACTCTTCTCTTTCCGCACTAGGGCTTCTAATACCGGGATCCCGGTATTTCGGGACCCCGGGATCCCGTCTTTATAAACGCATTTTTCAATACCGGTATTTTTAAAGGCAATACCGGGATCCCGGTATTTTAAAAATGAGGGAAATGCGCAGTATTACCCTTTAAATCCATTATATTCGGCTGTATCAAAAAGCTTACTAAACGACAGACGCATCTAGAGTTAGACCAAGAAAAGTCTGCAACGATTTTGATAGCACGCGCAGTGCAAGTGTTATATTAAACGTCAAACTTCTATGAAATTATGACGTACAAATAACACTTGCACTGCGTACTGCGTATGCTATCAAAATCGTTGCAGACTTTACTTGGTCTAACTCTAACTGGTCTCTAGCCCGCATTTTATTATTGATACAAGATCGTTGCCTAATGCGACAGATAAATATTTGGTGGTTGGTGGTGGATGAATCCTGAAGTTATGTGAGTGATGAATATGATGATAGTGACATTAACATTAACATAATTAGTTCTTATAATTTTATCAAAAAATAAAAGGAAAGAGCAAGAATAACTGTAATAATGGCAAACCAATTTTGACGGAAATTTGAAAAAATGTTGTCTGGTTGGTTAAGTTGGACTACAAATGTGACTGGTGAGGTGAAGTCAACAAATTGGATAAAATTATTGCCAACCTTGAGTGTGAAATAAAATTATTGCAGATGGCGGCATTGATTGTTTATTGTTGTAATAGCTTTTAGGACATATCTGGTATTCCAGTGAGCCTTTCTAATTCCCTTTTTTAATAAAACTATATATTTTTAAGCGATTCATATCCAATACCGGGATCCCGGTATTGATGAAGACAGTTTCGGTATTAATACCGGTATTGTGAGAAGTCCGGTATTTGGAAGCCCTATTCCGCACGAAGTCTAAGCTCAAAGATAGGTACTTAAAATCGGTATTAAAAACGTCAAACTGAAAATTTCGTCTGACGTATTTCCCTCTTGTCTATAAACTTTTTTTACCACTAGCTTTTGGAATAACATCGTGAGGTAACCTGCATTCATCTGCGAAGAAATTCAAAGGTTTAGGTATGTGAAGTATAACCCGCATTGGGCTGGCGTGGGGACTATAGTCCAAGCCCTCTCACGCATGAGAGTATGCCCAGCATTCCCAGCAGTAGGACGTTATTTTATTTTATGTTATATATGTATAGGTATACTTTTATAATAAAATATATGTTTTCTCTCTTCAGCTTACCCCCGAAGACGAGGAACGGCGGCGGCGACGAAGAGAGCGGAACAAAATCGCAGCCACCAAGTGCAGACTGAAGAAACGGGAGCGCACCGTTAACCTGGTCTCCGAGAGCGAAGTGCTCGAGAACCAGAACATCGACCTGAAGGCGCAGTTGAAGGTACATAACATAACACCACTTAAGTGTAAGGTCTGAGTGGACGCTCGAGTTGGGCGTGCAGCGGGGCGGGGCGTGCGGCGTGCATGTTAAACAAATGAAAACGTATAAGAGCGGCCTTAGTGCACGCTGCTCACATCACGCGTGAGTCCACAGCCACGATGCACGCCCCGCCGAACGCTCCGCTTCGAGCGTCCACTCAGGCCTTACACTAAGTCAAAAGACGCTCAAGCTACAAGGCTGCCATCCTCTAAATTCCCTGGTGATCGCTACAAAAGGGAGCGATTATGAACTGTAAAGGTTCCGTCATACAGGCGCGTTTTCCGGGCGGAGAGTGAGCGGGGCGTGAGCGTTTTATATGTAAAAGCGGCGCACCCCGCTCACGCCCCGCCCGGAAAACGCGCCTATGTGACGAAGCCAGAAAGCAGCGCAGTCCTGTTTTTAGGGTAAATAGGCAAAAATTACCACCATTTTAGTCAAAAGACGCTTATTTCTTAGCAGGATATAGGCTTACTTACAAGATAGGCAAAGATCGCCGTTTTAAGATGAGGCTTCCACTCGCTAAAACGCTCTTACATTTCATTCTACATATTTGCCCGTTAATTTAAAAGTTGAAAAGACATTTTTGTAGCTGAGATATAATGTCTTGGACAATGACTTAAAGTCACAGAAGGACACCATTTATCACCTCAAATGCCCAAACATGTTGTGTTATGGCTCAAGTCGTTAAGATAAGCCGAGATTAGGCTGGACGTAAGTAGGGAGATTATGCGGATATTTAAGTACTTTTTAAAACACAAAGCTCTTTGGAGCCTACATACCTACATATGTATATATACATATGTGCGGTGTAGATCACCGATAAACAAAGAAAACTAAAACTATGGTGTACCTACAACGTATCACCCACATATATATCATTAATACCAGTGGCCTATTTTATAAAGCTACAAGTTACAATTTACAAGCGGAAGTCTCTTTCTAACCCTATGTGTTAGAACGAGACTTCCGCTTGTAAATTGTAACTTGTAGCTTTATAAAATAGGCCACAGGTCATTGCAATGTTGAAATGAATAATATAATGTTTTTGTAAAATGGAATTTAACTGATGTTTCATCTCTCCAGGACCTCGAAGTGGAGAGGCGGCAGCTCTTGGAAATGCTCAACGTGCACAAAGCCTCGTGCGTCAAGAACGGAGCGCGGGCCTCGCCCACGAACCCGAGCTACAACCTCATCCGGTACGACACCAACACATTCCCCGCCTTCGAGCAGAGCCCCTACATCCGGCCCGAGTCCGCCAACATCCTCGCCTCGGCGACCAGCTTCCCAGGTGAAATAGAACCCATCGCGTCCATAGAGCCCCTCTACATGTCCCAGATCATGGAGGGCGACTACACCCGGCCTGACAGCGTGCTCAGCCTACAGACCAACCCTGACTCCTACGTCACGACGGACGGCTTCATATCCAAGACCACGAACCTCCTCGTCCCGATCGAGTCCGAACAAGAGTACTACGATGCTGAGGCCAACTACAACCTGAGCACGCAGCAGTGCCATACGTACCCCGCGACCGTCCCCGACTCGCAAACCAAACTCAACAACGGCCTCAACGACGGCTGTCTGGTCTAACGTCACGAGTATACGTATGTTTAAGCATTGAGAAATTCGGAATAGAGCGTCATCACCGTTGCAACTTTTACTTCACTTTGTTTCTGTGTCCATTGTGATAATTTTTCATAACTTTTTTAAAAGTGAAGTAAAAGCTGCCCTTTTTTCGTATTATATAGAAATTTATGCTGGGATGGGAGGTATATTTCGAAACGAAGTCGTATGTCTACTGTGTAGAACAACAGCGTAGATTAGTATGGTGCCTGTATCGCGTATGACGAGTGAAACTAAAGGGTATTGGCGAAAGATTACTCCGTATAGGTAGGTATCAACATTTTCATTTCAAATATTTCGACATTATGACCATTTATTTATGTTATGTTTATTTTATTCCGCGTTGTGAAATAATAAAATTATTGCTTAACACTTCAGTAGAAACTGTGAAACAGTTGATAGGTAGGTACCCCCCTAGTTTATTTTTACCTAGATGTTTAACTCTTAACATATGATTAGGTACCACTCTCGGTTATTTTTTTAAGTTAAATAATTTTGCTTTGATCTGTTTAATATAAGTTTACTGGTTGAGATCTGATTATGTGGTGCAATATGAGAAATGAGATTAAATTAATGCACACCATGAAAAATTCTGCACTTTATAAATTGTTTTGTTCATTAAAGTGTGTGTATGAAATATCTTGCATATAACCTAAACTATACATCAACACAATTATTATACATCACATTAAAATATTTTATCTTCCAATAGGTAATTAGAATTACTTACAAATACCTCCCGTTGATATTCCGAAAGTATATTGTATTGTTGCTAAAATATATTCACAGATTATTAACGAATAGATTTATAAAGATGAAAATACATCATTTATATAAGTAGATAAGTGTTGTAGCTATACAAAAAATAACATTAGCGTGTAAGGTGCTTTAATACAAAATACAAGTGATAGAATATAGATGGCGTTATAAGGGATTTTTTTATGGCTTTATAAGTAAGGCGTAACGTTATATATATTTTTTGAATGTAACTCTGATATGAAACTTATTTCAAATAAACTGTTCTCCGTTAATAAAGGCGCCGATCAGGTTCAATTTCTTTCTCACTCTAGCTAGTTACGACTATGCAAGTGTGAAAGAGAAGTTTCACGACCCCTGTTGTTACTTGAGTTTTCAGTGAGCTAGATAACCTAGTTTTCTACATACCTACATATAGAAGAACAGGAACTTATAGGTAACTAAGTTTAGCTACACGAACTTCTAAAGTTGCCAAATACTTAGTAATGAAAAGAAGATCGTAGTATGTTAAATTTAAATATTTTAGCAGGTACTCACTAAAAACGTAACAGACAGGGCTCCTTGCAAAAAAACCGGACTTTATAACATATTATTTATAAAGAAGCTACTTATGAATTTTGATTTAAAATATTTTCAAAAATTGTGCCTAATTTTTTCACATAAACTGCAGGCAGGTTTTAAGTAAGGCCTTAAAATACAGTGTAGCGAAAATATGAGCCTTATATCCTTGTACAAACGCCATGCTCGTATAGGTACATGCTATAGTCAAGTTTATTATGGTATGGTGCCTTTGATTTAACACAATCGAATAATTATTACCTACCGTTTTGTTGTAAAATATGAATGTTATATTTTTGTACGATTTTACCATATTAAGCGATAAATGCGAATGTATCTGAGCTACCATTTGTTAACCCTTTGAACGCCACGCCTATCGTGTGCGGCGAGACATTGTGAACCTTGTCGGAATGACGAAGGTTGATATTGGGCTGTAGCTGCGAGTCAGTCATAGAATATTACACCAGTGACATTTCAAGAAATGAATGAGATAAAATATTTGTTGTGTAGCTGGTAACCGAAGTTGTGCTTAACCGAGGAATAACATTTTACCTAATTGCTATAAAATTAAAGCTCAAAGTCAGATGAATATAACCAACAGCCATCATAATTTGGACTTGGATTTTGTCATGAAAATTCAAAGTATAATTCAATGCGAATAACAAGATAAATTGTACGTATTTTACACGCAGTACTTTAGCTAATTGCTAAGGGAGCTTACATGTTAAAGTGGCAAACATTGAACTGATTATTGTCCGCAAAGTACAGAATTTTTACCGTGGAAATTCTGTACTCTGTGCGTTTGTCTCTTAACTCGTATTTTTTCACCGAATAATCGAAAATATAATAATATTTTCGTTGTCAGGACCATAACTATATTACCTATAGAGTAATTTTAGGTAGGTATCTACGGTTTAAAAAAACCATCATGAAGCTAACTCCGGTTCAGAATACTAACAATAAATATTGTTTTAACCCTATGAACCCGAAGAATGCCTAAATTCGCCATGAGTAGTGCCCACAACGCCAAAAACAAGTGTTGTACGCTGTTAATGTAACCTTCATGCTGTCATGTAAGGTTTATATTGGCTTGTACGCACCCATGATGTTGGCGTGTGCGTCGTTTTTGTAAATGACGTTTAAATTGTCAAGTTTCATTAATCTTATTCATACAAATGTACATACATAATATACTATACCTAAAGTCTATTTTTTTTATTCGGTAGACTAAAATGACATTTCATAGTATGAACATAAAATGTCATTTCATACTATGAAATGTCAGTTTAGTCTACCGAATAAAAAAATAGACTTTACATAATATTCATACAAAGATAATTTAAGTAAGATGTACGTGATAATGTTATAATGATAATATGTTGTGTGTCTATGCAGCAATGGTCTAAATTTTCTGTAGCTCAGATACATGGTATTGCCAATACTTACAGCAGTGCCTTTCGCGTATGAAACCAGTGCCCCTAGTCTTTTGGCCTCCCGAGCCAAGTCGCGCAAGCATTTATTTTTATATTGTTGGTAATACAAATACATTGTGATAAAAGTTAACTTAAGCGTAGGTACACGCAAAAATACCTATTTATTGACAACACAATTTTTAAGGGAATGTTATGGAGTTATGATTTCTCTTGTTTAACAAGAATGTTATTTAATGAAATGCAATGAGCTTGAATTCAGTTTATAAATACATTTTGTCTCAGACTCTTTTTTTGCCAATCTTTCTTCGATTTAATTTGGGCATTAAATATAAATCTCATATTTCGTTGACACATTTGAATTAAATATTACTTGTGTAAGTGTAAATTGTATGAGTAAAGCTCATTGCATCTTAGAAGTGTGAAGGTACCGTCACAGTAATCTTACAAGTAAGATTAACTTTAGAGGGTATAGTAGCGTGTAAGAAAGCTTTCTGTCTACGCAACGAATCGGTTAAGTTTTCAACCTTATTAACATGTAGATAAAGTTCAAAATGTTAACCGTTGTTGCTTCTGTACCGCGTTTTTTTTTCAGTTACTAAATTATCTGTCCAAAAGGTCAATTTCTGAACAGATAAATTGGTATCTTTGCTCTTTTATATATAACTTATATAAGTATAAAAATAACTTTTTTCATGAATTTTGGTTGTTATATAACTGCTAGTATTACACCTTAAGAGTTATTGTTGTAATATAGATGTATCTATTTATATTCCTTACTATTAATTATAGTTCTTGCGTTTTGAACGATCGTATAAACCCCGTGATGCCTATAAAAATGATTACTGGAAATATCGTATTGAAACGGAAGAACTATAAGTACTATACTATCGCCCACACTATTAACTGACAGTTCGCAAACCTTATTACAACAGGCATAAGGTCCACAGATGGACAGTTAAGAGTGTCGCTGTTTGTACCATGTACAACTATTTAATACATCTTTTTATGTCTATTATTAAATCATTATTATGCTTCTGTGAGTCAGATGGAATGAAATAGTACTGTTTTTAAGGACATATTTTTATAAATATAATACCACATTAAAATGCCTTTCCACCAGAGATGTGCGAGGATACGTAAGTACCTGCGCGTAACAAAGGATGTGTTTGTCAGCCAATAGAATATCGTCCATTGGAGCGGCGCTGAGCGTGATTCTATTGTTTCATAACAAACGCATCTCTCGCTAGTCTCGCTACACATCCTCTCACCTCTGGTGGAAGCGCAGCCTTACGTACACATTTGGTACTATTTGTCACAAAGTGATTCTCATTATGAATTCTGTAAGACCCGTTGTTGAGAAATTTTAACGCAGTTGTGAATTGTATATAGGTTTTGTAAGCGTTGTAAACATCACTTGTACCTGCTTCTTAAAACAATACGACAGACAAAGCAAAATTATTGTGCTTACAAATATTAAAAAATAAATCATATATTGCATATTTTTATGTTTCATTATTTCCCTTAATTTAAGCACGTTTACACTAGGCTCAAAGTAACTTTGCAATGTATTTATAATAGAAAGTTTACGTGCACCTAAAGTAAGTACGCTAAGCATGAAGAATATCGTACATTGACTCGCCATTTCCTATCTCTATTGCACGCGTATAATTATATGGCTGTCCCGCCTATGATGCCGGCGGTCAATGCCACTATGCGAGCGGGACAGCAATATATGCGCGTGCGATAGCGATAGGAAATGTAGAGTTAATGTACGAAATTCATCGTATTTGGCGTCCTTACTTTACATCAGATAATACGCCGTAAATGTAATTATCAGAGCCCGGAATTTTCGTAGCATTTTTGAGCTATCATAGGGACTTTTCGTTTATCGACTTCCGATTATACATATGTATATCGATAAATACGGAATACAATATTTAAAATATGATTACGAGTAGAAGTAAACAACATGCAGTGTTATCGCGAATGAGCGATCTCTTCGAGATAACCTTTGGATACCAACTTTTAGGAAATTGGTAAAAAGTTGGCTAAAAGTTCAAAAATGCCACGAAAATTCCGGGCTCTGGTAATTATCATGTGTACGTGCTCTTTAATTCAAACTTTGAAGAAGGACAAACAAAGATAACGAAAAACAAACAAGTTTTACTAGATTGATATATTTTAATATCACAATTAAAGCTTAGAACAAATAACTATTCTTACTTTTATATGTACAAGCGCTAATACAGTCATCTTGACATACGATCAATTAAACAATTGATACGCTACTTAAGTCATGACATGACGGACAAATTTTACTTGAACTTACCAGTTGATTGCTTACAAAGGAATTATGAAATATGTACTGTATGAGTTACACGCTCAATAGTTAAAAAACCGGTAAATAAATAATCGTAACAATAGTAAAGAGTTATTGAATATAGAAAATCGTTTATCCTAGTTTGACAGCTGAAATAGATAGCGCTTTACTCCGTCAGGTTTTGTTGTCACTGAATTGTCAAACGAATTGAAAAGTCAATACTTTTGACAGCCAGAGTTACCGCATAAAGTAGGTACAGTCGCGATCAGATATATTGGAGCGGCCGAGGTGCTAAAAAATATCTGAACACGCACCCTAACGCCTTGGCAATAGAGGCGTGTTCAGATATTTGTGAGCACCTTGACCGCTCTGACATATCTGATGGCGTACTGTACCTACGTAACGTTACAACGCCATCTAGATTTCGAAGCAAGAATTTGTCTCAACTTTATACATGTTACACAATCAATGATTTTTTGACATTAACGCCAAGGGCCTAAGAGTCATATTCCAACCTTATTGGTTATTTTAGTCTCTTGAAAGAAAAACACCAATATTAACCTAAAAGAAATCAAGTCAGTTTATTTACGATTTACATGATAGAGGGGATTTTGACTCGAACTAAAATTAGAATAGAAAACCTATCCAGCAGTAACAATTTCGTAATGCATTTTTATTCAGAAATATATATATATATTTTATACAGAAATATATAGGTACTAGAACTTGTTTAGATAGGTTACATAAGCTAGTACTAAAGTACAGTTCAGTTCACAAACTCACAGAGTCACAAAACTCACAAAAATATATTCACACGCCTCTAAGATACTAACAATAAGCTCGAGTTTATATATTTTTGGAACGTTGGCTTGCAAAGATGTTTGTGACAGTAAAACAAAGTTCAGAGTAGGCAATGTATAATGTAGGTATTAGAACATTTAAAATATTGTGCAATATACAGGGTGCTTCCTGTAACAGGAGCAATAAATTAAACTAAAGGCTCTACTCCTCAAACTAACCAACATTTGTTCAGCAACTTTTAAAAATTATCAATCCTTTAGACTTCCTCTTTTTCATACTAAATAAATATTGCCTTCAATGTACGCTGACATCAGTGTGTTTGACGTTGCTTGTCACGCTTTAAACATAACAAAATTTGCAATACATTGCGTCTTAGAATAAACTTTAAAGTGTAATAAAAATCTAAACATGATTTACTTTCAAAAGTTGCTGAACAAATGTTGGTCAGTTTGAGGAGTACAGCCTACAGTTTAATTTATTGCTCCTGTTACAGGAAGCATCCTGTATAATTGCACTGAATCATTGCAAACCCGTAGCGAAGTTAGACATAGATAAATACATATTAACCTATTCTTCTATGAGGACTTTTGCTCCAAATTCGGCTACCTGTAATCATTTTACTCTATTATATCAGGTTCATGGCTTATGTTTAGCTAATCTTTATTTGTTTTTAATTAATATGATTTTTACTTCAGGTACATATGTAGAAATAAACCAAACTGTTACACTATTTCATTGACAAATCGGAACGGTACAAAAAAAAGTATGTACAAAAATTTGTGTACGGGGTTATAAGAGGTTAAAAAAGTTATACAGGGTGCTTCCTGTAACAGGAGCAATAAATTAAACTGTAGGCTGTACTCCTCAAACTGACCAACATTTGTTCAGCAACTTTTGAAAATAACTCTTGTATTGATTTTTATTAGACTTTAAACTTTATTCTAAGACGCAATGTATTGCAAATTTTATTATGTTTAAAGCGTGACAAGCAACGTCAAACACACTGATGTCAGCGTACATTGAAGGCAATATTTATTTTGTATGAAAAAGAGGAAGTCTAAAGGATTCATAATTTTTTAAAGTTGCTGAACAAATGTTGGTCAGTTTGAGGAGTACAGCCTTTAGTTTAATTTATTGCTCCTGTTACAGGAAGCACCCTGTATATGTAATAAAACCAGCCTAAAGTACTACTGCTTAAAGCCAAAGAATGAGAGTTCAAACACGTTCCGATGTATTTTCGCCGAATTCATCTTTTCTCAGAATTGTTAACATAAACATACTAAAGACTTCAGGCCTGTGCACACCGGATGCGTGCGTGTAGACTTGCACATGTACGTTGTAATATACAGGCCCTTATATCCAGAGGGCCTACCGCGAACTACGTTCGACGTGTTGCCTCTCTGTCACACTTGAGAATGCGTACTTAAGTGTGACAGAGAGGCAACACGTCGAATGTGGTTCGCGGTAGGCCCTCTGCACAACGCTTGCGTGATGTGTGCGTGCACGACTCCAATGTTTTAGCGCACGCGCACGTGCACGTCTCGCACACACAGCCAGTGTACTCTGGCCTTTATCAGTTATCTATTAAGCAAATCTCTGTAAAGTGCTAAAAAGATACCACGAATACTTGTTTGAATTGAAGATATGAGAAAAGATGATTTCGGCGAATATAATTAGTCTAAAGATGCGTAATAGAGGAAACCCAAACATAATCCCAAGTATCTAAAATAACAATATCATGAATGATTAAATAACATGAAAAGCGATGACAGGCAAAAGCGTCTATTAGAAGTATACTAACTAGATACTAAGCATGGTCATTTCTAAACTAAATTCGTTAAATAAAATGTATATTGTGTAAGCAAACATTTAAAATTCAAATATCAATGCCATTTGGTTTAGCACGTGTAGCCTTGAACAACAAGATAATAAGACGGACAACATAAGATAATAAAGTTAGAAAAAATGTTTATACAACGTTTAAAATTCACAAAGAGTTGAACAAATTTTCGTGACGATTTAATTTTAATAAAATAATAGTAAAAATATATTGCTCAAGGTCTAAGATATTGGGTAGATAGATCGAAAGATGCACATAACTTCTCTCAGTTGTGAACTTTAAATAATCAACCTGTATGAATATGTTAGTGATTAGATACATTAGGTGCAAATAGTAGATTACAGCAAAATGCAGTGACATTATGCATATGATGGGATCGCAACCAGATAAATAAATGATTCCATTAAATATGTAGGTTAAATACAAAATGAACAAAATGCGTACGTGTCGGAAGCCAGAGCAATATCTCGCAGCTCCTCAAACACTGGCGACAAAGAGAAATCAAGTTTACCCTCAGAAATAAAAATTAAAGAGGTCTTGATGGATCTAGTGTCGGCAGCGGCACCTTAGAGAAATACTACACGATCGTGGACGGCAGGCTGATTTTAAGCTTCGAGTAAAGGGGCCCACTGATTAACAGTCCGCCGGACGGTATCGGCCTGTCAGTTAGAAAAAAAAAATTGATAGCTCCGAACAACTGACAGGCCGATATCGTCCGGCGGACTGGTAATCAGTAGGCCCCTTTAAGGATAAACTGTAGAAATTTGACATCATATTTTTGGTCGTTTTGTAACAAAAATCGCTTTAACACATTGAGTGCCGAAAACCCGACTATCGGGTATTTTATGATTTCGGCCCCAGGCCAGACGACCCGATAGTCGGGATCGTGGTACTACAGATTTATACGACGAAATGTTTGTGGCCTATCGCGGATGTCTTGTTTGGCTGGTGGCAATGAATGTGTTAATTTCGAATTTTCGAAGCAAATGCAAAATCATTAGGCGGGTCCACACAGAACGAGTTGCCTCGCGAGGAAATTGCTGCGCGAAGCAGCTCGGTCGGTGGACACGTGCCTCGCTCGAGGCAATGCAGCCAAGGCACGTCTACACAGACCGAGCTGCTTCGGCAATTTCTTCACGAGGCAACTCATTCTGTGTGGACCCGCATATTCAAGTGTTTACTTTTTGTATACCTATATCATACATTATTCTTATAAATATCGCATTTATTATCATCACTATCACGGTCCACGATCGCGAGTATGTGAATGGATAATGTAATCTACGAAGAACACAACGGGAGGTCCAGTCAATCAATTATTTTGAAAATCTAACTGGTTTTCTAAGGATATCGGCCTCAAAAGTCGCTGGGCGATTTCGCACTTGTAATTGACAACGTGCTTGTCCAGTCGCCATCAGATACATCGGAGCGGCCAAGGTGTTCACAAATATCTGAACATGGCCTCTATTGTCAAGATGTTAACCTTTTCAACGCCAACAGCCACTAAAGTGGTCGAGTGCTGTCATGCCCATGACGCCAACAGCCACTAAAAATGCTATGACGGACGCTGTCAAAGCAATTTTCCTTCTGACAGATAAGGTTTATTTTCGCTCTTCATATTGCAACCATTTGGCGTATAAGCCACATTTTAGCATGGGACGAAAAGCGTTGAAAAGGTTAAAGTGCTTGTTCAGATATTTTTGAGCACCTTGGCCGCTCTGATATAGGTATCTGATGGCTACTGTTCATTGGTCGTAAAATTCTGTATCGTCAAAGATATGTTTACACTTTTGCACCTTACTCCTTTGTAATAAGGCGAAAAATGTAAACATATCTTTGAAGTCGACTGTACTAGAGTGCACAGCACAGTGGCTTTCGAGACCGACCGTACAGACCGCTTCACCAAAGTTGACGTGAATGGAATGAACTAAACGAATGTAACCACTCATTCGATTGCCAGAGTGACTTTCCATCTTATCACCATGTACAGTTGGCCAAACTACTGCGTTGCATACAAATATATTTATGCCAGGGTGCTTGGGAGAATCCCGAAAGATATTTAACGGTATCCTCTTAATCATATTTAAAATAAGGTCAACACATAGGGGCTATTCATAAATTACGTAATTTCAAATTGGGAGGGGGGGGTGTCTGGTCATCGGATGATGGTAGCATAACGTAGGAGGAAACGGGGTAATTCGAAGCATGATCTTTGGATGATTTTAGGGGGGGAAAAATAGATGACGTAATTTATTAACAGCCCCATTGTAACTGGCCTTCACAATATGGCCTATTTACACATTGATTAGTGTTTATTGCGAGTTAATACCACAGAACAAGTTAGAATGGCGATGCGAGCAGGGTACGTGTCGCCGCCGGTTTTGAGCAAACGCTCGCATGCTACTCGCCCGCGCTGACCGAAAAACGAAGTAAACATGCCTTTTGCGCCACAATAACCTTCAGATTAAGAAGCCAGACATCAAATCTGTCTAAAGGAGGCGTATCCATTCACCACGCACACAAGTTTTTACTACCGTTGCGCGAGTGTTAGTAAATGTGGAGAGGAACGAGCGGCGACACCGGTTCCGATACTAACTGCGCGCGATAGCCATTCTAACCTCTTTAATAATGTTCTGTGATTAATACATTTGCTACATGCGTGTAGTGGGAAATGTCATCATCATCTTCCTCGCGTTGTCCCGGCATTTTGCCACGGCTCATGGGAGCCTGGGGTCCGCTTGGCAACTAATCCCAGTAATTGGCGTGGGCACTAGTTTTTACGAAAACGACTGCCATCTGACCTTCCAACCAAGAGGGTAAACTAGGCCCGTATTGGATTAGTCCGGTTTCCTCACGATGTTTTCCTTCACCGAAAAGCGACTGGTAAATATCAAATGATATTTCGTACATAAGTTCCGAAAAACTCATTGGTACGAGCCAGGGTTCGAACCTGCGACCTCCGGATTGCAAGTCGCACGCTGTTACCGCTAGGCCACCAGCGCTTTTTTTAGGGAAATGTATGGCAGCTATATTCCATTCATAAACGTCAGCTTTGGTGAATCGATATCTAAGTATTCTGAGTATATAATTTTGTCAATAATCCGACGCAACGTCGATAGAAAAAAACTCTTTTTAATAAAATTGTCTTCGGTTACCGCGATAGTTACTCATGAAATAAAACTATTAAAGCGGATTATATCGCGTATATGGGCATTTTCACTTAACTGTGCACTTTAAAGCGCGACTTAAGTCGTGTTTCAGTAAGGTGTACATTCCTGACAAAATGTATGGGATTTGACATTGACCGTCAGTTTTGTAACGATTGCTAACTGGCCGTTAAAGGTGCACAGTTAAGTGAAAATGCCCTTATTGAATTAATTTATACTACATCCCGACGTTTTGAACCCTTTACAGCGTTCGTGGTCAACGGGTGATTGAGGAAAAATATACGCGATATAATCCGTTTTAATAGTTTCATTTCTTTTTAATAAAATTTAGTGGTGCCTTTTTATTTCGTAACAAAATTAATTAATCAAGTACAACTTACCATTTGGCACGTTTCGACCAATCTTTGGGCGTCCAATGCAAGCATTTCGGGTCTATCTTGAGCGTTCGTTTCTCCATACTCTTTTCGTGTTGCTGCATCAGTTCCTGGATAAGTCGAGAGATATCTAATCGGGAATGGATTGCGTGCTGGCCATCAATAAACACGGCATTTCAGAAAACAAATTTGCAAAAAAAAACGTGCAAACAAAAAAAACAAACAGCTAATAAAAGGCTAAGTCACACGAAGCAAGCCAACGCCATACACAGACCAGACATCCTATAGACTGAGCATAGTAGCGCTACCCCCTCTGCCACAAATATACGGTAGTTTTACTCCATTTTCGAGTCAAAGTGTCTTTGTGTGACGTCCGTGTCTTTGAACGGACCAATCACGGCACGAGACTCGCTCACCTCGTCCCCCGCACCCCAGTATTTTTGGCAGCATCGGTCTCATGAAATAATTGCTCTAAACTCCGTCTAGAGGATTCTTAGTCTATGTGCGCACCCCTCCAAGGCATTTACGCTCACATCTACAGAGTACAGAGGCAACCCACACAAATTCAATAATAGTCTGTACGTTTGTAGTATATGTGTGTTAGTGTGAGTTGCGTCTATGAGATGGGAAGGGGTGCGCAGTTTAAAAATCGTGTGTTATCTATTTCATAAATGTAGGTATATTTACTAGTAGATAAGAATCTACTCGTAAATGTACTAACGTAAGTCTAACTTCAACAAAAGTTAACAAGCTTTCATTGCTATCTAAATTGTTCTTATAAGCAGTTACAATAAGACATATTATTGCGTAACGAATGGTAAAAATGGGACAGATTTTAAAATAAACCACTCAAAAGCTCGATTTTACTGATGGCCAGTATAATTCTAAGTGTAAGGCCTGAGTGGACGCTCGGAGCGGAGCGTTCGGCGGGGCGTGCAGCGTGGCTGTGGGCTCACGCGTGATGTGAGCAGCGTGCACTAAGGCCGCTCCTATACGCTTGCATTTGTTTAACATGCACGCCGCACGCCCCGCCCCGCCGCACGCCCAACTCGAGCGTCCACTCAGGCCTTAACACTAATGCCGCGACCGTTTAAGAGCCAATTGAAAATAATACCTGAATAACTTATGAATTTTGAATTAAAATTAAAAATTGTACAAAATGAACAGATTGCTGTTTTTCAATACTAGTACAGTCAGCAGCAATAGTTGCTAAGCGCGCGTGGTGTTCAAAATGACCTTGACGCGACTTTATTGTTAAGAGAATAAGAGCGCGCCAAGGTAATTTTGAACACCTCGCCCGCTTAACAACTTCTGCTGCTGACTGTAGTACATATTAGTTGATTAACACTTTTCATTCATTCGTGCATATATATAAAGGTCACAAAAACGACAACAACAATTCAAAAACCACTAGATATGTATAAGGATAATGAATAGGGCGCATTATTTTTTCGATTTTAAATAAAATGCTACATTCGTTGCTTGACAAATAACATAAACCACAAGGTGAATGTGACCGAAGACAGCCATCTATACAGTACAGTTCTAGTGCATCAATATTTTCCATCGTAGGTATTTTCACGGAAACATATTGTGACGTCCCACGGATAAAGGTACCTTATGGCCGTTGGCGCTTACGCTATTATTAACGCCGCTCCGCCGCCGCGCGCTATTATTGCGGCGCTATGCGACGTAAGCGCCAAGTGACATAAGGTACCTTTTGCCGTGGAACGTCACATATGAACGTGTCTTGCTATTTCAGTCAGTCTCGTTACAAAAATTATCGTGGTTGACTGAAGTATGACAAACACGAACGTTTCATCACTACATCTGTATTAGTATTTTGACAGTCGCACTAATGTAATTTAGCTCGATAAACTTTAAACAAACTTTTCACCCGACTATGTCCAAGCAAAAAAAAAAATTAGTTACAATTTTACTTGAATTTCACGTTTCGTTTTCAGTTTTAATAATGAACCAGGGATGTAGCGAATATCCGCATCCGCATCCGCAACCGCGGAACTTCCGCATTATTTTCAACATCCGCATCCGCATCCGCATAAAATCGATGCGGATTTAATGCGGATGCGGATGTGGAACAGGTCGGCACAGGAACGTCTTAGCATCTGCGTAAGTGCTAGACTGCTAGGTAATTTAGTCATTAACCAAAAAAAGTTAAGCAGTCAAGCGTGAGTGGGACTTAATATACGGAACCCTTGGAACGCGAGTCCGACTCGCACTTGGCCGGTTTATTGAAATAAAAATTACTAAAATGTAATATTTGACGTGGCTTAAAGGACTCGCATCCAGGCCATAACTGTTAAAAAAAAAAATATTTGACGTTTTTTTGTTTTTTTTTGGTTGGTTTGGTTGGTTTTACTATCTTGACATCCGCATCCGCATCCACGGATGTGAGCCGTTAAAAATCCGCATCCGCGGATGTGAGCCGTTAAAAATCCGCATCCGCGGATGTGAGCCGTTAAAAATCCGCATCCGCGGATGTAAAAAAATCGGCATCCGCAACAGCCCTGTAATGAACGTAGGAGTAGGATTCTAGTACGAATGACTCTTAAGCGGTCGCGGCAACCAGGGTCAAGGCAACCACAGCAGTACCTGATTAACCGAGATGATGTACTGGCCCTTGTAATAGTTGATCAGGTTAAGGTTCTGGAGCGTGCTGATCACGTCTTCCTTCTTAATGCTGGTCAGTTCGCAGATTTCACTGGAAAAGTATACTTGGTCAACCAGATCTTGACAGTAGAAAAAGGCGGCAAATTTGAAAAATGTAGGCGCAAGGAGATATCGTCCCATAGAAAATTTGAATTTCGCGCCTTTTTTTACTGACAAGATTTGGTTGACCAGCTATATAAGTGTTTTTTTTTTTAGAAGAAATGGTTGGTAAGTACTCGTGAAATAACAATATGCGCTGCTTGCACCCTCGCAATAGCGCGGGGTTAAGCGGTTAAACCGTTAATACAGTGTCAAAATGAACTCGTACCATGGTAACTCTAGGGTTAACCGGTTAACCCCGGGTTAGTGGGATGGGTGGTGCAAGTGGCGTTAAGAAACATTTTAAAACGGCAATTCTATTCGAAATCGTGATTGTCTTGCAAAGACTACGTGTTTGGCGTCCACGAATTGAAGCAACGAGAAAAATATAGATTCATCAAAATTTCACTGCGTTTATGACAATATACCTAGTGAAAGTGCCAAATTTTGACGATTGATAAAAATTTCGAAAGACAATTAAATGTCAATACTAGCGACCCGGCCCGGCTTCGCACGGGTTCACAAATTAAACCTTCCTCTTGAATCACTCTATTTAAAAAAAACCGCATCAAAATCCGTTGCGTAATTTTAAAGATCTAAGCATACATAGGAACAGACAGACAGCGGGAAGCGACTTTGTTTTATACATGTAATGACATTGTATTGTTGGTGATCAGTGACGCAGGCTTTGTAAAGTGGACACAAACAGAAATGTACTCACCATCACCTTAACTCAACACTACAGCTTTTTGGAAATTATCCGCAACTTGTACATTTGTACTGGTAAGTGGCGCAATAATACATAAGGTAAACGTACTAGTGCTCGACATGCTAATGCCCAATAAAGTGTTATTCAATAGAACTTGCTAACTATGTAAACAAAAGTTACTAGTAAATTGACATTCAGTGTCAATTTCAGTATGGCGGTTTGTTTACATAGTTAGCAAGTTCTATTGAATGACAGTTTAGATGACACCCTGCTGTCACCTCTATTGACAATTACTTAAGTTTCAAGATGACATGTACTGGTACCGCGTCGAGCACCAGTACGTTTATAGTATGAATCATCTGAGATGATTTTTTCGGGCTCGGGCCCTAGTCTGTTAAACAAAAGGTATTGTTTCTTTTATGCAGTGCTTACACCTGTTTACTGCTAATAGACCCTACATAAGTAACGGGAACAAACCCGTTTAAAAAGCAAATTTATCATTCTATTTATATGGTTGTAATGGTAATGGGTTGTTTCATGAATTTGAATTCATGAAACAACCCATTTGGAGACAACACGTTTTGTTATCTCCAAAGAAAAGATCACCCTGATTGTTCTCAGAATGAGCTGTCACATAAATTTGAACCTTAATACTATCACGATAGTTGCTTTTTAAACGACATGGTTACTTTGGCACGTGCTGAAGACCGCTCTTAAAAGAAACAAAGGCTTTTGTTTAACAGATTAGTGCTCGAGCCCGTAAAAATCATCTGAGATAATTCATACTATACCTTACATGTAATGTATCTTTAGCTCTATAGGTAATTTTATTATACCTACAAAGCTAAAGTCAACTACTTTTTACTTACTTTATAGTAATGATGGGTTTCTCATTATCGCCAACTGGTTTGCTGTGCATCAGAATGTCCAGGATGGTCTGTGCCCAGTAGCTCCAATAAGAGTGCAGACCTAAATCCGATAGCGGCTTTGACGAACCCGATTAGCCCCATATATAAGCTACATACTATCTACTTACTTTATAGTAATGATGGGTTTCTCATTGTCGCCAACTGGTTTGCTGTGCATCAGAATGTCCAGGATGGTCTGTGCCCAGTAGCTCCGTTAAGAGAGCAGACCTAAATCCGATAGCGGCTTTTGCGACCCCGATTAGCCCCATATATAAGCTACATACTATCAACTTACTTTATAGTGATGATGGGTTTCTCATTGTCGCCAACTGGTTTGCTGTGCATCAGAATGTCCAGGATGGTCTGTGCCCAGTAGCTCCGATAGGAGAGCAGTCCTAAATCCGATAACGGCTTCTCTGGCGACCCCGATTAGCCCCATATATGAGCTACATACTATCTACTTACTTTATAGTAATGATGGGTTTCTCATTGTCTCCAACTGGTTTGCTGTGCATCAGAATGTCCAGGATGGTCTGTGCCCAGTAGCTCCGATAAGAGAGCAGTCCTAAATCCGATAGCGGCTTTTCCGGTGACCCCGTTTTGCCTTCGAACTTGGACAGTTCGTAACCTGTGGAAATATAAACCCAAAATGTAGTTAAGGTGACAAATATACTAGTCTATGTAATAAAAAGTAAATAGGTATGTGGTTAAGGTGCAGTGAGTTCAGGTACTTTTCTGAACGCAGCTGGTTGAGCACTGAGCGGACGGCCGTGCGGGCCCAGGATCGCGAATATCATTGAATGTGTTTCAATTGTTATTTTAAACAAGAATAAATTAGGTAAAGAGTTAGATTTTTAATGATAAAGATAAGAGTTTATTCAAGTTACACCGGCTCCAACCCTACACCTCTGCCTCGAGAAGATTTAAATCCCCCCTCAATTAGAGGAGGGTATCCCAATATGGGACCGGCAACAAGTTTCTGAAAATGTAATATGATTTCTGGCGAATGCCGTTGACCGCAAGAAACTGTAACGGGGGAGCTAAAAGTTAAAAATAAACTTCATAGTACCATGGTAATATTTGTTCATATACTTACTAAATTCTATGAGAAGTTTTCCATATCCTTTTCTTTGGTATGGAGGTAGAGTCAGTATACACGCTACATTGTAGTCTTCTGTACTTTCTTTCTCTTTTGAAAAATATCCTACTATGTGAAACCCTGAAAACAAGATACATAGATATAAATCAGTAAAGTTGGCGATAAGTTGAATCCATCCTCTTAAAAATCGCCAAGTACACAAATCCGCAATCGCCGAACATCTTCTTACATCTGGCACAAATCACTGGATTGAGTTGTATAGACCAAAAGTTGTCTCCACTGAACGCCATTATTATCCTCGAGTTGTGCGAGAGCAATTGAAATCAAGAAACACCCCAGGAACCAGTGATACAGAAGTTAAAGCCAAAGGATCTATCTTCGGACGTGTGCGTGGATATTGTGAGTGTTGCGTGTCGGACTATTGACAATAATTAACATTATGTGTAGTGGGTGGTTTGAAAATGTGATGTCTACCCCAAACTTTTTCATACGCTTTTCGTCGGGTAGTTACTCAAATCTCTGTTTTGACATTTTGTTGGGACATCAGTTAGCCGCGACCATGACCAGTGAAACCTGTGTAGAAACGTCGGTAAATAAAGGTAATTGAATAAATTTCGCGTTAGACCCGTCTATAAATGTGAGTTAATATGTGTTCAAAACGCGAAAGTTTTAAATATTATATTAGTATAATGTACCCTATTTGAGAGTAAAAACAGGTGAAAAAGTGAGTTGCTATTGTCTGATAAGGTTTTTTTTATCTGTAAGACGTTACAAGGATAATTTAATATATTTCACACACACCCCTAGAGTCAAACTCAAACCGTCATAACATAGAACAAGAATGGGTCTTAGTATAATGTCTTGTGGTCGAGGAACAACTTTGCAAGTAAGCGGAGGTTCTGCGCGTAGCACTTATTCTTCCGTCCGACGATCTCGAAAAACGAGATACTGCCTTTGCGGTAGATTTCGGTGCCGGGTGTTTTACCGTTAATTTAATATATTTCACACATACCTCGGATGATTTGTGGGCTAAAATAACAAAACCGCAAAAGGCAGCAAAAATAAAAAAAGCGGCAAATCTCGACGGCTTTGGCGGGATGATCTCGACGCCTTTGGCAGGAACTGGTGGGAGACGGGTCAAGACCGGGATACGTGGAAATAGGAGGGAGGCCTACCTACTAGACACATCACATATATCCTCTATCCGACAAAGAGCAACCGGCCGCCCGTATTTCTAGCGAGGACCGATTGACCCGCACAAAAAAAAAAACAAAAAAGGAGGGAGGCCTTTGCAGAGCAGTGGGACACTCTAGGCTCAATAAATAAATAAATAGATAAATAAAATAAAAACATACCTCTAGAGTCAAATTCCGTCATAACATAGAACAACAAAGGGTCGGTGTCGTAGTACAGGGTCTTGTGGTCCAGGAACAACTTGGCCAGCAAGCAGAGGTTCTGTGCGTAGCATTTGTTCTTCCGTCCGTCGATCTCGAAAAACGAGATACTGCCTTTGTGGTAGATTTCGGTGCCGGGTGTTTTACCATTAATTTAATATATTTCACACATACCTCGGATGATTTGTGGCTAAAATAACAAAACCGCAAAAGGCGGCAAAAATAACAAAAGCGGCAAACCTCGACGGCGTTGGCGGGATGACCTCGACGCCTTTGGCAGGAACTGGTGGAAGACGGGTCAAGACCGGGATACGTGGAAATAGGAGGGAGGCCTACCTACTAGACACATCACATATATCCTCTATCCGACAAAGAGCAACCGGCCGCCCGTATTTCTAGCGAGGACCGATTGACCCGCACAAAAAAAAAAAACAAAAACGGAGGGAGGCCTTTGCAGAGCAGTGGGACACTCTAGGCTCAATAAATAAATAGATAAATAAAATAAAAACATACCTCTAGAGTCAAATTCCGTCATAACATAGAACAAGAAAGGGTCGGTGTCGTAGTACAGGGTCTTGTGGTCCAGGAACAACTTGGCGAGCAGGCAGAGGTTCTGCGCATAGCACTTGTTCTTCCGTCCGTCGATCTCGAAAAACGAGATACTGCCTTTGCGGTAGATTTCGGTGCCGGGTGTTTTACAGTTAATTTAATATATTTCACACATACCTCGGATGATTTGTGGGCTAAAATTACAAAACCGCAAAAGGCGGCAAAAATAACAAAAGCGGCAAACCTCGACGGCGTTGGCGGGATGACCTCGACGCCTTTGGCAGGAACTGGTGGGAGACGGGTCAAGACCGGGATACGTGGAAATAGGAGGGAGGCCTACCTACTAGACACATCACATATATCCTCTATCCGACAAAGAGCAACCGGCCGCCCGTATTTCTAGCGAGGACCGATTGACTCACACACAAAAAAAAGGAGGGAGGCCTTTACCGAGCAGTGGGACACTCTAGGCTCAATAAATAAATAGATAAATAAAATAAAAACATACCTCTAGAGTCAAATTCCGTCATAACATAGAACAAGAAAGGGTCGGTGTCATAGTACAGGGTCTTGTGGTCGAGGAACAACTTGGCCAGCAGGCAGAGGTTCTGCGCGTAGCACTTGTTCTTCCGTCCGTCGATCTCGAAAAACGAGATACTGCCTTTGCGGTAGATTTCGTTTCCGGGTGGGTGCTTTAGCTTGCATTTGATCTGTCGACAAATAATAACAGTAAGGCCGACTTGTACCATTCCGCTAACCCGGGGTTAACCGGTTAAACCTGGAGTAACCATGGTTACCAGTACAATTTGACACAATACAACTCCAAAAGAAGAAGAAATCAATTTGTTGCTAAAACAAACTTTGTTTACTATGATGTCAATTGCTAGACGAGTTCATTATTGTAAAATAAGGAGCCGTTATTTTCATAATACGAAACTTTCTTTACTTTTGCATGATTGAAAGAAAGAAAAGCACCCTACTTTTAGTGCCCACTAAAAGTACTTATCTAAGTAGTTTTTTTTTTCGAACAGTCTCTACCCGGACATATTCGGCAGATTCCCATTTTCTTTGAGTGGTTTGTGGTAGGCATCAGTTCGGTAAAACATCAATTAGTAGTAGGGAAGCCGATTTATGTTAGAAATACTGCATTAAATACAGGTACTTACCAAGTGCCTCTCCAAGCATTTTCTACTTTTCCTGTATTTTAAACAGAAGTCGCATATGTATATACAGGGGAGGTTCACCATTTCCTGAAAAAGAAATACACATTAATAAACACTTTACGTAAATATTAGATACTAAGACAGGTAACTACGACTGCCAGTGTCTGTTCGACCTTAAGGTCTAATTTTGAACACCAAGCGAATGCGTGGCGTGTACCGCGTGTATTGCATTACAAAAGCAAATCGATGGTTTCTATTATAAGGTCCGTTAGAATAACGAGTGTATCAAAAACCTTTGTACTTCCATGCTACTGACATTGAATCCGTCCCTCTTTAATTAATACACTTAAAAAAGACGGGTAGTCTATCTCGCGGCGAGATACTGTCGCGCCAATCATGTGCTAGGCCTACTGGTGCCTTAAAACTAGGGGGTTGACCAAAAATAGGATAGTTTACTAAATTATCAAAAGCTATGTGTACCTGTGGGTATGGCGCGAAGTACCAGGGCCTGATCCGATGCTTGCCGAGCTCTATCATCTCGATGTTCTTCATACGCGTGACGAGATCGTCGTGGCCATGCGCTACTAGGGAGCCGGACTGTCGCGGTCTCGTGGTCGGTGTGGCCTCTTTACTTACTTATTGCCTCTTATAGTCACTTGGTCGACAGTGACATATGACCAGTTAAGGATAATTATGTATGTACCTGTGGGTAGGGCGCGAAGTACCAGGGCCTGATCCGATGCTTGCCGAGCTCTATCATCTCGATGTTCTTCATACGCGTGACGAGATCGTCGTGGCCATGCGCTACTAGAGAGCCGGACTGGCGCGGTCTCGTGGTCGGTGTGGCCTCTTTACTTACTTATTGCCTCTTATAGTCACTTGGTCGACAGTGACATATGACCAGTTAAGGATAATTATGTATGTACCTGTGGGTAGGGCGCGAAGTACCAGGGTCTGATCCGATGCTTGCCGAGCTCTATCATCTAGATGTTCTTCATACGCGTGACGAGATCATCGTGGCCATGTGCTACGAGAGAGCCGGACTGTCGAGGTCTCGTGGTCGGTGTGGCCTCTTTACATACTTATTGCCTCTTATAGTCACTTGGTCGACAGTGACATATGACCAGTTAAGGATAATTATGTATGTACCTGTGGGTAGGGCGCGAAGTACCAGGGTCTGATCCGATGCTTGTCGAGCTCTATCATCTAGATGTTCTTCATACGCGTGACGAGATCATCGTGGCCATGCGCTACTAGGGAGCCGGACTGTCGAGGTCTCGTGGTCGGTGTGGCCTCTTTACATACTTATTGCCTCTTATAGTCACTTGGTCGACAGTGACATATGACCAGTTAAGGATAATTATGTATGTACCTGTGGGTAGGGCGCGAAGTACCAGGGCCTGATCCGATGCTTGCCGAGCTCTATCATCTCGATGTTCTTCATACGCGTGACGAGATCGTCGTGGCCATGCGCTACTAGGGAGCCGGACTGGCGCGGTCTCGTGGTCGGTGTGGCCGCGCCTGATGCGCTAGCATCGCCTTCTTCCCCAGCCTCTGACTGTGAATAGTGGAAAAACAATGGTTAATTAACATTCTTCTTGTTATTAAATATAATTATTTGCTAGAGAACAACGATTTAGGGTAACATTCCATTTCTGACTGCAGCTACACTACTGGTACTGAACGCGTCGCTGTTACTGTCAATTTCCACAGTAAAATGAACAGTAGTGCAGCTGCGGTTGGAAATGGACTGTCACCTTTAGTCGTAACCCAGAAAATTTTTGAGCAAGTCACAATAAGTGGACTAAAACCTTACGAATATTTTAAATAGTTATTTGTTTTACAAGGGGGCAAGGCACGAGGGTTAAACAACATTTGCCCCCGAGTGAAACACGACATTTTTCACCACACCAACCCAAAGAAAATATTAACTGTAAGATATCAAACAAAATCAAATCCAAATGACAGGCTGATATCGTCCGGCGAACTGGTAATCAGTGGGCCCCTTACGGGGTTAATCTGTCTGAAGATGTATGATTAACTCGACCACGATTAACGATTGTTATTTGGGTGAATCAACTTTTAGAATACTGATTTCGTGTCCCTAGACTTCCTAGCAAAAAAAAAACGATTTTTCAAAAACCATTTTGATTTTTTTCTTTTTGGGTTTACGCGGGCATTATTAGATACGTAAATACTTAATTAACACAATAAATTAACAACTTGATGAGATAAAAGTTACATTTACGGTAACGCAGTAGAAAAAGGCAAAAATGGTGTCCCTGATTTTTGTATGGGAGATAAGTTTTTTTCTCCTGCGTTACCGCACAAAATGTAACTTTCATCTGATCAAGTTGTTAATTTTAATGTGTTCTTAAATACTTTTGGATCTAATAACGCCCGTGTAAACAAAAAAGTAAAAATATCGACATGGTTTTTGAAAAATCATTTGATAGGGAGTCTAGGGACACGAAATTAAGTGTTCTAAAAGTTGATACACCCAATTGCAATCGTCTGCTCGGTCTTCTTTAGTATGAGGCCTATAGGAGCCCGGCACTGGAGTGCCAAAAGTTGGCCTTCGCCCAAAATGTAGGTATAACGGCGCTAAGAGAGAAATAACCCACCTTACTCGGGTAAAAACTTGGAGGATACAACTAAACGGAGTAGCCATTAACAGGCTTTCCCCTCTGTCGAAAATAGGCGGCCAACGGTCATACACAATGTATGGACTGACGTTTATCTGACATGGCTATTTTTACGTTACGCATACATTTGACGTTCCCCTCCCCCGCAAAAATCGGCAGACTGTTTTGTACAGAAAATTACAGACATGGCGTCTCCGTTTGATTATATCCTCCAAGGGTAAAAAGAATCTCACCTCGTTGTCTATAGAGTTAGCTTTCCGTTTCCTGTTCATCTTCTTGTGCAGCGCGGCGGCCAGCACGGCCTGGCCGTTGACGAGCGGCGGCTCGGCCAGCAGCGTGGGGCTCGCGGGCCGCGACACCAGCGCCCGGGGCTCCGCCATCGGCGTGCCGGGGACTGACACACAATCACATCATAATACATACATTAGACATGTGAGTGAATCAACTTTTACTTGTCACTCGTTGCCATGGTTACGTTCTCCTGGGTCACTCTTTAAAACCTGATTTTTAGGCATTTAAATTCACCAAACTCGCTTTTTTGTGATACTTATACACCCTTTCCATTGAGGGTCGTCTTCCAGCAGCGTGGGGCTCGCGGGCCGCGACACCAGCGCCCGGGGCTCCGCCATCGGCGTGCCGGGGACTGACACACGATCACATCATAATACATACATTAATTCATAATTCATAATTCTTTATTGCAACCATGGTATTACAAGGTGTTCTTATGTTAGTTAGTACAAGGGGTTAATCTGTCTGAAGATGTACGTTTAACTCGACCGCGATTAACGATTGATATAATTGCAATCGTCTGCTCGGCTCAGGTCTTCTTTAGTATGAGGCCTATACGAGCCCGGCACTGGAGTAAATGGTATATCGTATACCTGTTAGACATGTGAGTGAATCAACTTTTTCTTGTCACTCGTTGCCATGGTTACGTTCTCCTGGGTCACTCTTTAAAACCTGATTTTTAGGCATTTAAATTCACCAAACTCGCTTTTTAGGGTTCCGTACCCAAAGGGTAAAAACGGGACCCTATTACTAAGACTACGCTGTCCGTCCGTCTGTCACCAGGCTGTATCTCACGAATCGTGATAGCTAGACAGTTTAAATTTTGACAGATGATGTATTTCTGTTGCCGCTATAACAACAAATACTAAAAACAGAATAAAATAAAGATTTAAGTGGGGCTCCCATACAACAAACGTGATTTTTGACCGAAGTTAAGCAACGTCGGGCGGGGTCAGTACTTGGATGGGTGACCGTTTTTTTGCTTGTTTTGCTCTATTTTTTGTTGATGGTGCGGAACCCTCCGTGCGCGAGTCCGACTCGCACTTGGCCGGTTTTTTTTAAAGGGGCCTCGTTGTCTATAGAGTTAGCTTTCCGTTTCCTGATCATCTTCTTGTGCAGCGCGGCGGCCAGCACGGCCTGGCCGTTGACGAGCGGCGGCTCGGCCAGCAGCGTGGGGCTCGCGGGCCGCGACACCAGCGCCCGGGGCTCCGCCATCGGCGTGCCGGGGACTGACACACAATCACATTTTTTTTTTTATCTTTTTAGGGTTCCGTACCCAAAGGGTAAAAACGGGACCCTATTACTAAGACTACGCTGTCCGTCCGTCTGTCACCAGGCTGTATCTCACGAATCGTGATAGCTAAACAGTTTAAATTTTGACAGATGATGTATTTCTGTTGCCGCTATAACAACAAATACTAAAAACAGAATAAAATAAAGATTTAAGTGGGGCTCCCATACAACAAACGTGATTTTTGACCGAAGTTAAGCAACGTCGGGCGGGGTCAGTACTTGGATGGGTGACCGGTTTTTTGCTTGTTTTGCTCTATTTTTTGTTGATGGTGCGGAACCCTCCGTGCGCGAGTCCGACTCGCACTTGGCCGGTTTTTTTTAAAGGGGTTTTGTCACACAGTGACTATGTCACCCCTGTAGTGAGATCAAGTAATAATGTAGAAGCGTAGCATTACTTACACCACTACATTATTTTTAAGTATAGGTTGCACATCATCCTGACCTCGTCCGATACAGGCGATGCCAGGACGACGTTGCAACTCCCTAAGTTGGTAGTTTTGATAAATGTCATGTCACTCCTCAGCCTCGTGGACACGTTCCATCAACACATGATGGACGTCTTCTATTTTATCACACTCAGAGCAGTTTGATGTTGCAGCAAGTTTCATCAGGTGCTTGAATTTGTTTGAATCACATCCAGAGGCGGCTGGTAGCTATGTATTATGGGTGTTCACTCACAATAAAAAACAAAAACTAAACCTACACATTCAATTAACCGTCGCAAAGTACCTAGATGTCGGTTTCCGTCCACCCGGTCATTGAACTCTCTCATATATTTTCGGTATTACGAATATCTTGACGACCGATAGACGCCAACTGCAGTTCATTTTACAAATGGATATAATGTTTTTAATTAAATTTTATGGAAAGATGTGCTAAATTGTTAACACACCTGTTTCGGTCCAAACAAACTCACCGCACAGCCGTCGCCCGCGCCCGCGCCAAACACAAAACATAATATACCTAGGTAACACGAAAAACAAAATAAGCTAGTTACTTTTATCACATTCACACAACACAACCACGGTGTTTTTGGTTAGGATCTGATTTAAAAAATATATGTTTTTGTTTTTGAGTAACATTGCTACGAAAGTTCAAGGTCGTCCATAATTTAACTCGAGTCGATTTTGTAAACTTTTTCACAATCTCACGTTAAATTCATTCATTTTTAAACACCTCACAACAAACAAATTATGTGCTTTAACTGTTTAAACTCTTGTTTCATTATTTAGAATGAAAAAAAAAAAGCCAAAATTGCATTCCCGCACATACTTTAAAATTGACTAAGGTCTGTTTAGAAACAAGTGACAACAATATTAACATGGCGCGCGCCGCGCGCGGGATGCGCGCGCAGATCAACCGACTCGGAGCGCCGCACCGATTTTGCCTCTTCCCTCATAGAAAATATTTTTTCTACTCCAGCACTTAAATGTGTCAATTAAATGACTGACAGTGATATCTAAAGCAATGTCATTTGAATGCTTTGTCTATAGGCTCATAAGATGACTGCTAGCAGTCATCTTATGAGTATAATACAACTGCTTTATTTTTTTTAAAGATACAAGTTCCGATCATCTTGATTGAAAGAGGTATGTTTTCATTTACAATAATAACTCTTTTTTTTTTAAATAATAACTCAATTTTTTTTAAATAATAACTCTTTTTTTTTAATAATAACTCTTTTTTCTTAATAATAACTCTTTTTTTTTTTTTTCTTTTTTTTTTGCTGCAGCTGTCATAGAAAAAGTAATGTATGCAACAGCTCATAATTGGTTCTTAAAATTCTCGGGTCTTTTTTTACAAAACTCGACTACGTCTCGTTTTGTAACTTCGACCCTTGAATTTTAAGAACCCTTATTATATCACTGTTGCATAAACTACTATTGTTTCACGCGCGGAGCTCTGGTGAGACTTCTCTTTCGCTCTTATTGAATTTCCTATTGATCGAATGTACTAAATCTTTTTCCATAGGAGCGCAATCCAAAGCGCTCCGCTTCGCGCGTTACCTTTGATTTCTATGAAATTATAGGAGTACGCCGTGTAGGTAGACTAGGTAGTGGTGACTTGGTGAGCTGTCTATAAACTTATAATGAATAAAGGTTATTATTTAATTGGTATTGAGTTTTTTACGATCGATCTTAAGTAGTAATATATTAAATAGGTACCATAATTTCATTTTGATTATATATGGGAGTGCACCGCACAAGCGCTCCTTACGGCGGGCCGCGCCTGATCACATCATAAATCATTCATTAGACATGTACGAAAAGCTGTTACAACTGCGTCCACATTGCATACTGTAAGTTGGCGGTTAAATTCGTACGACCACGCATACTAAAGTCGAACTGCCTCTTGATGCACCCGTGAAATGCTTGCTGTGACCAACGGCTCGTGAGTATAGGCTCAAATGTGCATTTAAATATTCCTAAAAGTTGACTGGTAGAGAATGCCTCATAGAATTAAGTTCGATTTTTGTACGATTGTATTTTCTTTTGTGCAGTAAAGATTAAATAAATAAAGCCGATACATATATTTATAATATGATAAGTACTAGGTACTCGGTTATCCTCTAAAGTATAATCTACTATGAATTTCATGCACTAAGTATTTACAACACATCTAATTGCTTAATACTCTTACTAGACTACTACTATTACTACATACTTACCTATAAATTACACAAACCGAACTACTTTGGTTTAAAATTTTAGACCAGTAAATAATGTTTAAAAACATAACAATAAAAATACCTACGTACTAACTACTACCAAGGCTATGGTTAAAGTAATAATATAAAATAGTAGCGTTAAAATATTCCTTATAGAATTATAGACAACCAATTATAAACAACAACAGATTAAAAAGTTACAGATAATGTGCGGACATACCGGGTGCATTTTTGTGAACGGAACCATTGAGGGCTTCGCCATAATGTGTTCTTTCTGGGGCTTTGTGCTGTAACGGTGTCACACTAGCTTCTCTATTGGTATCGCTACTAGATTTCGGTATGTCATTGCAGACTCTATCATCTGCCAACAAAATATCACATTTACAGCCATAATATGACTTGCAATTTGCAAATCCAGACACACATTTTAGTAAATGCCAGACACATCAATTTGGAAATGAAGCTTATTTTATTTTGCCTGGGCATGAAGCACACATGTGTGACAATATAATGACAATTTTAACAATTGGCTGTAAAGTAAATAGAAGGAATAAATCACCAAATAGCTGCATGCATGAACTAAAAAAACATGCGATAAAACCCATGGCACCACTATTCTTTGCTTCTAATTAAAGTAAGCATTAAATCTGTTCTGACAAGTATCATTCGATGTCATTAGCCGGGTCCACACAGACCGAGCATACGCGCGAGGCAATTTCCTCGCGCACAAAACGGCCAGAGTAGACGTGCCTCGCGCGTGCCGCCTCGTCCGAGGGGCTCGCTCTGTGTGAACCCGGCTATTAAACAGCTTGTAAAAATATTTTAAGAATGCCGCTGTTACTATGTTACAAACATATCATTTACTAATAATAGGTAATGAATGCAAATATAAAAATCAATATAGGTCTTTATATTAAAGAACAAAAGCCATTACATGCAACCTTTGTAACATGAATAATATCCCGTACAAACTACATCTTGGTATAAAAAATATCATGTACATGTTACTCCATGTAAAGTGTAACTCCTGGGCCATCCCATGGATGCTGAGATAGGGGCGTCTAGTACTTACTAAAGGGCCTGGGGCCTATGGTGACCAAGACTGCAAATGAGCCACTGTCAATGTATGTGTGCCAAGTTTCAACCAATTTAATTTAGCCGTTTTTGCATGAAAGACTAACAAACATCTTACCATCAACAAAAACTTTGACTTATTAACACAATCTAATGTTCATTTATGACTTTTTAAAGAATTTTGTATCAATGAGATAGTTTCTCAAACCCAGTTAATGTTGATATCAAAATATAGTCTGTGTGGAAAGAGAAGAGTTGTGGAATGTATGGGAACCAATACACTTTCCGCACAGACTCCAGTATTAAATTTGCTTCATTCAGCAAGCCAGGCATTTTATAAAAGAAAACAGCATTCTTAAAACATTTTTCATAAAAGCATACCAAATACAGCTAGTATTAACTGTGCAAAGAACCATGTACCGGTGACTTTGAAACTAAAAACATCAAAACACATACTAATAACATGAGGCATAATGCCACCTCCTGAACCAATGTGTGTTTTCTTCGGAGTGGTGGTCCCGGCGGGGGCGGGGGCTCCATCTCTCCGGGGGAACTGCACCTTGCGAGTATCCAGCCAGGACTCGGCCACCCATTCATCAAGACGCTTGTTGACTGAAATTTTATAATTTGGTGTAAATACTTGCTAATCACACTATTTTTACTGTAAATAAAATGGTTTGTAGAGTCACACCTGTCCTGATTCAAAATGACTAGTTTAGCTCTAATATTTTTCGGCAGGGACCACACAACTTTCCTCGTTAAAAGTCTTTCAATGGGTGTCCCTTTAAGACCGCTAACCCAGAGAAAGACTTACCGGTTTGAACTGCTAGCCCATTCATTTGACTATCCCTGACCAAAAAACTATTAGATATGTTACTGTAATCTATATATAGATCACTTCACAATTTCATCACCACTTAAGATCACCTAATGACTAAAATGATTTAATGTTTCATAATGGTGGGACAATCAAGAGCATAATCTCAATTTTCATAATAATCTAATATGCCTGTTTGAATTGTAAACAAAATACAAATGTGGTAAATATATGAAGTTAAAGCAGAGACTTATAAACTTTATGGAGGGAAGAAAGAACAACAATGTTTTGTTTGATATCAAAACATAATGACAACAACTTACAGTCAACATAATGCACGTAGTAGCCTCGTTGTCCGCGAATCTCTTTAATACTTATAATTTCTGCTAAAGGCCAGTCATTGCCTCCCTGCATGCGAACAGGCAATCTACAGCCTTCTACCAATGCAGCCTGGAAACAATTTTTGAGTTGATTTTTTTTGTCACATACAAAGATAAATGATATATCATTCAAAAGTTAACTTACTGCTGAATCACAAAATGTAGTAAGTTCCTCATCGTTTTCGTTCATTATGCTAAATATTTACAATTAAACCCAAAAAGCAAAAGCTTGCTATCTAAGTAACTGTCAAGTCAACACTAAAACGTCAGTTGAAAAAATACCACAGACAACATATGTTGATGAACATGAATGAGGCCAGTAAAAAAAAACATAAAATACCCTAAGTGCCCAAACACACGAGCGCTTCTTCAACGTTACGCGCGTTAAAAAGCGCTTGAATCTGTCTGCACGCCAAAGAGTAGTAGAGTAAGACCAAAGAAAGTCTGCAGCGCTAGATTAAAAGTAGTTTTTAAAAATCAGTATGCGACAACACCACAGAAAATGGATTAAATAGTCTTGATACTTGTGAAATTTCTACCATATTTACCGTCTATGAAAAAATTAAGCTGTATGCACAGCTTAATTTTTATGGTAAAATAAATTTCATTCCAACAATAGATGTCACTATTAATATGTAGACATAACTAATATTGATAAATAATATTGGGAGAATGTGACATTTGGCTTCATCAAAATTAATAAGCTTTTGTAATATCCGCGACGGCGGTAAATAGGTACAGAGGGCCTACCGCGAACACCGAAGTTCTCAATATGCGGGCATCTTTCTCTTTTACTCCCATTAAGGCGTAATTAGATTGACAGAGAAATTGCCCGCAATTTGCGAACTAAAGTTTTCGGAAAACGAAATAAACCAATATAAACAATAAACATATATTAAAAATAAATTTTAGCTTTAACTAGTAAGTACCATGCCGTGAGCATAAGCATGGAGGTTGTGGGTTCGAGCTCAAAACCCGGCTAGTACCAATGAGTTTCTCGAAATATTAGAGGAAGTTCATAAGTATGCCTATACCTATTAGGTGTGTTCAATTTGCTGTGAAACCTTAGTCTAAACCAATATTATATTATCTAAGTAGGTACATATGGTGAAGTATTAAGATGTTTCATTCCACTTACCCGTCATCAACTCCAAATTTTGTAAACATTGTCGTTTTTCAGCTTGAATCGCCTCGTGCTGACTTTTTACAAGTGTAAAATTATTCGTCATGCGGAAAAGTAACTCCCGCACGCCAGTTTTGTAAGGTTTCACCATGTTTATTCCGTTCATCACAAAACACAACGAATATTTAAACGATTTTGACAAACACATACCATAGTGCATGATGTTTACTGACTGCTAAAAAACATTGCCATATGTAGTTTTTTAATTCGCTGTCAAATTATTTCGCTGCAGACTTTCTTTGGTTTGACTCTATGTATATTAATATAACGACGTGTGGATGGATTCAAGCGCTTTTTTAACACGCGTTGAAAAAGCGCTCGTTAGTAGAAGGCCTAAATGTCCATAGGGTCCGGCCACATGTCAGCGGTGCGGCGCCGCCGCCGCCGCGCGGCGCGGCACCGCAGAAATCTGCGGCACCGCAAACCGCTCTGCGGCGACGTCCGCCGCAACGCAAAATTTTGCCGCAAAGCGGTGAGTTTCGCCGCGAGCGGTGCCGCCAAGCGGCGTTCGGCGCCGCGTGCAATGCCACGCTGCATAGTAAAGAATAAAATTCGACTACCAGTTATTTAATCAGACATGGATCCCTTCACACGTGTTCTGCTCTTGCTGTTGTTATAGCGATAGCGGTTCGCCAAAAAAACGCTGCAAATGGTGTTAAAGGTATGAAAATCGGTATGATTGATCTTTAGGATATTTGAAACAATTTGACCCGAAGCACCAACAAATAAAAAAGAACCAGAGGAGTTATGACGTCGTCTTTTTTTTGTATGAAATTAAAAAAAAAATTGTTTAGAAACCTATCGTGTGTAGTATTAAACGAAAGGGCTTTCTGAGCTGATATAAAAAAAAAATAAAAAAAAATCACGTCATTACATTTGAGTCATTTTTTTTTTATTATAATAAAAATATTTTGCGCAGCGCGGCACCGCAAAATTTTGCGTTGCGGCGGGCGTCGCCGCAGAGCGGTTTGCGGTGCCGCAGATTTCTGCGGTCCGCACCGCTGACATGTGGCCGGGCCCATAGCTGTGTATAGCTGAAAAAAAAATTCAAAACTATACTTGGTCAACCAGATCTTGACAGTGGAAAAATGTAGGCGCAAAGGGATATCGTTCCATAGAAAATTTGAATTTTGCGCCTTTTTTACTGACAAGATTTGGTTGACCAGCTATATATAATAACGTATGTTTTTTGTAAGAGTAATCTTTGGATTTCCTTAGCCCCCTCCAGACTATGTGCGTAAATCGCGGGCGAAGCCGCGAACGCAAGTGTGGAGTCGATTTCGCTGTCTATGTCTGCGAAAATCGACTCCACAGTCGCGTTCGCCGCTTCGCGCCGCGATTCGCATCCAAGTGTGGAGGGGGCTTTATAGTTAAATAAGTAGTACGGCTGCCATCAGTTTGGCACTGATATAAACGCCATCGAGAACGTAATTTACTTTGTATACATCTCGCTCATACACGCATATATTAGTGCGATTCAATTTTGGTTCGATAAAAAAATATTTATATCAAAATACTAAAATGATTTTATCGAAATATAAACTTGTTTTCAAATTTGCCGTCTTTTTCTACTGTCAAGACCTGGTTCTTGACAGTAGAAAAAGACGGCAAATTTGAAAAATGTAGGCGCGAAGGGATATCGTCCCATAGAAAATTTGAATTTCGCGCCTTTTTTTTACTGACAAGACTTGGTTGACCAGCTATACGTTAAATAGAAGACAGGCAACACCATATTTTTTTTTATAAAACTTTAGATGTTGCTTCGAAGATTCGTGATCATTCAGCCAGCTCTTGTTTATAGCTGATAAAAAACGTAATAATGCAATTATTTTTAATAAGTGCATTATGCATGAAGTTAATGTTAGGTTTATAATAATAATTAAGGTACAGTAAAAAATAGCTTTTGGAGAAAATTAAGCCATTTAATTAATCGAAAAGACAAAAAATAAAAAAAATTACAAGTGCGTCTGCAAGCTCCATTTAATGTTGTCTATTCTCTATTTAAAAAAACACTATAACCTTAAAATTCTCAACAAATTTTACTGTTCCAATATTTTAGTCAATGAAATAGTTTCCTGTGTTGATTATTAACTAAAAGCTATAACAACGTAATAAACGCTAAACCTGCTTGTGTTCCCACCTTTTACTATTCAGCATGGCAGCCGAAATTAGTGAAGCCGATCAGATCAAGACGGTAAAATAATTGTTTTGTAAATGATATCCCAATGGCAAGCACTTATCGATCTAAATTAGTATTCACAAATAGACTTCCGAATTAATATAATATGACATAAGCTCTTGTCTGTGAAGAGCATTTTTCCGAATATTACCTTAAAGCTCTATTGAAAAAAGTCAAAACTTCCAAAAATATAGTAATCTTTTTTTAATTCCAGTTCAAGGATTTCCTGGTGCAATACAATAAACTGTCAGAACTGTGTTTCAATGACTGCATTCATGATTTCACTTCAAGGTCTCTGAAGTCCTCCGAGGTAAGTAAATACTTATGGTCTTGCTTGTATTACTATACTTGGTCAACCAGATCTTGACAGTAGAAAAAGGCGGCAAATTTGAAAAATGTAGGCGCGAAGGGATATCGTTCCATAGAAAATTGAATTTCGCACCTTTTTTTATTTACTGATAAGATTTGGTTGACCAGCTTTATTTGTGATAATAATTGAGTGAATTGGGCTCAAAGGTAATTTCCATTCCTTATTGATTGTAACCCTTAACCCGTGGAGCGCCCCAGTATTACTGTAGTATAGAACTCCTATACTAACTACTATCACACGTGTGACAGTAGGGAGCTCCACGGGTTAATTCAACAACATACAAAATACTGGAGACATCTTTTCACCCTTTTATTATATTTTTTTCCTAACCAGACACATCAAGCGCCAAGGAAGTTTAACCTGCAACTTTCTGTTTTATTTATTTATTTAATCTTTATTGCACAAATGAAAATACAAACGTACAAAAGGCGGACTTAATGCTAAAATGCATTCTCTACCAGTCAACATTCGGGCAAAGCAGATAACTTGTAGGCGGTGCAATATCATGTTGTAATTACAAAACAAAGTAGGTACCTAGTTTTACACAACTAAACAAATACAATGAATATAAATAATAAATAGATATAATACATACATATAACATATTAGAATACATATACATACATATACATAAGAAATCTGATGAAACTAACAAAATAGAGACGCTAAGAACTTGCCATTTTGTGTCAAATTAAAGTTAAATTCATCCTGTGTCCTGTTCAAACTTGTAATTTTGGTGCAGTTATTGAGCTTGATATGAAATTTGTATCATATTGAACCAACCAACCTCTGTATTAACACTTATAATTTTTTTCCAGGATAAATGTACATCAAACTGCATGGAGAAATACCTGCGAATGAACCAGAGGGTATCTCAAAGGTTCCATGAATTCCAAATGATAGCAAATGAGAATATGCTCGCAATGGCCCAGAAAGCTGGGAACCCTAGCTAATTCCTGCTGAATGGAGTCGTCTAAGTAGTGACTTCACACTTAATTATTATATTTTTTGTTAGAATTTATTGTCTTCAGTGAAGACTAATAAAATTGTTATGGGTTAGAAAATTTGCTTTATATTTAGCTATTTTGTTCAAACATCCTTTTGCCAACAGTCACACCTTACAGTTATATTGTTTTCTAAAATATCTATTTTAGACGGGAACACCCAAATATTCCGAAATATGTTTTTCCGACTTTCATAACCTCGATTTTCATAATCCCGATTTTTTATATGTCCGAAATATCGAAATTACGACTTTGAAAACCACGAAAGAAGAAAATCACGACTATGCTATTACCGAAAACTTAAAATCCGATTGTCATATGCACGAAAGCTTAAAGTTCCGATTTAAAAAAAATCCGAAAATATTTTTTCCGAATTTGTCTATTCCGAAAAAATCATTGACCGATCGGAAAAAAAGTAATTCGGTATTCAGAAATTCGATCTTTTGTAAACTCGGAATAATGAAATTCGTGATTTTCAAAATAAGATTTAAACGCACTTAGACTTAAAAGTCTATATGTATAACTAACGAAAATCCGATCCGGAGCACCCCACTATCCACGTGGTCTTGTCTGTCCTACCCCTAGAGTGTATGTAAAAAGCCGGAGGCGCGGAGGGGAAGCAGCCCTCGCCCGCTGTGGCAAAGCGCAGAGCACAACGTGAGCCGTAGCGGCTGAGGCTGGTCGCCGAAGGCGACCAGCAGGCCGAAGCTGCGGAGGCGAGCATTAGTGCCTGCGCTTTGCTACGCAAGGGCGAGGGGGCTGCTTTGCCCGTAGCGCCGGAGCAGATGCGGAACACGACTCGATAAATTCGGAATTTTAAAAATGGGGATAGTTAAAATAAGAATCACGTCAAATCGGAATTCACAATTTCGGAATAATGACAATTCGGAATTCGTGATTTCAAAAATCGAAAATGTTAAATTCGGTGTTTATCACTATCGGAATTTTTATATTCGAGATTATGTGGTTCGGAATTTAAAAAATCGTGTTTTTAGCTATTCGGAAATATATACCTTCGTGATTTTCATCCTTCGTAATTACGACAGTCGGAATTTTGATGGATCGAGCATTTAAAAATCGGAATAATAAAGTTCGATATTCTAAAATTCGGCATTAAATATTTCGGAATTATGTAGTGTACCCATTTTAGACATGAAGTTTAAAGGAGTGAAATGAGCCCCAACTTGCCACCCACGCCCCCTCGGCCGCTTAGCCTGAATATATTAATATTAAGTGAGCGTCAGGATGACAGGACCATGATGGCTATTTATAACGAGTGTTACTCCAAGATTTAGTACCTATTTAGTACTATTTGGTACCTGACATCAAATATTTAGTACCTGAATAGAAATCGAGAAATATTGAAAATAAAGTGGCCAGCCATTCTGACGTCAGGTTGACAGGACCAAGTCCAGTTCCCCTATTTGTAGGCGTTATATCGAATCCATCTTTTGACAATGATTTAGTACCTATTTAGTACTTTTCATAATTATTCTTCTTATTTAATTTCGACTTAACGTAAAAAAGTTACAGCTAGAATAAACTTTCTATGTGCACAGTGGTGCAGCCAGTCAATGTGAACCGGGCCTAAAAGTTTGTTCAAAAGTTAATATTTTTGACTACAACATTTACTTTACGTTGTTTGGCCAATCCAAAATTAACCACGAGCGTAGTGAGTGGTTTGAAAGTGGAATCTTGAGCATTGCGAGGATTTCAAGGCATGAGGTTTAAACAATGTTTCTACCGAGTGACACACTACATTTTAAAATTTAAAAGAAGTCAACATAAGGAGGTTTTACCAGCCAACATAAGGAAATAACTCGAATTTATTACATACATACATATAATCACGCCTATTTCCCGGAGGGGTAGGCACTGCCTACCCCTCCGGGAAATAGGCAGAGACCACGGATTTCCATTAAACGGTCGCGGTGCGGTGCACTCTCGCTCACTTTCATGAAAAATCACAAAATTGAATATTTTTTACTAAAATTTTACCCACAATCAATTTTTCTGAGCAGATATGAAAGAAATTATATCATACAAATGAAATAAATCCTAAAACCGCAACTAAATACTATATTTAACCTCTTATGCCACTTTAAACTTACATAACAATAACGGTATTAAAAAGAAAGAAAAGGTACCTTGTGGTTAAGTTACATGATGAGGCATGATGATGATGGAATAGTTAAGATAAACTAATCTTATTTTGGGGTTAAGTTAAGATAGTATAATATATCATCTATTTCTTATCAATAATATATTTTGGTTGCCATTGAAGACAAGCGGCTTTGAGGTTGGATGACCTATAGCAATGCGTCGGATGTTGGCATTTTTCAGCAAAGAAATGGCAGATTTATTGCACCAAATGAAGATTATTCTAGTCAAGAAAGACTTGACGAGGGTAACTTTGATATAATAGCAGGCTACATGGATTTGTAATGTAGGTCCGATGTACGGTTATACCTAATAGGTATTGCCTAGGCCCCCCGACCAGAACTGAAATTATCAAATTAGTTTTTCAGAATGCTAATACAGTTCTTTACCAAACTTCTTTTCCCGTATTGCCTAGGTATTTTTGGAATTTTCAGTCACTCCTCCATAAGCTACCTTTTCTACTAAACTTTGAGAAGACATTACTAGGCTTATAACTTACTTATAACAAGAATAAAATGTAATATGTAAATAAACGTTAAACATTAAGGTTTCAGATCACATAATAATAATAAAATGTGGGATGTTGATTCGACGATCATAGTTGTTTCAGCGAACGGTCTGATAGCGAAGAGTCTCGACCAACATCTTAAGAGACTCTCGCTAAGTGGTTGGATCAATGGACAGATGCAGAAGGTGGTGATCATGGACACGGCGCGGATAGTCCGCCGGTTCCTCTCTCTGCGGCCCTGACCACCGGTAGCTTGGGCCTTGCCCCGCTGCCGGCGGCACCCTAGGTTAGGTTTTTTATAATGTGTTTATATGTATTTTTTATTGTTTTGTAAGTATTTTGATATTTTACTTTTATATTCATATTATAAATAACCTAATCTAAGAAATTAAATGAATAAAAAAAATAGCATTACTTCAACTCTTTTTACAAAACATTTAATATCTCCGAAACTAGAAACCCTCATAAGGTACCTTTTCCCGTGGAACGTTACAAATTGACTTTAAGTGATGATTTTCAATTTTAAGTGAGTATTTCCCTCAAGTTGGTGTGGTCAAAAATGTAGTGTGTCACTCGGTAGAAACATTGTTTAAACCTCATGCCTTGAAATCCTCGCAATGCTCAAGATTCCACTTTCAAACCACTCACTACGCTCGTGGTTCATTTTGGATTGGCCAAACAACGTAAAGTAAATGTTGTAGTCAAAAATATTAACTTTTGAACAAACTTTTAGGCCCGGTTCACATTGACTGGCTGCACCACTGTGCACATAGAAAGTTTATTCTAGCTTTAACTTTTTTACGTTAAGTCGAAATTAAATAAGAAGAATAATTATGAAAAGTACTAAATAGGTACTAAATCTTTGTCAAAAGATGGATTCGATATAACGCCTACAAATAGGGGAACTGGACTTGGTCCTGTCAACCTGACGTCAGAATGGCTGGCCACTTTATTTTCAATATTTCTCGATTTCTATTGAGGTACTAAATATTTGATGTCAGGTACCAAATAGTACTAAATAGGTACTAAATCTTGGAGTAACACTCGTTATAAATAGCCATCATGGTCCTGTCATCCTGACGCTCACAATATTAAGTAAAGCAAATGAAACAAATAGATGCTCGATGTATTAGAAATCTTATGAGAACATTGTGTCTACAGTTACGTACATTGTAGTTACCTATGTATTTATTTTTACTTTCGAATTGTTGTAGTCTGCGACACAATTATCAGCACTGGGATCACGTTTGGGGCCAGTCTTGGCAGTGTTGGACATGTAGTCTGACACACGTTTGTCACCACTTGCAACACTTTTATGGGTGGTGCTGACAGCAGGATCTGTCTTGTGTTTGGTATGATCGTTTTGTTGGGGTTTAGATCCATCATCATCGGTTGCTCCAGGCGGCCAGGAACTGGCGCACTGTCCATACATGCATAAAATACTCCTCTTCGGGCAAGGTCTCGCGCATGACGTCGGCGGTGGACTGAAGTCTAATATAAACGAAGTCTGCGAGCTCGTGCAATCATATTGATAATCGTTAAATTTCGCCTCGATGCTAAATTTCGTTGTCGACGAAGTGTCGGCGTCGGCGTTCAGTACGTATTTCAGAGGATACGGGCCGGAAGGCGAATTGTCGAGGTTAGAAGGCTTTGTGCATATTTTGTATTTACCTCCGTGTCTCACGATTCTGATTAGCGGCATTCCAGCTGGGCAAGGTGGTCCAGAGCAAGAAGGCGGCGGGAAGCAGGGTTTTAGGCAAGGCCTGGAGCAAGGACGGGAGCAGATGGCTCTGGATGAGCATCTAGATGGGCAAGGTCTGCTTGAGCATCTCGACGGGCAGACGGCGCAGATTTCTCTTGAGCCGTTGTGGGCTTCGATTCGGCGGAGTACTGTGCAGGAAATATGGCCGGGCCGCCAACCACATCTTTGCTGCGAATAAAAAATATGATAATAATATGAACTGATCTATAGCCGTGGGCGAAGTTGCGAGGCAGTTTTCTTTCATTATCATCAAGGCTTCCTACTTCCTTTGAAAAGGGTTGCCTCCCGCGATTCCCGCCATCTACCCGAAAATAGGCCAAAGGTATGGTGCAATCTTTTCGAGCGATGGCGCCATAACCTTTGGCCTATACTCGGGTAGATGGCGTTAATTTCAATATTTAACAAATTAACACATGTCAGTGAAAGAATAAGGGTCAAAGTCAAATGGCAAACAGTTTTAATATTCTGTCAAAAGATTGCAGTAAATGTACTGGGGCCACATAATTTACCATTTACGTAACTCTGTTCACTTTATTCTCTTTGATAAAAGGTAAGCATTTGACCACAATCTCATCTGACGGTAAGGCTGCGTTCCCATCGTGTATAGCGAGGGATGTTTGTTAAGAAAAGAACCAATACCAAATTGCCGACTAGAGTTGCGCTGCGATAGGCAAATGAAGTGATTCTATATTGGTTCTTAACAACGCAGTCTATTCACTGATCACTCTCGATTTGAAAATATCAGCTGATTTATACCTAGTGGGCCGGGAAATAGAATAGCAGGAAGGAAGTACCACTCCTTAGCTGTTCACATAACAAAGCTGGACGCAAAACGTTTAGTGCGAATGCTACGAGACATACGAGTGTTTTACCCATAGACTAGGAATCCTCTAGACGGAGTTTAGAGCAATTATTTCATGAAACCGATGCTGCCAAAAATACTGGGGTGCGGGGGACGAGGTGAGCGAGTCCCGTGCCGTGATTGGTCCGATCAAAGACACGTACGTCACACAAAGACACTGACTCGAAAATGGAGTAAAACTACCTACCGTAGGTATATTTGTGGCAGAGGGGGTAGCGATACTATGCTCAGTCTGGAGGATGTCTTGTCTTTGGTTTTACCTGAAACCGAGGAGAAGATTTAGCGCAGTACATCCATCCCATATTTTTAGGCACGGGTCCTGGCTTCACCTCCTCCTTCTCCAGGCACCTGTGCTTCGGCATGTCGCACCGGCCGAGACAGCTGGATGAGGATTTGTCTGCAAACGATTATGGTGATAGGTGTTCTTACTTCTTAGTACTAGAAGTAGGGAACATCTGTACCTACCTGACTATATCACGCAGACTTAGCTAACCTTGAATGCAACAGTGTACCTACCTATAAATATTAAGATAGATTACCATTAAATTTTACAGCTAGTAGGTATAGGTACCTAATAATAATAACATTTTGTGTCAATTCGATGTCAAAGTATGGAAGCGCCAGATGAGTGCCTACATGACGCAATTGACGCAGCACTTCATTGGAGTGGAAACTATCATGGTCACACTCTAGCTCATTAGCTGCTTATTTAGCAGTAGATAAAGATGTAAAATGACGATGCAGCCTATAGCGCTTATAAGGTTATCTAAACTCTTTTCCAAAGTGACTTGAAAAAGGGTCGATGTAATAAGTGCTTAATTACGGTAGTGTTTAGCAACAAGGGGCTAAATTTGGTCGCAATAATACTAGGCGCTAAAATGTAGGTACTTACTTTTGCAGGACTGACAGCAACAAGCCATTTTTGCGATAGGTAACAGGATTTAATAGGGTTCCTATTGGATTCTTTTGGGTTTGGATGGGATGGTTGACTGGTTGGTATTGTTAGAGTAGGGAACTGTTAGTCATGTTATTTGCTAAAACCTTGCCCGGAATAGGTTGTTAGGTCCGCGGTCTTAGTGGTAATATTTTATGATGTTTACATTTTCCATTATTTTAAGGAAATTCTAGAATTATTAGGTAGGTACTTGTTTGATACCTACATTCTGTTTGAAGTGTTATGTTTGACATAAAAAGATTTGTCATTGGAATTTATTTCTTTTTCTAGAAGTTTTCAATATTTAGTGATTTAGTAAGTAGTTGGTGTTGCTTATAAAAGGTTCAAGAATCATCTTGCACACCATGGATCACCATGCAGCAAAGATCTTCTACCTAATAGATTTTAATCCGAGTCCATAATCCTTAAAGTTTTTTCCGTTCGGTCGGGAGTTAAAGAAGTAATCATGCTTTTTTTTATAAGGGCTCTATCTTTACTTAGGTCGGTCGCTAGTTAAATAATAGATGTTTCAGGTTATGGGCCCAGCCCAACACCCTTCCCATGCGAAATATAAAGCAATAAAAAACTTGTTTTTATAAATTCATCTATGTTATATTTCGAGTAAGTACCTACATCACTTGGAGGATACAACTAAACGGAGTAGCCATTAACAGGCTTTCCCCTCTGTCGAAAATGTATGGACTGACGTTTATCTGACATGGCTATTTTTACGTTACGCATACATTTGACGTTCCCCTCCCCCGCAAAAATCGGCAGACTGTTTTGTACAGAAAATTACAGACATGGCGTCTCCGTTTGATTATATCCTCCAAGCTACATCACAATCAGATCACAAATATAGTTCAAAATATAGATATTACCAATCCTTGAGATACCAGGGAGACAGCCTACCACGAGAAACGAAAATTGAAAATTCGTTACGTTATCTACCTCTCTATCACAAGGAAGCATATTCGTACGATAGAGAGACAAATTAATTTCCGTTTTTACGTTTCGTTTTAAGATGTTCATGCACCTAAGTAAAAGCTGCTATATTATTACCTAATATTCTGTGAAAAACGTACCTATTTTCATTCACGCTTTGACTTCTTACTTGTCTTTTTGTCATTTGCTTTGACAGTTTTGACTGTTGGCTTCGATTTGCATAAACTTAACAACAAACTGAAAACTTTTGTTATAACATATAAAGAGATGAACAGTACGCCCATAATATCTAAGTAGAAATGTTGGTATAGAGGTGTATCGGCAGCCGCAGCCCTAAATGTGAAGTTACGATGCCGAGCTGCGTACTCGGTCCAGTAGATGGCTGTGTCTAGCGGACGCATTGGCCGATCATGCCATGCTTTGGAAATCTGCTTCACTCCTTCTCTAAACCTGAAAAGAGGAAATCAATATTAAGGTTAGGGAATGAAACTGTTATTTTTAGGGAATGAAAACGATTATTTCCGAAAATATTCAGTTTATCAAAATGTTTGTTGAAGACCCCTATTCGTTTTGAAAGACTTATCCAACGATACCCCACACTCTAGGGTTGAAGCGAAAAAAAATGACACCCCCAGGTACCCCAAAAAAAATATTTTTTATTGTACGACTTTGCTGAATTTATTGATTTTTATATCCATGCCAAATTGCAACTTTCTAGCACTGATGATCACGGAACAAAGCCTCGGACAGACGGACAGATAGACAGACAGACAGACGGACATGGCGAAACTATAAGGGTTCCTAGTTGACTATGGAACCCTAAAAATTATAGCCGTGATTGGGCGCCATAAGTTGATATTATACCTAAGCCTTGGTAGATATAGAATCTTACTTGGGGTCTAAAACTTTCCGGAATGCTGCCAGGAGATTATCTTTATTTAAATCTTTTATTTGAACTTGTACTCCTAGTCCACTTTCTTCTATCGCGGCTCCATTTGCTGGCTGGTCGCCCAAAACTGGCATGGCAACCATCGGGACGCCGTAATGTATGGCCTCAGTCGTGCCACCCATCCCGGCATGGGAGAAAAAGGCCAACGTATTTGGATGACCTGTAAATAAACATTAATAACAGTCTTATTTTAACGTTTAAAGTGGAGTCCAGACTCCAGACGAGAAAATTTTTCGCCAATCTGATGAAATTGTCCGGTCGAATCAGGCCGTGCGGACGCAAACGCCGATTTGATTCCCCGATCAAATCAGCAGGTGCGGACACAAAAATGCCAATTTTCGTAGTTAGAAGCCGGGGTTTTAAAATTGGTGATTAAATTGTGTACGTGTGGACGCTAGACGAGATTGGCACCAATTATTTTCCTGATCAAATCGGTCGATTTGCCCAGCTCGTCTGGACACGGCTATAGTCTTTTGGGTGGAACTTTGTGGGGGCCGTTTCTATCAATACATTCCCGCTTCCCGGTCACAAATAACAAGATAATGGGGATACTTGGGGGAACTTTAGCAGGAGTTGTTTATTTTTTGATAATCTCTGATACATTTTGAATTATTAAATTTTTTAGAACTCTGAATATCACTAAAGAAGATGTTTAACGTCTGCAATCAATCGCATTACCTACTAGGTAGGTAAGTAAATATTTACAAATAAGTGTCATATCTACTATGCTTACCCAAAATATCAATCTGAGGCAGCCAATTGCCAGTGTAAAGTTTATCGTGAGCCACAGCTAAAGTTTTGTTATTCCACTTCCAGATAAACCTTTGCGGCAGTTGCGACATTACGTCCATAATGGCCTGCACCTTCTCAGGAGACAGAGAGGTTGGATTGATCACGGATCCGAAGCTTATGTAAACTACGCCATGTTTCGCTCCCTCAATGAATGTCTTCAAAGCCTGTGAAAAAACAACGAAGAAAGGCTAATAACTCAGGTAACTGTAACTTTACCGTTAACTTTACGGAAGAGAGCAAAAACTGTTTGCAAATTAAACAAAAAAGCTAATAGTTAGTAGGTAGGTACCTAGAGTTCGCTTTAAAGTAATTGAACGGAACGGGAACTGGATTTACTACTTAGTTAATTACGCGGCAACAGTAGGTAACCTATTAGTCAAAAATGTATGAATAATTTAAGATAGGTAATGATCTAATGATGCGAAGTGCTATGCTGTTCTAGTGGCTGTTATGTTTATCAACACAGACCCTAAAATCTAACATTGGCTAATCAATGATCATCTTCCGGGCGACTATTAATAGTTTAGATACTTACGCCAGCTAAAGATTTTGCCCTTGCGACGTGGTAACCGCCGACTTCAATTACATTAGGCGGGAAAAGCCTGGATCCAGTTAGCACAAAGTTGTGGTACACAAGAAGGAACTTCATCTCTCTAGCCAAATCTTCCAAAGGCGGAATATCATCGTAGTACTGAGCGAGGGTATTCTGGTCGCTTCTTTGCGTTACAAAATAGTAAAGAGTTCTGAAGTACACATCAAATATTACTCTTTCTATTCTTTGGTATAGCGTAGGCTTAGAACCTCCTTCTAAGAAGTGAAAAGGCACGTAGGCCGTGTTATATGGGATGCCTAGTCTCCTATAATGCCAAGGCATTAGTATGTGAGACATCATACCGACTACGGGAGCATTCAGTTTGTATGCAATGCCGAATGCGCAGTCGCTGTTGAATTGTTCGACGACTATCACATCGAATTTAGCTTTAGAATGAACTAAATCACGCACTTTTTTATTCTTGAGCATCACTTCACAGTTCTCCTTACCAGTGGATGTTAAGAATAGTCCAGTGTTGAAGATGGTTTTATATGATTTTTCTATCGGCATATCATCTTTGAGTATTTCTAAGGTACCCGCCAAGCTGATACTGTGATAATTAGGCGGCGGATTCTTTTCCGGAAAGTGCGATATAACGGTGACATTATGTCCTTTATTAACGAGTCCTAGAAGATACACGCGGAACACTAAGAAATGGCTAGTTCCATGATACGGAAATATACCTAGAATGTTGAGAGCATTAGCGGTATGCACTAGAGCGATAGATAAAGTGAATGCCAATATGATTGACTTCATTGCGTTCAAGGCCAAGGATGTAACAAAACACTTCTGCTAAAAACTTTTGTATTTGTTTGTAACTACATCCATGCAATCAATGTCACTAAATAACGAAGTCAAATTTTAATTGTCTCACTTGTTCATTAGGAACTGTTAAATGATATTTATGGGAAGCAACCGGTCAACGCGTGAAACTATAGGTACGTCGTTCGTGTCTTAGAATCGAACCAGACTGGCCATGGCAATGAAGCTCTGAGGCTAACATAATGATCGTAACGGTAAACATGTTGAGGGAGTGTACGGGGCCTGCGCGTTGGGTTCAGTACCCTGTTTGGGCGTAGAGTTGCTGATAAAATTATAAATCATTCAAAAATAGCGCGTTCGAATAGTTATCTAAACGGAATAAATATATAATAAAATAAATAATAAATATTTGAGGCTATATACGTCCCACTGCTGGGCACAGGCCTCTCCTCTCATGCGCGAGAGGGCTTGGGCTATAGTCTCCACGCTAGCTCAATGCGGATTGGGGACTTCACATACGCCTTTGAATTTCTTCGCAGATGTATGCAGGTTTCCTCACGATGTTTTCCTTCACCGAAAAGCTAGTGATAAATATCAAATGATATTTCGTACATAAGTTCCGAAAAACTCATTGGTACGAGCCAGGATTCGAACCCGCGACCTCCGGATTGAAAGTCGGACGTCATATCCACTCGGCCACCACCGCTTATATTTTTTTCTTATTTACTTGTTGGTTTGGAGTTAGATTTATCATAAATTTCTGTTTTTATTTGACTTTATTTCACTATAAAAAGATTACATATGGTTGACTTTTCCTCAAATGACTATCAGTCAACCATTTGGCTCAAGAAAAACATTCACTTTGGTCTAGTACCGGTAGTCGGTACCATGAGTTACTGACAGTGTCAACTATCTCTGCAGCAGACTGTACGTAGGTAGGTACGAGTACCATGGTTTGCATTGCAATAAAGATTTACTTACTTACTTTACTACGTATAATCAATGAACATAGACTTAATAATGGTCATTAGAATAATTACTAAAGGTATTTAAATAATAAAAAGCTATTCAAATTTATATCGGTTTATGAGTAGAAACTCTTGAACCTACATAATTTATTTTATTTTATTTACATGCACTTAAATATTAAACCACGTTACCTAAGGGGTCGTCCAGAAATCATGTGATTTTAGAGGGGGGTGGGGGTAAGGAAAATATCACGAATTATCACGATATAAAATGTAAAGAATAGGCCAAATATGATCACATAATTTCTAGACGACCCCTAATACTAAGTGGCTACGCCATTGTGATTATTTCATACATTTTATATTTAATTTTAAACTTATTTTTTAATATATATCATACATACTACTCGAACGCACCTTTTATATATTTCATACCTGGCAATATCCTTTCCTAACCCCCCACTCCCCTCACCTGCAACCGCCAGTGCAAAATAAAACCTCACCGCGGGCGCGTCCAAAAAGTTTGCATTCCTCCAATTAATCTCAAAATCAAGTAAGAAAGTACTCTAATAAGATCAGTGACGTCACGTGTAACCCTGTGCATTGTGAATTCATCGAAGTGTCGTGTTTGTGCCGAAATACGAACTCAAAACTTGGAGTCGGCGGTCTACGTGCTATCGAGGTTAGTCCTGCCCCTCCAGTGTTGGTCCTTCGAACCGGATCCTACCTATATATATTTCAATATTTCACACATATTTAAATTACTCATACACTCAAAAATATAATTTATACGTATATTTCTTAAAATCACACAACGTGCCATCAACCCATCGTACTTTAATTAGTTCGCATCACGCTTGTTTCATCTTATTTCGCAACTAGTTATCAATAAATACAAGTTATTTAACTCATTCTATAAGATTTAAAGCATATTTTTGGTAAATCACGCATATTTCATATAGTCAATTGTAAAAATTTGTTCGCCGCTTGCACCATCTATACGTACCTACCCGCCATCTTACATTTTAATACGCGCCGCGCACAGTTCGTGTTCGTGTTTTTGATTTTGCTACTCTCATTTTATAATTTTACGCAAATTACGCATACCTAACTTATTACTCATTGACTTATTACCAATATGGGGGGAGGCAATAAATCGAAAGATGGTTCAAGCGAAGATGATGTCATGATTACTTTTCTGGAACATAAAAAACAATTTCTGTTTCAAATAATTCAAGAAGTCTATAACTTGAGCTTAAAGGTTTCCGACGATGTCACACGCACTCAATTCTTAGCTAGGGCTCAATCCGCTGATAAAACGCGTTCAGATTATATTGAAACAGTTGATAAACTTATGATTGAACAACTCAAAGAAAATCCTGAGGCTCTGCCGAGTTATAGTATTTTAAATACATTTGACGAGTTATATTGTTACATTAAACAAAAGGAAACTACACTGAGGCAAGAGCTTGAGGACCAAAAGAAAAATAATAACTTTAACACTAAGTTGCCCCCGCTTCAACTCATAGGTTTTGATGGTACTCCTACTAAGTGGCCAGTATTCTATGAAAATTTCCGCAGTGTCATACACACTAATACTCGCTTAACCAATGCTGAAAAGGTCCAGTACCTAATAGGATGTCTCTCCGGCAAAGCACTTAATGTTTGTTCTGGAATAACCGCTACCTCTGAAAACTATGACATCATATGGCAAGCTCTTCTAGCAAAATACCAAGATACTAGGGTACAGGCTTCTGTCTATCTAGACCAGATGTTACAACAAAAGACTGGACAGTCAGTCGATAATATACTTGATAACTTTTGTTCCGCTGAAGCAGCATTGCAGCGCTTGAAAATTGATAACTTATCAGATTTTATGATAACTCATATTGCCTTAAGCAAATTGGACAAAACTATGATCGACCTGTTCGAACAGGCTCATAGACACATTGACATTCCTAAATTTAGTGATTTGAAGAAATTTCTAACTGAACAGAGTAAACTCCAAGTACTCCACACGCCGTCTCGCTATCAAACTCAAACTTATAATAATAATACTCGCACTCAGATCACTAACAAAACCGCACCGCAAATTAATAAAATTAAAACATTCTGTACTCAAGTTACAGTTCCGCAACCTCAAACTTCCAGCAAGTCTAACAGCTCTGACACTGTCACTCAATCTCGCCCATGCAAAGTGTGTAACTCTCAACTCTCTCACCCGCTATTTAAATGCGAATATTTCTTAAAACAAAACACTCAAACGCGCAACGACATAGTTCGTCAACACACATTTTGCATAAACTGTTTAGGTTTTCATCATATCAATACATGTAAATCAACAAATAGGTGTTCGATTTGCAATAAGAAACATCACTCTCTGTTACACTACGAGACCCATTCGAATACAACGCATTCCCCGCGATCAGCTGATTCAGCAAATGATAATAATAACAACAGCTCAGCTGGCGCGCGCGCTTCAACAGCGCCGCTTCCAAGCACTAGCACCGCGAATCTTCCGTCTCTGTCTCACCCGCCGCGTCGGCCGCGCTCGCCTACGGCGAGTGCCGCTCGCACGCACGGCGGCCAGACAAGCGCTCAGGTGAATAACGACAACATCGCGTTATCAGTTACCATTCCCGCTCGAAACTCAAACAGTGACACGTTAGTCTTATGCCCGACCGCGTCTGTCAACGTATATAGTAACAATCAAACACATCGCCTCCGCGTATTTTTGGATACTGGAGCGGCTACTAATTTCATAACGAGGGCTTGCTGTGAACGCTTAAATTTAAAAATTATTCCCGCACCTGCTATTATTAATGGCATAGGAAAAATCAAAGACCGCACGTTTGGAATAACGCAACTTACAATACACTCTCGATTCGACTCACGCTGTTCCTATACCGTTTGCTGCCGCGTTATGAATGAAATTACGGACATTTTACCTAGCGCCGAGCTAGAAACCACGCAATTAGATCATCTTCAAGGTTTGCCGATGGCCGATGACGAATATTACTTACCGGGTGAAATAGATTGTTTGATAGGTAATGAATTATTCCCCACGTTACTCGGACCAGGTAAGGTGACCTCACCGACCTCCTCGGTTGTAGGTATCGAAACTACGCTCGGATACATCGCCGGAGGAAGGGCGCACTGTTTTCCTAATTCGCTCGAAAATGAAACTCGCGCATTAAACTCTCACAACTTGGAAAAGACTTTCTTTTGCCAAACTGAAGATTTCGGTCTAGATCAATTAACGCAACGCTTTTGGGAAATTGAAAATATCCCAGATAAAACCCATTTTAGCCCAGATGACGAAGCATGTGAAAAACATTTTCAGTCAACTTACACGCGCGACGACGACGGTACCTACACCGTTGCTCTTCCTTTCAAACACTCGCCTGCCGAATTAGGATCCTCTTATTCCGCAGCGAAGCACCGCTTATTAAATTTAGAAAAGAAACTCGACTCAACTGAATTACGGTCAGATTATAACGCAACTATTCAAACTTACATAGATCAAGGTTATTTAACAAAGGTCCCAAATTACTTTCAAAGCACTGATTCTTATTACATACCGCATAGGGCCGTTTATCGTCCCGACAAAGAAACTTCAAAGACGCGTATCGTACTGAACGCTGGTTGTAAAACCACCTCAAAATCCCTTAATGATTTACTATATGTAGGCCCAGTTCTACAAAATAATATTTTCGAACTGCTTTTAAATCTCCGCATGTTTTCAATCGCAATATCCGCAGATATCGAAAAAATGTATTTTCAAGTGAAACTTTCTCCTGATCATCACTCATTCCAAAGAATTTTATTCAGGTTTGACGCTAATTCACCGATCGAAATATATCAATTTAATAGAGTTTGTTTTGGTGTTTCCAGTTCACCATACTTAGCTTTGCGTGTCGTGCGACAACTTGCCGCAGATAGCCGCGATTCATACCCGCTCGCCGCTTATGAAGCCGAAAACCATATGTACGTTGACGATTATGTTACCTCCGTTGATAACGTTGATACGGCAGAAAAAATATATAAGGAAATGACCGCTATGCTCAAATCGGGAGGTTTCAACTTAGTCAAATGGATTTCAAATGATACTCGCCTCATGTCACGCGTCCCATACACGCAAAAAAGCCCTCTCGCTGTCAAATTTGATGACGACCCCAACGCTGATACTAAAATCGTAGGTATGCAATGGCAGCCTACTGACGATCAATTTCACTTTAAAACAAACATTGGTTTTCCAGAAACTTGCACCAAACGCTCGATTCTATCTGTCACCGCGCGCTTGTTCGACCCGCTAGGTCTAATTAGCCCGGTCGTAGCTTATATGAAATTACTCATTCAAGAATGTTTTAAACTTCAACTCGATTGGGATGATGAAGTGCCCGACTTCATTGTCTCCAAATGGAAACAATTCCATCAGGAACTTCCACACTTATCGGAAATTAAAATCCCGCGCCACATTGGCATCACGTCAATAAACAGAATAACCCTAATCGGATTCGCCGACGCTAGCCAGCAGTGTTATGGAGCTGCGATCTATGTACGCGTAGACTCAGATGAAAACTCAACCGCGCATTCAGTAGAATTACTCACCGCTAAATCCAAAGTTTCCAATCCGAATAAAACCCTCGCTCGCTTAGAACTCTGCGCCGCTGTATTACTCGCAAAATTGATAAATTCCGTTCGCGACGTCCTAAGTAAACGATGCACTATAAATAGAATATACGCTTTTTCAGACGCTACTGTAACACTCACATGGATTCATTCACCCAAGTTTCACACATTCGTAGCTAATAGAATCGCTCAAATAAATGAGTACTTACCCGCTTCCCACTGGTACCACGTCCGTGGTGTAGAGAACCCGGCAGATATTGTTTCGCGGCCTGTAACGCCAATAGGATTAGTAAATAACTCACTCTGGTTCCACGGACCGCAATGGCTGTCCGATCCGATTAATACTTGGCCTGTAAAAGAATTTAAAATAAATAATAACAAACATGAAGATTTACAAGAAATTAAAATTACATCGCTTCCCGCGCAAACTGTATCTACGGACTTTGCTACGGATGAACCCACTCACCCAATTCATGACCTCGCTGTAAGATGTTCGACGTGGACTAAATTCATTCGCTCACTCGTATACGCATTCCGTTTTTCAAAATTACTTCACTCTCAAGGTTCCATAACTCCATTTGACTTAGAATATGCAGAATACCGCGTACTACGCTACGAACAAGAAACACATTTCTCTCGCGAGCTTGACGCTATTAAAAATAACAAATTAATTCCCAGTAAATCAGTTCTAAAACTGCACCCATTTATTGACGACCAAGGGCTCCTAAGAGTAGGAGGTAGACTCACTCATTCTCAATTAGGTTTCGATCAAAAACATCAAATACTGTTGTCCGCAAAAAGTAGAATAGTATCGCTTTTAGTAGATTATTATCACTCGTCGAACCTGCATACTGGTCCCGCCTTAGTACTAGCACTAATTAGACAAAAATATTGGATTTTATCCGCTCGAAATTTAATTCGTCAAAGAGTACACAAATGCAACTCCTGTTTCAAACTTAAACCGTTGTCTACACAACCGCCGATGGGTGACCTCCCCGCCATCCGCGTCTCTCAAGTAAAGGCATTTGTACACACGGCTGTCGATTATGGCGGACCGTTTTATATTACTCATATACGCCGTCGCGGAGTTAAAAGCCATAAGGCTTATATCTGTCTGTTTGTTTGTTTAACAACAAAAGCCATCCATTTAGAATTGGTCTCCGATCTGAGCACGGACTTATTTCTCGCCGCTTTTAAACGTTTCATTTCACGCAGAGGTCCGGTTTCAATTTTATATAGTGACGGAGGTACAAATTTCATTGGTGCGAAACACAAATTAAACGAAATTTACCCACTTATACAGTCCACTGATTATAATAACTATTTGAGTAATTATCTTGCGCAACACAAGATTCAGTTTCAACACAGTCCACCTTATGGTCCTAACTTTAACGGTTTGAGCGAAACTAATGTCAAGTCAGTCAAAACTCACTTATATAAAGTTATAGGTAATCAAATTTTAACCTATGAAGAGTTTAATTCAGTTTTGGTCCAAATTGAAGGGCTACTTAACAGTCGTCCGATTTGCGTCCTATCATCGGATCCTTCTGATCCGACCGCGTTATCGCCAAGTCATTTCTTAAATATCACTCCACTTAAGTTTTTACCCGCGGAGAAAGTTGATATTAATATTCCAAATCATATGTTAACTCGCTATCAGCTTCTAAATAAAATTGTACAGAGTTATTGGAACCGTTTCAGCATGGAATATCTCACTTCCCTTCAACAACGCGATAAATGGAATTCACCTTCCAAACCTGTGAGTGTGGGAACAGTTGTTGTCATTAAAGATGATAATGCTCATCCTATGTTCTGGCCTCTCGCCGTTGTCTCAGAGGTCTTCCCAGGAAAGGACAATGTCATTCGCGTCGCAAAAGTAACTACTTCTTCAGGAACTTATGTCCGTCCTGTAACTCGGCTCTGCCCGTTACCCACGCAATAATTAAATTTAATATAGTACAAATTTAGTATTGAAAAAAAAAAAACTCTTAGTATTAGCTTCTATAAAAATATTCATTTACTTTTAACGCAATGTAGAGGAAACCTCTAGGCGCCCCGAAGTTGGCTACGCCATTGTGATTATTTCATACATTTTATATTTAATTTTAAACTTATTTTTTAATATATATCATACATACTACTCGAACGCACCTTTTATATATTTCATACCTGGCAATATCCTTTCCTAACCCCCCACTCCCCTCACCTGCAACCGCCAGTGCAAAATAAAACCTCACCGCGGGCGCGTCCAAAAAGTTTGCATTCCTCCAATTAATCTCAAAATCAAGTAAGAAAGTACTCTAATAAGATCAGTGACGTCACGTGTAACCCTGTGCATTGTGAATTCATCGAAGTGTCGTGTTTGTGCCGAAATACGAACTCAAAACTTGGAGTCGGCGGTCTACGTGCTATCGAGGTTAGTCCTGCCCCTCCACTAAGTACTATGTTACGCAAGACACGTTGATACCTAGATAAGTTAGAATGATTATTTCGGATTATTTTAATAGACATGCTCGATGAATAATGTATTTATCGGTCTAACGACGATTTTACCTACATTGATAATGATAGCATATTTATACGTCATAAATTACAAATAAACGTTTGTTTAAATTATCCTTAAAATGACTAAGCTATAAAAAAACTAGCTCAAATCATTCAAGCAATAAAACATATTTACAAGGTATAAATTACAAACATTCAAACATCTGATACCTTTATGCGTTAATTAACACATTTGTTGTCAGTTGTTATGCATTACTTGAACTGCCAACTTATGGGACATCAGCACATCAATATACTACATATCAAACGCTTTGTTACTGGTCTATTGATAATCCCTTTCCCAAATTTGTACTACTTACTTAGTCATGTCATGTTTTGTAAAACAGCCATGTATTTTACTTTCCTCGTAGATATTCGAAATGAATTTAACTCAAGTGAAAGGCACCCATTCTAACTCGAACTAGTATGTAAAATATCTAGCCATCAATGGGTGCTTTTCAACTATCGGTTAACAATTTACTATTATACTAAACATCCAATCACGCGACCTTAATCCTTCTTTGATTTTGTACTCTTTCCAAGCACAAAGTACTTAATAGCAAAAACAAATGCATACAGATTAATAAATAAAATAATCAAAATAGCTAATAGGACATCCCATCCCGAAAGTTGGTAGTAAGGCTTGCCTACTGCGGCAATTCTAAGCGTGGAGTTTGGATGGCGGACGGCGTACTCCGTCCAATAGATGACCGTGTCCATCGGAGACATGGGTCGGTCGTGCCATTCCCTGGAGATTTCTTTTGCTCTTCTTCTGAACCTAAAATCACGAGAAACTGCGTGTTAAATGCCATTTATGACACGTTAGAATGCTGATATCTAAGGCTGGTAAGACTGGCGAAACCTCTAAATCTTGATAGAGGTTTCGCCAGTCACTATGACATATAGTAGGGGAGCCCAAGAGGGGATTTTTGTGTTTACTCGAGCGCGTCAGATTAAGATATGAGTGATATCTTACCGTGTAGTCTACCTTTACCCTTTTAGCCATCTATGTTGAGTCCTAGGTTGGGGTTGGTGGGGGGTTCAACAAATTGTTAAGCAGATTGTGGATTTGGTCATATTAATCCAAATTAGCGCTATAATTGTGCTATTACTAAATATTGCACGCATTTCCTTAATCTGACGGTTAAACTGTAAAAATTAGGTTAGGCGTCAAACTTGTGTTCGTCAGATTAAGAAAATGCCTACAAATAAGTGTTATATTAAGTTATAGAAAAAATATAGCATTAACGTGGACAAAAACGACCAAACCCACAAACTGCTTAACGATTTTTTAACCCTCCACCAACCTCCCGAAATTTAAAAAAAATTGTAGACGCTTTCCGGCTTGCTCGAAAAAAAAAACCTTTATATAACTTTTTATTCTTCTTATCATCTAATATTTCGATTCCAATAGGTCTGTACGACGCTCGAGTAACTACACATTTAGCATCGTCGGCTCCCCAACTAATAGTATACCTACCTATATTAGAAAATCTGTGATTATGTAGTAATTATTAGGAATGACTGCAAATTTAGTTATCTGATAATTCGACTAATCGGAATTGATTCTAATGCCGTCATCGATTTATTTCCACAAATATAACGTTAATAGTCCGACTCTATTTCGGAAATAAGTTTGTTAAGACATGGTTAAGACTAGAAAAATGTCTGCACTTTGCTCATTTGACTACAACAGTAACGCACAAATGCATATTTGCAGAGCAATATAAAATAAACATGCATTTAATACTATTAAGTAGGTACCTACCATAAAATCTGTACCTACCTAGGTACACTTTTTGTTTTTATTGATATTATTGTAGCATGGTACAGTCAGCCAAAACATCTAAATAATTATGAGTTTTATAATCACAAAAAATACTTACTCAGGATCCAAAACGATCCTAAATTTTTCAAGCAGCGCGTCTTTGGTAATTTCATCAAACGGCATTTGAACGCCAAATCCCTTCTTTTCCAAAACCAGCGCGTTTACCGGCTGTTCGGCGAATACTGGGGTGATAACCACGGGGACGCCGTGGTGTAAGGCTTCTGTCGAACCAAGGAGCCCGCCATGGGAGTAGAATGCCACCACATTAGGGTGAGCTGTAAAGATTTCAGGGTTTGTTAAGAATTTACAAGAAAACAATAAAATCTCAGAAAAATACGTATTTTTGGTTTTTAAACTGTGTTTCTTAGTTACTGTACTTTTCATTGCCCAACTATCAAATAAGGTTGATAAGGTTTTGTTAAGAATTTACAAAAAAACAATAAAATCTCTGAAAAAAAGTATTTATGGTTAAAAATTGTGTTTCTTAGTTACTGTACTTTTCATTGCCCAACTATCAAGTAAGTACTTTATAGGTATAAACCTTTTATTTCAAAAAGAAGACAATATCTCTGTCAAAACATATTATTATTTTTGGTTCTTAGTTGCGTTGCCTACTGTATTTTTAATTAAAAGTCATCAAACGATTCATTGAAACGACTGAAACGTGCGCAATACCGATGTGTTTAAGTATGTTGATATTTTGACGTACCTAGAATATCGTTTTGCGGTAACCACTTCGAAATATAAATGTTCTTCGGATTCCCAGGCAACTGTTCCGCTTCCCATTTAAAAACCACTCGTTGCGGTAGCTCCGACAACGCTCCAACTATGGCCTCCAGTTTATGCTTCGGCAGACTTGTCGATTGTATCATTGAACCAAAACTTACGTATATAACACCGTGTTCCGATTGTTCTATAAACTCTTTTAATTTCTGAAATAACAAAAGTATGTGAAAACAGCTTTCACCACAAGAAATTTGAAAGAAAACATTTAACCCATTAGCCAATAGCGGTGTCCCAATTGCCTCAAGTTTGAGGATTGTATTTTTTATTAAATTCTGGGGTTAAAGAGTTACAGAAAATGCCGCATTGGCAAAAGAGAGTCCAGTTGGGGACTCACCTCAGGCAAAGGTTTCGGTTTGGTGACATGGTATCCCCCGACTTCTTTTATATTTTCTGGCCAGGCTTGAGGACCGAACATGGAATTGTGAACGTATCCAAGAAGCAACCTGATGTCCTGCCCTAACTCTTCGAGCGGTGGGATGTCGTCAAAATACTCTGCAAGAATCGCTTGTTCCGCATTTTGATAGTATCGATAATACCAATTAAGTGGTGCTGAAACCACTGTTAATAAGAAACGTGTTAAGAAATCTGGATTTGGCCAAAGCTGTAGAACTTGATGCGGAACGCCAAATCGATCGTAATGCATTGGCATTAAACAATGCGTCGTAAGGGCTACCACCGGGGCTTCCAATTTGTAAGCTAGTCCTAGGGCACAGTCACTGAGGAACGCCTCTACTAGCACTAGGTCATATTTCGACCGGGATTTCACTAATTGCTGCACAGCCTGGTCTTCCAATAGTATCCTGCAGTTTTCCACAACACTCTTGAAAACAAAATCCGTCAGTTTAATCATTGACCATACAGTCTGCTCCATATTTACAACACTTTCAAATATTTCCCTTTTACCAGCCAAACTGATGTCGGTGTAGTTTTGTACGGGTTGTTTTTGAGGGAAATGCGATATGACTGTGACATTGTGCCCTCTTTTCGCTAATTCTCGCAGGTACGGTTCGAACACAAAGAAATGACTCTTTCCATGGTATTGAAAGATTCCAAGTATGTTCAAAGAGTCCACTTCATTTAAATTAGTTGTTACTAATGTTAAGAATAAAGCGGTGACGATTTTCATTTTTTATCGAGCAACACAATTATTAATTAGATTCTAAGCAGCAATTGTTGTACTTATACTATTTCGTTTGCTTTATCATGCCGATAACTGGAGATAAAAACAATTGATATAGGTAATATGTTAATTGTGTATTATAAAATTATTGAACATGCGTAGAAGTCGCATCGCACTAGAACAGCTATACATGAAGAAAGCTAGAGATAGAGAGATAGTTCGAGTCAATCAATCGAGGGAATCAATCAATAACCGCTGAACCGATTTAGATGAAATCTACGCCTACATCTTCGATTTCGCCACAGCGAGTCCGACTCTCACTACTTACTTCTCTTAAAAATATTTAAATAAAATTAAACTAAAGTCCGTCAACCAAATCTTGTCAGTAGTAAAAGGCGGCAAATTTGAAAAATCGCAGGTTAGCAACACTGTGTTCAAATAATTCCAAAACGCGTGTCATCAGTGTTTTATCTGTGGAATGTGGATCGTGAATGACAGCCGTCACCTTATTTGTTTTCATTTGGTTTTCATTCTGAATCGTTTCTGTTTCAAGAGATATTTCTGCTGTCACCATTAAATAAGAATAAGCAAAGCTAAGGGGCCTACAATGTACAATCATGCTCGTTGATGGTAAACATTACTAAAAATGGAGGTTATGACAAGTACTGGAAGAACTCTTTCGAACTTTTAAGATTATGTTCAGTTTTTTTTGTTTTAGGGTTAAAAGGCATAAATAAAATGAAAACGTATGCCTAAATCTATCCAACAAGACCATAAATTGTGTCCTGGAAACCGTCCATAGGCCCACATGTCTAATATTTTCAGCAATCAGTTGTGACTATTTACAAAGGTAAACCTTTTAAACAGTATTAAGAGCCTTGATTATATCGCCGTTCTTTCGCAATATCTACCTAATCCATACATGTTTGTTGCAGGATTAAATCTTGCCCAATATAAGGCGTTCGTAGTAGAAAGTATCTCTTCAGACAATACTTACCTATGGCGGTTTATATACGTGTACAACGCAACCAAGTCGAAAAGTGCCCCTTATCTTATTTACCTTTAAATTAAATAAACACCCAAATATCAGTTGTTTTATTTTTAATATGTATATTGTACAATATATACCAATCAAAAAAATTACACAGGTATGTCATATTCATTCAGAACAGTACACTAATTTACATTAACAAGTGGCATATTATATTGTAAATAACAAATATATGCACTATCTAATTATCTGCATTTTGATATGATTTTATAATAGTAAACTTAGAAGACATAGGGAACAAAGAGAATATAAGCACTACGATAGAGAGTTGTTTTTGATATCTTCAAATTTGTTCATCATTTTGATTAACATTGTTTTAACATCGCTTTTAAATTGTCCGTCCATGTTTCAATTTTTTTCAATAAACCGCGAGTGACAATTTGAATTGACGTACGCAGGGCGCGCTCAGCGGAAAAAAAAATCTTATGGTTCGATGTACATTGCTGCTTTTCTTAGCGCAATACTGCTCTTTGAGTGTTGCCCTACTTTAGTTTGCTTTACATTGCTACTGACAAGATTTGGTTGACGGACTATATATAGCCAATTTAATAAATATTTACTGTTTATTTTTCAACAATATTTCTAAGGACCCTTCTGTTGTGGAATGCCACAAATAATCTAAATATTCCACCTCAGCTCTTATAAAACAGTCAAACAATTTTTCTGCATTCACAAAAATATGTAAATAAATAAATAAATAAATAGGTCTGTACACGCACATGAAAATTTCACAAAACTACGCCTTCTTAGATTTCTTACTCTGCTTGCGCGATTGCGTTTTTCTTAAACTAAACACAGATTTAATAACATAAATCAGGACGTAGATTATACATGTAAATATAGCTATAACGTCTAGGTTAAAGTATTTGTAGAGAGGCAGATCGGCTGCGGGCGAGCGGAAGTTGAAATCTTTGTTTCTGACCGCGTATTCTATCCAGTAGATAGCAGTGTCCATTGCAGACATTGGGCGGTCGTGCCATGCCTTGGAAATTTGTTTTACTTTACGCCTGAATCTGAAATCAAAAAAGTAATTAATAAGTATGTCAAGGCACAAGTCAAGTCAAATGTTGGCATAAAAATACTTATAGAATACAAAACACAACGGAAATGAAACCACCAATGTGATTTCTAATAATTATGTTTTCACTTTCCCCGCTTGCACCTGTGCATTTGCATGTATTTAGGTACAATGCGTTTGGCTAGTTGTGTTGCATTACAAAGTTACACCATGCGTAGTCAGTGTCCTTCATTGTAGGTTGGAATAAATTAGTGAAACTACTAAAATGCGTAGTTCAATTTTCTGCTACCTTATTGTACAGGTACCTACTAGTACGGTTTTCTAGACAGATGACAATACTTACTTAGGATCTAAAATTATTTTGAACTTGCTAAGCAATTCTTCCTTAGTCAGGGTCGTAATGTCGATCCGAACGCCAAGGCCGCTTTCTTCAACCGCGGCTGCGTTTGAGGGCTGATCCCCAAAGATTGGCATGCCCAACACAGGCACACCATGGTGGATGGCTTCTGTTGTGCCCAATAGGCCACAATGGGAGTAAAAAGCTATCACGTTCGGGTGGGCTGAAATGAGAAAAATAAAATATTTGAATGAAAACATGATTTAGGTACTTACTTCCATAAAGTATAATAATATTATAGTAAAGCATTGATAACAGTTTGTCATTATCTTATAAAACTAGACTGTATGTATATACATATAAATCCGCGAAAGACTGCTAGAATAATTACTTCGATTTTAAAACAAGTACCTACACAATATACATGACGTAGTTTATGAGTTTGTACTATACAACAGTGGCTATCATAGATGTTTGATATTTTATACCCGTAACGTACATATATCACGTTAACTGAACACGCCTATTATTCTAACAATATCACGATCGAGGCAAGCGCCTTTACATATCTTATTACATGACATAAACTGCACCAGTTTGAGATACAAATGATACAATCCGCTTCTCGTAGCTATTTAAATTAAACCAACCCTAGAATGATTGACATCAAACAGTTTTACTTTTTTCCGGCGTAGGTACCCTATAGTAATACTTTTTCTTTAACATAGGTACCTAAAATGTCGTTCTGTGGCAGCCAGTTGGAGACGTAAATATTTTTCGGGTTTCCAGGGAGGTTCGGTTCTTCCCACTTGAACACGATCCTCTGGGGCAGCTCAGACACGGCACTGATGATGGCCTCCAGCTTATCACGGGGAGTGGTGGTCGCCCGCAGCATCGAGCCGAAGCTGATGTAGATCACTCCGTGCTCTGCCTCGTCGATGAACTTCTTGAGGTCCTGGAAGGTTTGTGTTGTGTTTGGTTATTTTATAGTACTGTCAGGCGTGTCTCACTCCGCGATTTCGTCGCTTTGCTACAGGTAGCTAAAAGTACATCCGTTCGGCCCCAATTTTGAGGAAAGCCATAAGCCGCGCGTGGCGCTGTCGCCACCTAGCGGCCATATCTGTGCTGATCGTAACAGACGCGTTTTGTTAGAGAGTGAGTCTTCTGTACTTAGTACTATTATTTATTCTGTGGTACTGTCAGGCTGTCAGCAGCAGAAGTTGATAAGCGGGCGAAGGGTTCAAAATTACAATACAATACAAATCCTCTTTATTGCACAACCTCAGAATAAATGTACATGGAAACACAAATAATACATGAAGACAGAGGTAAACAACAGGCGGTCTTATCGCTAAAGAGCGATCTCTTCCAGACAACCTTTAGGCAGTGGAGAAATGAAAAATTATATAATTAGGAAATTACCTTGACACGCTCTTATTCTCTTAACAATAAAGTCGCGTCAAGATCATTTTAAACACCTGGCCCGCTTAGAAATTTCTGCTGCTGACTGTACTGGTACATCTGAAGTGTTGGCATGAGGTTTGAGGATTTTTAGACCAAGTGTATGGAAAGGCAAGAGAGGCTCTCTTGGATTTTCATGTCATGCGCTAACGTAACTTGGCAAGAATTGCGCCCATTGGGATATACGTTCAGTAGTGGACTAGAATAATCTGATGAATGTAATCCCAATCTATGATTTTACCCTGGTATATTTTATGTAAATTCCGAAAATTTAAATAACATTAATCTGTATTCGGCGTTTACCCGTACACATCTTAACATTTAAGTAAACTTAAGTTCAAAGCTGACCATAACAAATTCTTATCAACCGCCTCCGTTTAGCGGAAGACCTATTATAGGATATTATTCGATGCCTGAATATACATTTTAGGCATGTTTGATGTGTCTTGCATTATCGCGGATTTGCTCAAACCACCTTGCTAGAATATTATTTTCACGTTCATATATGTATAAATACTTAGAGAAGTTTACGTGAGCTCGCGGTTTAATATAAGTGGGTCCAGTATCATTTTAAATCACCGACCTTAATGTGTTCTAATGTTACCAGTTCAAGTGAGGGCTAACTTATCATTTGCCGCCGTTTAAGTTTTGAGCTGATCTATCTCATTTAAAAACCGTTTACCATAGTGACTTAAATTATCGCTAGATTCAAGGTATGTCTAACTTGATACAGAATGTAGGTACCTATTCTGTAAAAAAATCAACCGGAAACTAAGCGATATACCTGCTTACTACCATATTTTGACAATATAATATTATCTATTTAGTGTTACTGAATAATAAAATCATGTTATCGCTTAGGTACGTATCTTATCACCTAGGTACTTAATTCGTCCATACATCATTATTCATAATAATGTAGGGGTCAGTGATCTGATTTCAAGACTGACATAATTCTCTATCTAGTTCTTCATTATATAACGTCCAAAGTTCAACCCATACTTAGTATTAAAAAATATGCGAAAGAGGCTACGGGGTCATTCGAAGCACGATTTTTGGATGATTTTAGGGGTGGGGTCAAAAATCGTCAAAAATAGATGACGTAATTTATGGACAGCCCCAAAGTAACTCTGTCTGTCCGTTTGTTACGGTTGAACAGCTGAACCGATTCAGATAATATTTCGTATGGAGATATTTTGAGTCCCGGGGAAGGACATAGGATAGGTTTCCTTTCGGAAGTCATCTCTTAAGGAGGTGAAAATGGGGGTGGAATTAATACGAAAGCTGTGTTATACTGTACGCAGACGAAGACGCGGGCAGAAGCTACTACAACATAAATATTGATGAACGTGCTAATACGTATCTAAATTAAATTGTAAATAGTTGTAGAGGAAAAAATCATGCATTATCCGCTATGCGATTTCTAGGAAAACGATTTTAATCCTATTGCTCCTATTTACAGAAGCTTAACATAATAAATTGAGACGTGTAAACTTATAAGTACATTATTTCCCTGAGATGTTGGGTTTTTTGGGTATGATAGTGATTGCCTTAAGTAAGTCAACGAAGATTTATTGTGTGAACTTTCAGATAATTGGCAAATTTATGTCTTCGCCACACATGGTAGCGAGAGCGACGCGTGTGGCGTACTTATACCACGATTGAAGTTGCTTCATAGATCTGATCTGATACCTAGTCAGTTTTATTTAATTTTGAGCCTTGTCTGCTTTTAGCGCGGAGTCGTTTTTCGTATATATCTATTTACTTTAGACGGGATTCGATCCTATAGTTTTAATGCAAGTCACAAAGATCTAATAAGATCAAGGCTACGCATTCGTAGTTCAATTCACTTGTGCTATTAAGTACAATCTCTAATTTATTAAACTAAAGATTCTTGAGGTGAGAATAAATGTAAATACTTACGCCTGACAACGGTTTTGGTGCCGCAACGTGATAACCTCCAACCTCTTTGACATTTTCAGGAATCAACGACGACCCAAACAAGATAGGGTTCTTGTACGTAAGGTAGAACTTCATTTGTCTCCCCAACTCTTCCAACGGAGGCACATCATCGAAATATTGCGACAAAGTATTCTGATCGGTTCTTTGAGCGTACCAATTGTATAAAGTATTGAAGTAAGCATTGAAGAAGAAAGCCTCAATACGTTGGTATAGAGTTGGTTTAGTTCCCCCTCCAAAGAATAACGATGGAACATATGATGGGTTGAGGGACATGCCGAAGCGGCCGTAATGCCAGGTCATCGGAGTATGTGAAGTCAGACCAACCACCGGCGCTCCTAACTCATATGCTAATCCCAGGGCACAATCACTTTGGAACTGCTCAACTAATATTACATCAAAATTTGTTTTAGATTTCCATAAGTTTAGCACTTCTTGATTTTGTAACAATACTCTGCAATTATCCGTACCGCTGGTAACTAAAAATATAGCTATGGATAATACACTCAAGTACGACTTTTCAATAGGAAATACATCTTCCAAAATTTCCACTGAACCGGCTAGTGAGATGTCGGTGAAGTTTTTGACTGATTGTTTCTGCGGAAAATACGATATGGAGGTGACATCGTGTCCCCTTTTCGCCAGTTCGAGCAACAAAGGTTGAAATACAAAATAATGACTCTTTCCTTGATACGGGTTCACGGCTAAAATTTTCAAAGAGTTCACATCACTAACTGCTAAACTACACACTGAAATTGCAAACAAAACATTCACTATTATTTTCATTTTATTGGTGGTCTGTACCGCGGCAGGAGACTAACTGAGCGGCCGCAAGCGCTAATTCTATTTAAGTGTACAATAATTGTTTGTGTAGACGGTTTTTTCATCAAGAGCTTATAATGATATGAATACCTATACATTTCACGTTGAGCATAATTTATCCATGCTAAGTTCTCCTTGTTCAAGGTTATAATATATTTTATTGAAGCGCATTAGCGCATAACAAAAGCTTAAAGATTAATATACCTAATAATAATTAGATAGATTTTGGCACAAGCAAAATGACATATTTACAGCGTGTCCATTATGTACATTGAATTCTGAACAAAGCGAAGGATTCTGTAGTAGAATGTTGAGAAATTGTATGTGTATTCTATTGTCATATTTCATTCTGTTAATATTTTATGCTGCCAATAAAGCTGTCTAGTCCAGAAAAGTGCCACTTTGGTACCTCTTGTCACTGGCAGGGAAGAAAATTGCCAGGTTCAAATCAAGGATAATTAAGTACATTCTTTAACTCGCTTTTGCTAGTAAGCAGGTACCTACACATATCGGATGACTTGCAATCTAACAGATAAATGGATGGAATACTTACGCCTGATAACGGCTTTGGTGTCGCGACGTGATAGCCGTTAACCTCTTTGACGTTCTCAGGAATTAACGACGATCCAAATAAGATTGGGTTCTTGTACAAAAGTAAGAATTTCATATCTCTTGCCAAATCTTCCAGTGGAGGTACGTCATCGAAATATTCAGCCAAAGTATTCTGATCGGTCCTTTGCATAAATTTGTACAAAGTATTGAAGTAAGCGTTGAAAACGAATGCCTCTATACGTTGGTACAGAGACGGTTTTGTTCCTCCATCGAAAAACATAAAGGGGACGTATGATGGGTTGTATGGCATGCCAAACCGGTCGAAATGCCAGGGCAACGGAGTGTGTGATGTCATACCTACCACAGGCGCTCCCAACACATATGCCAATCCCAGGGAACAGTCGCTTTGGAACTGCTCAACTAATATTATATCAAACTTTGCTTTTGATTTCCATACATTCTGTACTTCTTCATTTCGCAACAATTCTCTGCAATTTTCAGTACCAAAGTTAGCCAAAAACATACCGATGCTTATTACGGTTTTGTACGATCTTTCAATAGGGAAGACATCCTCCAAAATTTTTACCGAACCGGCTAGGGAGATGTCGGTAAAGTTCTTGATGTTTTGTTTCAGTGGAAAATACGAAATAGAGGTGACATTGTGCCCCCTTTTCGCTAGTTCTAGCAGCAATGGTTGAAACACAAAATAATGACTTTTTCCTTGATACGGATTCACTGCTAAAATTTTCAAAGAGTACACATCACTAATTGTTAAACTATATACTAACATTACTAACAAACAATTCACTTTTATTTTCATTTTATCAGCGGTCTGTATCGTGGCAGAAGATTGACTGACGAGCAACAAGCATAATGATAATATATATACCTACTTGTATGGATGATTTTATGAGTTCATGCAATTTTGATATTACGTTTTTATGCTGGTAAATTGTGAATGGTTATCAACTTACAATACAGGGTGGACCATTTAGATCGGTCAGTATGGGATAGTTTGAAACTATAAGACATACGAAGATCTGTTCTTAGGAACCATGTCATCGATTTTAATAACAAGAAAAACTGCAATCATATATTAAAAAAAAACCTGTACCTGTTTTATTTTTCAAAACGTCCGGTTCGATTCTCGAGCTGAGTATAGGTTTTTTTTTAATGTATGAATGTAGTTCTTCTTGTTATTAAAATCGATGACATGGTTCCTAAGAATAGATCTTCGTATGTCTTATAGTTTCAGACTTACTGACCGATCTAAATGGGCCACCCTGTATATTCACTGTCCTACCTACCTCATGTTATCTTTGTACAAGGTTTCTATTTACGATTACATATATTGTTTGCTGAAGCGTTATAGTAAATGCTTGAAATGTCGATCATTGATTGTCATTGCTGCGCCTGCGCTTAATCCTAGATAATTACTTGAGTAATTGGGTTGGCAATTAAGTAATTAATGTTTTTAGTTCATGACGTCATTGTCAATTAAATAGTCGCTAGTAAATTAATTATATTGATAAAAAATACGTTGAGTATCCAGAAAGCGATTAAATAATTTGTTTTTAGTTTTTCAATAGGCATTTCTATGGAAAGGATTATTATATTATTAGATGTTTGCACTTACAGTTTACGGTGCTTATACATATAGGTAACTGCAGAGAGGAAATATCGCCATCTATTCAAGCATAATTATTTGTTGATATTTCGAGGCACGTTTTTTTCTTAGTCTCTATTTATCTTATACACTGAATAGACCTTTGATACTTGTATATACTAGGATATACGAGTATCAATGAAGGTAAGGTTAGGTTAGAGGTTTTAAGGAAGGTGGCATTGAATTAAATAATAAGAAGTTTTTTCCATAATAACATGTCTTTGACTAGCATCCTCTTCCGCTGTGTGGATTTTCTTTCAAGTATTTATATTATATTTGTATAAGCGCAAGTATGCATGTACTTATGTCAGATGTAATAGGTACCCTAGTTTATTTACATATGTACTGAGATTTGTTTGTCTTCAAATCCAAAACAGGTAGGTACAGCTAGCCAAAAAAATATTGGAATAATACGCAGACTAAGAATACATTTTTATATAAAGGTGATGTTTGTTTTAGATAGTATTTAAATAACCTATGTGTGTAAAGTAATATTTAATTTTATGTAAATTACAAAAAAGTTAACAAAATAAATTATCTCAAAATACTTATTTATTTAACAACTGTGTTGATAAATAAATACACACTAGGTTTCTTATGAAAATTGTTAGTCCTTTAGAAGATACTTGGAAGCAGATCATAAGCCCATTTATGCGTCCAAAATTACAATTACCCATGGAAGTCAAATAAAAAATGAGCATTTTCTGAAATAGTAAGTATTTGAGTAAAGTCTTATATTAATATCTTATATTTTTACACCGCAATTAAGATCAACATAACATGACGTAGAAACTCAACCGGACATACCTAAGTCATAAATACAGTGCAATTAAGTGTAATTCTATTGAACTTGCTAATTATGTAAACAAAAGTTACTAATAAAGTAACATTTAGAGACAACTTCAATATGGCGGTTTGTGTACATAGTTAGCAAGTTCCATAGAATTACACTTTAGGACAAAATATTATCTACCGGCGTTTGAGAAACCTATTTTTTATATAAACTAATTAGTTTAGTAATTGGTTATACCACTTACTGTTAAGCCACTATATTCCTTCATACGTTACATGTTTCTCTTTATCTTAAGGAAGGCAAAAAGCCACAAATGCAAAAAATCGATATGAACTGTTTACTTGAGTCATAAACAAAACATAAATAATGCATAAATAAGATAGTTGAGTAAAATTACTATTAGTAAGACACAACTACCTAATTGAGTCCAAGCTAACCTTGCACCGACTTGAATAGAACAAAGTAAGGGATTATTATTAACGTCATATTTTTAATAAAATTTGACATTAATTATTACATTTCCACACTTTCAAATGCCATGCAGAATTATCTTGGCCCGTCTCTATTACTTCGCCTTCCAAATTCTGTACACGATAATGTCCCAGTAATCAAAAAAAGGCTGATTTGAGTCCTCTGTCAATTTCTAGCACATATTTTTTTATTCTCCGACTTCTTATTGGCTTCATTCGAACTTGACACGTTTAGTTCTCCTTTCCTCCGCCTCAGCGCTGATTGTCTCGGCATTGGAACAGCAGCAGCAGAGCGCTCCAACGATTTTGCGCAAAACGTAGCTCATAACATACACTACTAAAGCTATGAAAGCCAAGACGTCTAGCTGTAGTTGCTGGTACCAAGGTTTGTTCACAGATGTCGCTTGGAGGTTCGGCGCGCCGTTGTATCGAGCGACGTACTCTGTCCAGTATATTGCGGTTTCTAGAGGCGACATTGGACGGTCGTGCCATACTCTGGACAGGAACTTAGCGTGCTGCTGGGTACTGGAAAAACAAAAAAATATATATTAATACATACATATATAGTTTGTCAAAGGACTGTCTCATTTTAAACAGACAGAGAGAATCATACTATCTTTATCTTACACTAGTACTAGCACCCAAAAGAAAAGGATGAGTACCTATTTTTTTTGGTCTTATTTACTGAAAATTGGTTTGACCAACTATAGTTCTTGTTTTACAGGAAAGGGCATTTGAAAACCTGACATTCTGTTTGATTGACTGACACAATAGGTCGCATTATTAAGATTTAGTTTTTGCATGAAATTGATATTCAATTAAAAAAATAATACATACAAAAATAGCAATATTGCCAACAAACATTCTTAATATGTTATTATAATAAAATAGTTGTTTACGATTTAACTAATTTGTTTATTTTGTCATTTGTCACGATTTGAGCGTATTGATAGGTACATGGATTACCTACACAATAATATTACATTGACAATTAAAAACAACAAGATCAATATACCTACTTACATCAAATGAAGTACATGTACCTACACCTAAGTACATTGTTACCCAATGTAATGTGACACAAGACACCTTTCTGCGTAAATAAACACCTTTAAAATAAAATAGGTATCAATCCTACAAAGTTTAACCTTGTCTGCCATTGAGGAAGGTTATTACAAAGTAGTTTTCTTTGTTCTTCAATTGCAAATCTAAATTTATTACGAGAAATACAATCCTGAATGATTTAATTACGAAGGTCGGCTAGATGTTGAGTAAACTTAGTATTATTATTATTTGTTTTTAAACATAGCTTTTAAGTTTTATAGTTTAGTTATCTTGATTAATAAAATTAGTTAAACTTAATTAAGTCAATGTACCTAATTGGATAACGGAGGATATGACCATTAAATTAATAGACTAATTTCCCATAGAAGAAATCAATTATTTTATCAGCAATCATCAAATAAAATTTACGAAATATACACTGGAAAAAAAGACGTAAGTAACGAATGTTTTTGCGTTTTCATTATTCTAAAATGTAAAACTCGTGTAACTAAACCGAAGCTGAAGAATTCATTACGACGATACTTGTTGCATTTTTTATAATGTGGTTTATATAATGTGTTTATATGTATTTTGTAAGTATGTTTTTATAGGTAAGTATATTACTTTTATAATCATAGTATAAAATAACGTAATCTAAGAAAGAACAAGAAAAATAACTAATTCATAAATTAGGTAGGTATTAGCTGTTTTTAACTAGTTATCAGGCAACTAACCTATTGTGAAGCTCGTTATTTTATTATATTATAGGTAGTCCAAGATTGAATGCTTGAAATACTCGTAAATACTCCATCTGACCAAAGTATTGCAGGGTTGCAATTTTTTTTCTCTAATACGAATAAAATAAGAGTTTTGAATGATTCACAGTTAGTTTCACTAGACTTATATAGACCGGGATATGAACCGTGATTACCTTTAGTATTGTTTTCGAGCTCCCGATATTTATTTATGTAACTGCGTCGAAATATCGGGAGCTCGAAAACAATACCTACTAAAGGTAATCACTAATCACGGTTCATATCCCGGTCTATATGTATTAAGTCTAGTGAAAATAAGAGAAGTACTTACACGGGATCCAAGACCTCATTGATAGCGTTCAAGAGGTACTCCTTCGTCAAATCCTGGTAAGAGACGGCGGTAGCCACCCCAGCGTCCTGGAGAGCTGCCGCGTTGCCATACTGGTCCCCGAAGAGAGGGACAGCCACCACTGGTATACCGGCGTCGAGTGCTTCTACTGTGCTGAGGATACCGGCGTGAGAAATGAACGCCTTGACGTTTTCATGTTCTGTAAGAAAAAAAATTAAAAGTCCAAAAATTAAAAATAAATTTAAAAGTCAAAATTTTTAATAGAAGGCAACAATTTTTTTAAATGTGAACATTTATTTATTTAAACTTTATTGCACAGTAAAAATTTTACAAAAGGCGAACTTAATGCCAGGAGGAATTCTCTGCCAGTTAACCCTCGGGCCAAACAGAGAACAAGCAGTAATAGGTGCAAGAAAAATTAAAAGAATTAATTTTTTTATATTAAACATAAATTTTTGATGCCAATTTGAACTAACATTTTGATATAAATATTATGTCCTTTTGGTATCATTCACGCGTGAATTTTGCTCGTAGGTACCTATTTGTTCGTACATGAACTGGCGCGAGCGAGTCGTATGGGCGAATCATAACAATATTACATCATATTGACATTAAAAAACATAAGTTCGAATTGGCCTTCTGTTAATTCGTACCAGTGACGACTGTGTGATATGATAAAGATAATAAAATTATAAACATTTAAAAATATAACTGTACTTGGAGCTAAACCTTATACTTATTATGTAATACGATAACCTTTATTGTAATATGTAAATGGTGTCTGTCCATCATACTTCCTGTTTATCACTTGCGTATTAGAAACATATCTACATTTAGTTCCAAAGTACCACAGACTAAGATATAATATCTGGGTGACCGAGTTTCGCTCGGAAAACATATAATAATTCGGAAATGCGCGTTTTCCCAGAGATAAGACCTAGCTAGATCGATTTTTCGCCCCCGAAAACCCCTATATACCAAATTTCATCGAAATCGTTAGAGCCGTTTCCAAGATCCCCGAAATATATATATATATATATATATATAAATAAATAAATAAACAAGAATTGCTCGTTTAAAAGTATTAGATGTATTGAACTATATTTGGTAATTATATAGGTACTTAGTATTATACCATAAACCAACGATTATATTCTCAAGTATGCGTTCGAGAGACACTTCTCTGAAGGATGCTCTGGAAATTAGCATAACTTAATCTAATGACGTGGATAGATAATATAACATTAAAGTAGATAATATAACGTATTAGTGAAAACGTCGTTTATCAGTAAGTAAAGTGTATAAGTGCATAATTTAATAGTTAAGATTAACTTTAAATAAATTGAAATAGGTACGAAAATAAATACGAGTATGTGGAGGAAGTTTCTGAACGCAATAAAATTGCTTTCAAATGTATGTGTATATTTTTCATCAATAACGTCATGTTCGCAAATACAAAGTCTATTTGGAGACCGCGTCTCGTGTTTGCTTTTTGATGTGGTTATTAATGTGGAACTAAAAGTAAGATAAATAATCAAGCAATGCAGTGGAAAGTACTGTTAACATTTTTCCCATTAAGGGCATTAAAAGTATGTCGATATGCAACGCAATTAAATTTAATGTGGTATATACTTGTACTCGAATATGCTGATTCTGATAAGCGGTCAGCAAAATGAACCAATTGACCCCCGATTAACTTGTCAAATTATACTTACTATAATATAATATATTACAAATAAAGAGGGAAAAATATTGCTTACGCTTTTATTTTATATATTATGTAACTAGCTATTTTGCTTATTAAGTAGGTACCCAGACTAAAACTAGTGCCCACGCCAATTACTGGGATTAGTTGCCAAGTGGACCCCAAGTTCCCATGAGCCGTGGCAAAATGCCGGGACAACGCGAGGAAGATGATGCAGTAGGTACCCAGACAGGTACGTAACGATATACCTACTGTCAAACATGACGTAAAAATTTCAAATATGTAATAAATAGCTATGCACTTACAGTTAACAATGCAGTGTAGGTCATAACAAAGATTCTCAAAACTTTTCATTGCTCTGGAACCTAACATAATTGGTATTACCTAATTTTTTTATCGAAAATTAAAGTGTTTTTTTTTGTGACTCCGGTCTTAACGACAATGTTCGAAAAAACCACGTTTCGAACATTGTCGTTAAGACCGTTAATTTACCGTTATCTTAAAAACAAATGAATAAACATTTATAGGTACATTAATATACTCGATCACATAACTTTATAAACCTCTGTCGTGTTTCCTAACTCTATTACTTATTAAGTAAATAACTCACTTAAAATGTCGTACTGCGGGAACCATCTCATAGTCATCACGTTTCTTGGCAAATTTTCAATACTGCCTCCGTCCCATTTCCAAAGTACTCTTAAAGGCAATTTATTGAATGTTGATAACAGTTCACTTAGTTTTTCAGCTGGCATCGTCGACTCCTTGGTTGTGGAGCCCAAGTTTACGTATATAACGCCGTGCTCCGCTTCGTTTATGAATCTTTCAATTTCCTGGAAAGATATATAGGGACGTTTTTAATTTACGTCAACTGTGACGTGTGTGAAGAAGTTTCCTGTTAAGATATTGGATGAAGATAATGATGATAACGTTACTGGATGAAGTAAGTAGGTAGGTAATGTAAAAACAATGAGGTTGTTTAATATTTTATATGTATTATTATGACCCGGCAGAGATAAGTGATGAGTATTTTTGACCCTTGTATGGAATCCCCCGTATTAATCCATTTTTTGAAAAGTTTGTCGAAAAGTACCTAGACTGCTAGACTATAATTCATTAATTATGTAAAAAACAAAAGTGGGAAAACATATCCCATCACAAGACATTCACAAGGGGGCAAAGTTGTTTAAAACTCCTCGTGCTAATATTGATAGGGAAGCGCAAGGTTCCAAAATTGAATCACGAGCGCAGCGAGTGGTGTATAAAAATGGAATCATGATGGTTTCACCACATCAACGCAAGGAAAATACAAACTGTAAAACAATAAATAAAAATCAAATCCAAATGAATCCAAAAGAATATTATGCATGCATTTACCAATCGGGTGCACTAATGTATAATAATGTATACAGGTCCGTTAGAGGCATGCTAATTGACTGACGAGTAGTGATAAAAAACTATTTACTTTATAAAATAAGAATACACTCATTGTATTTAAATTAATTGATGAAGTAGACCAAATAATTAGCGAGATATACTTACAGTTGGTAATACTTTAGGCGGATTTACATGAATGCCACCGATATCAATAACGTTATCAGGCCTGGCAACACCGCCAAACACTGACTGATGCGTGTTTACAAACACCAAACTGGCATTCGCCGCCATGCTCTCCAAACTAGGCAAATCATCCCCCAAATACTTGTACAAATATACGTGATCTGTCACTTGCGATCCAACGTAGTACACCCAATTGGTAATGTGATATAGAACATAGCTTTTCAATCTGTCAAAGTACCAAGGATCCTTTCCATACGGAAGGCTAGCTAAAGGTACGGATGCGGAATTGAAATTGATTCCGAGCCTGTTGTACTGCCACGCTTGGACGGGCTGAGGATTGAAAGCGATGTACGGAGCGCTCAGATTGGCAGCCAATGCTATGCCACAGTCGCTGTTATACGACTCCACTAAAACGACGTCGAAGCGAGGTCGCGCCTTTATCATGTGCAGTACTTGATTGTTATTCATTAGCTTCTTGCAGTCGTCGTTGCCAGTCTTAGTCGACACAAGTGTTTCGAACGGCACTCGCGACACTTCATTCACGATCACAGATTCATAAGATAATCCTTTATACACTTGTTGATCACTTAACAGCACTTCTTTATACGAGGCTGGTGGGTTGGGGAGTTGGAAATGTGTAATCAGAGTCACTTCATGCTCGCGTGTAGCTAACTCTCTAAACAAACCACGGTAAGTCAGATAATTATTCCGGTCCAACGATGGGAATATGCCGAGGATTCTGTAACAGTCGGCAACGAATAGGGTCGCAAGGAAATAGGAGAGAACGTATTTTCCCATTTTTGCGGACGCGTTCGTTTTATTGCACTGAGAATTGGTTACTAGGGCGTGAATAGATGCCGGCGTGCGTAGTTATCTAATAATAGGTAGGTATGAGGTAATCGTTGATGACGTGGTCATTTCGTAACGGATAAAAATACTGGTGACGCCGTTAATAGTTTGATCATGACCTCGATCGTCGTGGAAAATAGTGAAGACGTGATGCCATGCCGACGGCGCGGCCGAGACTGTTTGAATATAATGATGTAGAAAGTATGCGTACGAGTGGCTAATGTACCTACTTATTTACTTGCAGATGAATTTTGATAACGGTATCTGCAGAGTGCAACGCTTGGACTATGACACAGTTCACTGTTTTCGAGCTGTTTATCTACCTAAGTATTGATTTAATTACTTATTGTCTAAGCTGTATTTCTTTAATTACTTTCATGTATTGATGTGCCTCCAGAAAATTCCAAAATTTTGTAATTTCCACGCATGCATATTTCGGAAAAATCGAATATTTTTGCATCGGAATAGAAATTATACTTACCTATATACCTAGTGATAATTTCCTTTGTTTTACATTTTTTAATTTTCCGCTAGTTAGTTTTAGGGTTCCGTTCTATTACTGAAGGGATTTCACGTAGACAAGTGCGACCACCGCACCGTGTCCGTTTAGGACGGAAACATCCCGGCGAAACCGTGACGTCACTAGACAATGCCCACACCAGCATTACCATTCTAATTAAGATTCATGACTCGATGAGTAGTAGCGGGGTCTTAAGGCCTTTGTCCGATGCAAGATTTCGACGTTTGGTGTATACAATTGTAACACACAAAATATTGTCAAATACTAAAAAAAAAGGATTAATTAAAATAGAGTTAGACCAAGCTAATTTGGCAGCGATTTTGATAGCCTACACTGTGCACGTGTTATTTAAATGTCATTATTTCACAGAAGTAAATATTTAATTAGTTTTTGTGCATGTCAGATTTTATAAAATGTAAAATAATTAATTATTAGCCTTATATGTAAATAATATGTAAAATTTTAGATTAGATTAGTATATGTTTCCCTATGCGGAACTATATGTTGCTGTGCCCTAACAGGGCGTCACATAAACAGCTTATACTTAAGAACACCTGTACCTGCTATGTGATAATAATAATAATAATAAGGACAAGTCCAGTAAGTACCTAGACTTGGCTCACGAGATAACCGCCATGTGGGATGTTGATTCGACGATCATTGTCCCGATAGTCGTTTCAGCGAACGGTCTAATAGCGAAGAGTCTCGACCAACATCTTGAGAGACTCTCGCTAGGTGGTTGGATCAAGGGCCAGATGCAGAAGGCGGTGATCTTGGACACGGCGCGGATAGTCCGCCGGTTCCTCTCTCTGCGGCCCTGACCACCGGTAGCTTGGGGCCTGCCCCGCTGCCGGCGGCATCCTAGGTTAGGTTTTTTTTATAATGTGTTTATATGTATTTTTTATTGTTTTGTAAGTGTTTTTATATTTTACTTTTATATCCATATTATAAATAACCTAATCTGAGAAATTAAATGAATAAAGGAAATAATAATAATATATTCTTTATTGTGCACCACATGATGAAAAAGAATACTTACAGAGAAAGAACAGACATTACATTAAATGCAAATGCAATAAATGATTTCAATTTCGAAGTTTGACGTTTAAAATAACACTTGCACCGTCTGGGCTATCAAAATAGCTGCCAACTTAGCTTTGTCTAACTCTACCCAATGTCGGTCTTTTAAAGCAGCAGTGTTGGTTTTCCTACAAAAATAATATTCTGTATGATATTATGTTACTTAAATAAAGATCTTATATATAAAAGAACCTGTATGAAATAGGTATATTTATTCAAATACAGGTTCAGGTAAAAATGCGACCCAAATGATGGTTATTTTTGCTTGCTTTTCAGTGGATTTCACTTGAGTGGTTAAATTACACATTATTAGGATTATGAATATTCTCTCTCTACTTTTCAGTCCACTTGGCACGTTATTCGGCATGTAAGACAATTTACAGTACATGGCTACTTTTCCGCACTAGTGCGTAAAATAGCACTTTTCGTGCGTATGTCGAAACTTTAAAGTGCCATATGTACTGTAAAACGTTGTTCGGTACACGTGCGAATAGGTAATTCGCAACTCGTGTCGATTTAAAACACTGCCTTCGGTCGTGTTTTAATTTATCGCCACTCGTTTCGAATTTCCTCTTTTTCGCACTTGTATCGAAAATAACTATTAGACAATAGCCTCTGCATACCTAAATACCTACTGAATGTTAATAAATACGGGGTTATTTATAGGTAATAAGTTAATAACACAAATCTTTCAGGATTTGGTTTTAGAATTTAACGGAACGCCTGTTTAAAAGTGTTCGCAGTGTTGTTATTATAAGCGAAATTTGCTATAAAAATCTAACATCGGAATAGTTTTTGTTCGAAGCCTATTTTCTTTTTAACGTGAATTGATTAAAATTAATATAGATAAGTTCTTTATACCTAATAATTAAAGTGAATATCTTGTTATCTCAATTCATACTAACTTTATATTTTACCAAGTAATGCTGTAGGTAAATATGTTTGCCTCATAACAGTATGACGTATGCGGTTTGTTTTGTAGTTAATTATGTAACTAGTCATTGGCAGAAAATTAGGTACTTTTGAGGGCGTTGGGTTTATTTCAATTTATTTTTTGTGAAAGGGCACCTCACACTGATTTGTGCCTTTGATACGTGGGCCTTTTTCCTCTCTTTTATCTTTGTAATATCTGGGAGACCGAGCTTTGCTCGGAAAACATGTAGAAACTAAAAAAGCGGCCAAGTGCGAGTCGGACTCGCCCATGAAGGGTTCCGTATTTAGGCGATTTATGACGTATAAAAAAAAAACTACTTACTAGATCTCGTTCAAACCAATTTTCGGTGGAAGTTTACATGGTAATGTACATCATATATTTTTTTTAGTTTTATCATTCTCTTATTTTAGAAGTTACAGGGGGGGAGACACACATTTTACCACTTTGGAAGTGTCTCTCGCGCAAACTATTCAGTTTAGAAAAAAATGATATTAGAAACCTCAATATTATTTTTGAAGACCTATCCATAGATACCCCACACGTATGGGTTTGATGAAAAAAATTTTTTGAGTTTCACTTCGAAGTATGGGGAACCCCAAAAATTTATTGTTTTTTTTTCTATTTTTGTGTGAAAATCTTAATGCGGTTCACAGAATACATCTACTTACCAAGTTTCAACAGTATAGTTCTTATAGTTTCGGACAAAAGTGGCTGTGACATACGGACGGACAGACAGACGGACAGACAGACAGACATGACGAATCTATAAGGGTTCCGTTTTTTGCCATTTGGCTACGGAACCCTAAAAATGCGCGTATTCCCAGAGATAAGACCTAGTTAGATCGATTTTTTGCCCCCGAAAACCCCCATATAGTAAATTTCATCGAAATCGTTAGAGCCGTTTCCGAGATCCTCAAAATATATATATAAATAAATAAATAAACAAACAAGAATTGCTCGTTTAAAGGTATTAGATAGATAGGTAACGTAATATATATATACATATTATAATTATCAACGAAATAAAATAAAATAAGAGGCAAGTGTACATTTCGCCCTGTCGTAACCACGACGAGACACTGTCATACGGCTTCGCAGTTAGGGTTGTCAACTGTAATAGTTATTTTTCTTATTAAGGTGGTGGCTAACAACCGCACGGCCTGTTTGAAGGTACGAGGGGCGGCTGAAAAGTTCGCGGCCTTAATTTTTTTTAAAGAGTGTATTAAAGTAAATCTTAATCATTACTCGTTAATAATGGTTAGTAATGGCGGCAATATTTAAACTGCCAAAGAGGCGGGGATATAAGTAGCATAGTTTTTTTAAATTTTCTTTTTTTTTTCTAGCTTAGGCTGTGTATATTTCAGCCTCCCAATGGACAGTGTGAAATTTGAGGTTATTTATAAAATCTGATAGATTATGGCGGTGCGAAATCCCTATGAAAACATGACGTTTACCTATAGTGCACTAACACTTAGTCAATTCAAAAGCTCTGCAGAATTAGCTTAGGCGGACTCTATTTCAAATTTGTTAGAATTTGGTTTGGATAATGTGCCAAAGATAAAAAATAAGGTAGGTACAAAATACTACACAAATAATGAAATAACATTAAAAAATATTATAATTGTGTAAGAAAAGGAACGCTCGTTCTTCCTCGCAGAACTTGCATTACTAACAACTAGATACTTTAAAAATAAGAATAAGTGTAAATTTATTTATAATAACTAACAATACAGCATGTATAAATGGTGTCTGGTCAGTCCCAAACTAGGCTGAGCCTGTATCTTGGGACTCACAAAAAAGAGTAAGTAACAGATAGGACATTGGATAAACTAAACCTAACTTAAAAATTATGTGTGAGAGTACTGAGAGTGGGTGACAAGTTGTGTTATGCTTGTAGGGTGTGTGTGTGTGTGTATGAAAATAAATTCATCAATTAATTGATGTTTTTGCCGTATGCGTGTTATAAAAGTGTCAACCCTATTAATTTGATAGGGTATTCCAGACTGTTGGATTACTTGGAATTATGGTCGTTGTTTACGTGTAAGTTTGCCTTTTGACCTTTTCTAGCCTCCATTGTTGTTCCATCTGTAGGTATTTAGATCAATCTAATGGGAGTGTTATATTACAGCTATACGAAGTTATTATGCTTGGGTAGTTGGGCACTTATACAATTATATAAGAAACATTAAAATTTTTACTTTAAACGTTAATATATATGTGTGATGGTCAAAAATCGTGGGTTCAAATCTCGGTCGTACTGTATTGAGTTGAAAAAATCGTTATCGATAAAAATGCAAAGCAAAAAGATGTCTAAAAATTTCGTCAGGATCCTCATCATATACAGACAAGAGAAGTGTTTAAGTATTTAAATGCAATATAAGTCATTTTAATAAGGTCTTTTTATAATGATAAATATTACAGAACCGTATGTTAAAACCTATTTAAAAAACCTTGCTGGTGTATCACGTTAAACCTTTACCGAAATCCGCAATCAGCTAAGATACAATTTAGGAGATAAATGGGAACATTAGGTAATTTGTATTCACAAATACATAAAGCAACAATAATAAATAATACCATCTGAATAAAGAATCGCATCACATTACAAGATTTATTCTCAACCAACAAAACGACACGTCCAATAACAAAATGTAAACATTTATACGAAGAAAGATCTTAACAGAGCCTGAATAAGATCTCAACCCAGCGGTCTATTATATTCGTATTTGTAAGGGGCATTAGCAACCCCGGGCCTTACAACATAAAAATGTAATTACAACCAAGTTCTCGAGGCACTTAAATATAGATTTACCCTTTGAAGAGCGATTTGATGGGCCAGGAGAGGTGTGAGATCCATCATATCTCGATTGTGCGAGTTCTCAATTATTCCCTTCTCGGGTTTGATAACTTCATTCATTTTTCAAGCGTCTGACGGGTGCATTTTGTTCGATTAGGGGAGGTGGGGCTAAGTTTGACGCAATTTAATTGGGATGTGTACGTTTTATAATTTGCATGATTATACTCTAAGAAAGTTTAGGAACTTGTTACTTGATTGTTAGCTATTTTTAGGCGGAAATAGGAATTTTATGGTCGGTCCATTGATTCTCCTGTTGACAAGTGAAGGCAATATCTTAGGCAGAGCACATAGGCAGAAGTACCTATAGGGAGTTTTATTATTTGCATGATTATACTTTGAGAAAGTATAGGAACTAGATCAAATCAATTTATTTTTATTAAATATTTTGATTTGTGTTTTTAAGTAATTACATTACCTACTATAAATATATTGTTAACTAAAAACAGGCCCTTTAGTATGACATCTAAGTATTTCAGTTTAGGAAATTTTGTTTGTTATATTTTTAGGCGCGGAAATAGAAAATGGCTGGTAGATTGATTCGGTCGACAAGTGAAGGCAATATTTTATAGATACCGATAGAGCACATAGGCAGAAGTCTAGATCGATTTTTCGCCCCCGAAAACCCCCGTATAGCAAATTTCATCGAAATCGTTAGAGCCGTTTCCGAGATCCCCGAAATATATATATATATATAAATAAATATATAAATAAACAAGAATTGCTCGTTTAAAGGTATTAGATTTATAAATACCTAATTAGTATTTGTAAATACGTAACACCTCAGTCTATTATATCTGTGTAATCTGTGTTGATATCCAATCCAAGAACTCGGTTACTCGGACATAGGCGGACGCATATGATAACGTGCAGAACTCGGCTCCGAAAGACGTTATGCCAATCTGCAAACAGAAAAATTAGGTACATACCTACCATACGTTTTGTGACCTGTAAAATCTGCTTTTACCAATAAAGATCTGTATTCTGTATTCATACTCATTTTTTGTACGAGTTAACGTCTACAACGTTTACAACATCTCAATTGTTTAACTCTTTAACGATCTGATTGCTATTTTATAGTCCTAAAAATAATTCTTACGAAAAAATACAAAAAATTTATGTTATATGTTATGGCACTTACGCATTTACCTACCAGCCTACTTGTTCGCCAGTTTGCGAAGGCTATTGAATCATTCAATAACCTAATTATTTAGTAAGTACCAGAAGATCATTCCACCACTATGTTAATGACGTGACGCGTATGGCAGCTACCATAATCAATAATCATATTAATCATCTACATAATTATTTACCTAAATGTGCAATATACTTACCGTCGAATTTAAAGCAAGTTATCAAATGTTATTAAAGTTATCATGGTCCGGGTTCTTAGCTCAAAGTACAACCCCGTCCGGTTGGAATCATGAAACAAGTAGCTGCATGATGCAAGTAGCTGATGCAAAAGCAGGTACAATTTGTTTTAAGTAGAAACTACTTGTCAACTCGTTGAAGGTTTTAAAACGGTTGAAGTTACGATAAAACTGCCAGTAGGCACAACTTTTATCATTAAATTCTTTTCAATTGTTGTCTTTTAAGTATATTACTAAGACTTATTTTTCAAATGATGTGTTGTGAAAATTTTGAAAATACAAGACAGCCGGCTATTTCAGTGGAATGCCGACTCACCAAAACGGTCCTGGAGTCGAGGTCTACTACCAACGGGCCCCCAGAGTCTCCACCACATGTACCCTTGGCACCCACACCGCTCGTGCAGATGTGCTGGCTTAGGATGAAACCTCCGTATACTTCTGCACATTCTGTGTTACTGATCACAGGAACTGTCACTGAACTAACAGTTTGGAGTAACTCTATGTCCTCATCTGAAATGGAAATTGTAACTCAATTAAGTTTGATGTGCCATTTCTGAACTTAGGTGTCACACATTACCTATCAATTTAAACCTTATATTAAAGACAAGTCGTCACTACTTTGAAAAAATCTCTCACACTGCTCCTCTAAGTTGTACGCAGTAACTTTGTAAACCCTGTATGCATCCCATACATAGTACCTAACTACATTTTTCTTTTTATTTACGACGATATACGAGTTTTTTTCAAAGTGCCTAATCACGAAGTCCTTTTATAGAGAACGAGTCCCCATTACCATGAAAAGTAAAATTGAATGGTATGCTGTGGTAACTACTTCCTGATTGAATGTTATGCATGATTCCCGATTCACCTTTTTTATTAGTCTAAGAACTCTAAGAAATGCCGCTAAATTGCCAATACGATCTTTATATTACAATATTAAATCGTCATGGGTCACGTAATAATATTTATTAAGCAGAAATAAATATTTTACGACTTGTTTAAAATTTTTGGTAGTACAAGGATTCGTTGTGTTGACTGTAAGTACATCGTTTGAAATAGTCTAGCAACATTATTTTCCTAAAAAACTCAGTTCAAAATAGTTATCTCCTGTAGCAGAAAATTGGTTAACAGCTGAACTTTAACTATTAATATTTAATTGCCTGAGATGTCGAAGAGTTTCCGTAAAATAAATTACTAACCGTCGCTTGTCATCCCGTAGCCGGAGGCGAGTGCCTGGTATCCAGTGAAATCCATATTTACTTCGCCCGAAGGAAGGGCAACCGGTTGGATCTGCGCTGGAAATTTTAAAGTAAGAGCAAACTTTTAGTATTCATTTTATTACTACATAAACATATTTTACTTAATTTTAGGAGAACTGTAGAACTAGCGACACCTACCATATTTTGATATAATATGCGCAATTTTACATTTTGTTACATATTCTTTTCAAAAATATTCATTTGGATCAACACTTATATTTATTAATAAAACGGAGATTAAATAACAAAATAAATAAGTAAGTGTAAGTTAAATAACGATAAATATTTTTCCTACAACAAAGTTATCAGAATATAACTAAACTCGCATGTCGTGTGATTTTATGATTGAAATTTTAAAGTTAGTTCAAAATTCTTCAAATTTTATGTTTTAAATACATAGTTGATTCAGTACTCTTTGAGAAATAACAGACTTACAAGAAAATACGACACTTGGCACTCGTATAACGGCGATATCATTTTCTGCCGTTACGGGATTGAATCCAGCATGCGCTACCACGTCTACTGCATCTATTCTTGTGCCTCCAAAAAACAGTTGGTTGGAGCCCAGGACAACCAGTATGGCTTCAGCTGTTGCACTGCCGTCAGCATAGCAGTGGGCAGCCGTGAGGACTGTAGTGGCGGAAATTATGGAGCCACCACAGATAGAAAGATTGTTGAGGACTGAGATGATGAGACCTGCCTGAAAGTAATAATTAATTACAGGTTCACATTTTTAATTACCTATTTGTTAACACTTCTAAGGGACCTCGGAAATACTTCAAATTGCTCGTGCCCGTATCCTGGGGATTTATTCACGGAAACTACGGACAGTGCATACCAGGGTGTAAGAACTGTTGGACTGGGGAAAGATGGAATAACTTCTAGGCATGATATTTTGGACCCCTATTACTTAATAACATTAAGAGGCATATTAAGTACCTACTAGTTTATCTTAGCCGTAACTAGTTTTTTCTTACGCGCCCTCGCCCTGGCATAATTATTTTGGCTTAGGACAAACTAATTTGGTCAAAAATTATATTTCGCAATTAACATAATTATAGATCTTTATTATGACACTTAGGGATACGGATTTAAATACTCCTAAATGGTGTTTACCTGATAAGGCACGTCATCGATTTCTGTCATTAATCCGCCAGTAATCCGCTGCATGCTGATTTCACTTTCATGCTTCTGTATCTTCTCAGCCAGTGGTATGCCGATATTTCGATGATAATCATATACACCAATGTTTAATGGAAATGCCTTGTAATTTATCACGAAAGAATTTGTTACCACAGGCATTAACATGACCAGTGAAGTGAGTATCATGTTGCTGAACATGTTCTTCAACTTTGCTTAAATGTGATGCTACGGTTTGTTGATAAAATAAATATTAGAACACAATTTTTTGTTACAGTCTTATAATTTAAATTATATTGAAGACGTTTGACTCTTAGTGATCGAGGAGAATAAGTATTTTATCATGATCACGGCTTATCTTCTTCAGAGATAAAACGTGTGAAATTTTTAGGCTATCTAGAGCACTACTATGAAGTACTGGGAACATGGGAACACGTTGTGTTCCATGAGTAACAACCACAATCACTAATGTGTTACTTCCTCTACAGCAGTAACTGATAACTTCTCTAGTGCCCCATAAAGGCACTCAAACCTGTAACCGCGGTGCACTTAGCGACAGAACGTACACGTGAGCTTAATTGCCTAATATTCTTCCTTCATTACATAAACGACACATTTTAACTGAAAACCACGGTCTTTACGACCTTCTGCGTTTGATAAGTAATACTGCTTTCTTTTCAAAACCTCTTATCTTAGTCGCCAGGTTTCGGAATAAACGATTTTGTTGTGGATGTCATAAGGATTATTTTTTGTTAATGGCGTGTAACAAGATGCGCAGTAAGCTAATTAACTGTTAGGTTGCACTAATGGGGAGTGAGAACTGAGAAGTGAAGCAATTGTAATTTTCATGTCCGCCCATTAGTTTCAAAAATATAGATAGGTATGTACATGTACTTAATTTTAATTAATTAAAGTGCGCTTTTTAAGAATATGTTACAATTATTTAGGCAATAAACAATAAGATAGAGTTGTTTTACACAAAATCAAATGTTTCAAGAACGAAATATGTGTAAATTATCCATGGCAAATAAGTACCTACTTTCTAGCATGGATTTTTTACTCTATTTTACTTGTATTATTACGTCCTATTCGATTATAATAATTATCTCGTTTAGCTGCACCTAGTCGTTGTTTTTTACAGACAAAGTATACCTATAAGTAGTAGTAAAGGTGTAGTTTAGTGTAGTATAATAAGGTACGTACTAATAAGTTAGTAGTATGTACGAGGTAGACTGTAAGTAGCAGTATAGGTATTATTAGGGATAAAATCATAGAAATTAGAAATAGTTAAAACGAAAAAAAAAAAACACAATTTATATTCGTTATTTTCATTAAATCTAAAAGTTAATTCACGGAGGCAATCCAAGACACATAGGACGTAACTCTGGCGTAACCAGCAGGCAGACCGATTTCGCAACCTTGAGATGAGCCGAACGATGTCACACCGATCTGAAAAAAAAAACTTTGTTAATAGGAACTGTGCAAACTCTAGATAAGTCATGTAAAAAAATGTATATTCTTTTTCTGTTTTAATAAATAAAGCCATTGTTTTAGAAATTAACGGTATCATAAAAAAACCTATTATAAAACATATTGAGAGAGTTAAATTGTTACTTTCAATGATTATCAGTATGAATAGACAGGGATACCAATAGTGCGCTTTAAAAAATTTCAGCTTGTCAGCTTAGCAGATTATTGTTTAGCGAAATGTGTCAAAAAATTATGAATTTGGCGAATAATCGAAATTAATAGCATTAAACTAAGGTGCTGCCAGCACCTAAATGTTGAATTATTGAGAAAAAGCTCAGTTTTCCTGCGAGATTGAATTAGAAATAAAATATAGAAAACCTAGGACGTCAATACAACTCAGTACAGTGGGCTCATTTTGTTCGCAAAATCAGATCAATATCCGTTCCAGCAAAAATAAACGTACTTCAGGAGCCAATTTAGGAAGGTCGTTGTCAAAGTGTATCATCAACTAGGAGTAGGTATATAGGTATGGCTCGAATCATATTTTTATTGGCATCGGTCCGCAGTTTGAATCACCTTTACTCATCTCATACCCAAGAAAACAAACCCATCTGTTTCACTACTGAACGGCAAATTATTCTAGAGCTAAAACTTCGGAGCCTCTCAGGCATCATTATATCAATATAACACTTTAAAATATCGCGTTTTGTACACATATTTAATTTCACAAACGAGTCTACCGCGATATAATTTCATTGTTTTTACCTTAAATTCCGACCTTTCAGCTAAAAATCGCAATATATCGCGGTAGACCCGTTTGTGTAATTAAATATCATCATATCAAAAATTCAACATTGAAATTGAAGTAAAATTCAGTATACCAGTGTTGGAAGGCCATTAATGTTAAGAGCCAGAGGACCACCAGAATCCCCACTGCAAGTTCCTTGACCACCGGCGCCGCTGGTGCAAATAATTGTATCGGTGATATAGGGTCTGTAGACTTCATCACACACACTGTTGGGGATCACGGAGAGAGTCACGGCACTTAGGCGTTGTAAGATGCTGATGGTTCCACCTAGAAAAGACAATTTACGGTTTTCAATTGTTTTTGGTAGCGGCAGTTTTCAGAAACAAAGAAACTGTGGAGTATAAAGTAGTACAAAAAGAAGAAAGAAATGTGCAGTGTCCGAAATTTAACAATACCTCATTTATTTAGTTTTTATTAATGTACTTGGTACCTATCTTAAGTATGAAGATTTACATGATTCCAGCTGTTTCTGTGAACTCATTACCGTGGCTACCTTACTCCAAAATTTGCTCTATATTTTAAATTTAGTTAACATTTTAAAATTATGATATGTGGTACGTATGTTGATTTATACGTCGATTTAAAGTAGACCACTCCTATCATGTTGTGTCATGTTATACTTTGAGGTTGTGAAATAGTTTTCATATGCAACGCGCATGTAACACCTCTGGAGTTGCAGGCGTCCATAGGCTTCGGTGACTGCTTACCATCAGGCGGGCCGTATGCTTGTTTGCCACCGATGTGGTATAAAAAAACCAGTGGGAGCAAAGGAGGCACATTTTAATACTGAACTGAACATACTGGCTTCGTTATGTTGCTTTTTTATTTGCTTACATTATGATTTCGGTATTTTTTTACATAGGAATACATACCATCGGAACTAAGGCCGTATCCAGAAGCAAGCGCGTGAGATCCGACAAAAAGATTTGAAGCATCGTTGAAAGGCAGAGCGATCGTCTGGATTACATCTGTAATTGAAAATTTCGAAATATACCTATTCATAAAAAAATACAAGCATGAACTAATTGATCATTTATGTTTATTCCCTTTCTTTAAGTTCAAAGGACAGATGAAAACAAACGATTAATAATAGCTGATTGAGACTTGAAGAATGGTCACAAGCTGTTAATTTATGTCATGAAACTCATATTCCTTTATTATCAAATGTCTATTATTTTGCATATTCTGCTGTATTAAAAGTTTCATGTCATTATGCTACCACACATTTTCTATAATAAATACCTAGACTGAACTTATTCCTGGACAAAGAAGACGGACAAAGGGGTTAACATGAAGTCTACTAGATGAGGTATATAAATCTCTGCAGGCCTTTGCATTAGTGATGCATAGAAGCGGAGAAATAGCTTAAAAACTATGTCACGATCGTCAATCTTTAAGGGACGTTAAGTTGTACAATGAAAACTTACTAGAAAGGGTGACTGCAGGTATGCGAAGGATAGCAATATCATTGGAAACCGTTTGGGGATCCCAGTTAGGGTGGACCTCGATATCTCTAGTGTTGACCCGCACTCCGCCGGTGAACAGCAAGTTGGATCCATGGACAGTTTGGAAGGAGTTGGCAGTGAAGATCCCATCGTGGTAGCAGTGGGCAGCAGTAAGCACATGGGTAGTGGAGATGAGGCTGCCACCGCAGACTGATGTCAGAATCCAAAGGATTGTGATGACGAGACCAACCTACAAGAAATACTTATTCTCTCACAAATATGCAGTATAGAACAATTAGAAAGAAAGACCGTTTTAACATATTTCGAGCGGGTTTATAGTTGTGTATAGAAATAAAAATGTATTTAAAAGTAGTTTAAATATCCATTTTCGCCAAGACGTCATTTAGAGAACTCATTGAGTAATTCAGAACATAAGTAGACCAGTAGTGCAAGATAATGCAAGACTTACTTGGTAAGGAACTTGGCTGATATCAGCAATAGAACCGCCCACAATCCGTTGACCTTCCAAAGTTAACTGTCCTTGTTCTTCAGCCAGTTTGATCTTCCTAGCCAAAGGAATACCAATCTTTCCATGGTAACCTGTAGCAGATAGCTCTCTAGCAGAATCTGCGTATGACGCAGCAATAGCCAAAGTCAACAATACAGTTAACACCTTCATTATATCGAAGAACTGTTTTTCAATATTGAAATAGTTTGTTTTATATGTAATCTATATCTAATCTTTCAGACGAGTTATTGATTAACTCGGATTAAGAAATTTCATGCTTCAATTTGATTGATTTATTGGATTTGATTGCAAATTATCGAATTGAAATAACGCAATATTTTAGCTGTAACGTAAGTTAAGTACCTATACTATTTACTAGCAGATTTTAACTTTCGTATGTGTAAGTAGGAACTTCGGTCATCATCATTGGCCACAACATCTTTGCTGATGATAGTCTAGTCTACATTGACTGCGATGACTATAGACTTCTGATGACTAGAGTCTTAACACCTGGGGTGGTCCAGCAGCTCTGCGAATTCGTTTCTGCTTAAGGTGGTAACTTCGGAACTTCGGTATACCTAATTATTATTATACGTGAGACATTTGTCCAATTTTTCTTAATATGTTGTTTAATTACCCCCTATTTGTGCCTACTCAAGAAATTTAACAACACACCATGACACCATGGTCTAGATTAACTTAGGTTTCACTTTACACGTCCTGTGTTTGCAGACTTATAAAATAAACGACGATCTGGACGTTAGTATAAACGGTGAAGTTTGAAATTTAGAAAAGTAAGTCATAATCATTTAAAAATCTAACAAAACAAAACTTTCATTATAACTAAACTTGTACCTAAACAAGTAAACACAGGATGTTCGCGCCATCCCCTACATCAAGTATCTCGCGACCTATTTCCAGACTTGGACTTCCCAGCGCTTACCTATTCACACTTACGAACAAGTATGGGTTTGAGCAATAATTATATTATGCCCATGCCCCCGGCAGCATGTTACTCAAAATTCTACCGCAGATCGCCAGGCATGACCGACAGCAGGGAATGTAATTATGTATATTATGCCCCTACCGCTACTGCCCGCTAATTAGGGCCTGGTAAATATATTTCCGCGTGTGATTGGTAGGAACTAACTAACCTGATTGCTGGCTGGTCCTTTGACCGGTAGCGACTTGAGTTGCCGCAGCGGTATGAAACATAAATACAGCGTTTATATTTCATTATTGTTATTATAAACGTCATATTTTCATAAAAATTACATCAATAATTATGACATTGCCATACTTTGTCATTGCAAAAGCCAGCAGAGCATTCCTAGCATTAGCTTGGTCCGTCTCTACGTAAATGCATAAAGATTATACACACCACGGCCACGGTAGATCGCCTAAAGGAGATATTTAGATCGCAAAAAGCAGCAGTATGTTATTACTGCTACATCGTCCGAGTATATTAAACAGCGCTAAATTGCATGCTGCACGCGCTAACGCTCGGATCCCTTTGTTTGACATAATTATTGAAAGTCATAATGTAATAATTGTCAGATTATTAGTTATAATTCTGGAACCGTTAACTTTTCAGGAGTTTCGTAAAGTTCGCCTATAGATAGGTTAGGTTTGTTTTACGGCAATCCCGAAAAGTTACGCGTTTCTGAGAAAAACCAAATTATGACTGACGAAAATGCGGACAAACGATAATTATGACTTAAAACTTTATGGAAAACAATAGAGAACCGCTAACGCTACAACAGGTGCAGTCAACTTAACGCGAGTACTTTCTTGCGCTAGGAAAGCGGTTGGAATACTTCCTGGGCTAGTGCACTTTGCACCGCACATTCACAGAAGTGTCAAAAGTACACATCCCTTCATCTGCGGTGGAATCGGGACGTAACCTCGTTTTTACAGGTACTGAGGGCCTACCGCCAACATCAAACAATTGAAAATCGTTATCTGCCTCTCCATCGCTCTTGCGTAGGTATTCGACCGGCAGAAAGGCAGATAAAGTTTTTTGATTTTTCGATGTTGCCGTTCGACCCTCAGGTCCTGAGTTATGAATCATTTACAACGATATGGTAAAAAATGTTTATTTTATCTACTCAAATTCTAATGCAAATAAAAATGTGTGCCCCGTACAGACTAAGTCCCAAATATAGGCAGTAAAATTAGCTCAGTTTTTCAATCGAATCTCGCAAGTTAAAACTGCGTGAGATCACTGAGGAGTGCAATAAGGAGTAAGTACCTATTAATTGTGTTATACCTATCTTAGTTTTTAGTGTTTTTAACAATATCTCTGTTATGAACGACCAACACGGGTAATGACGATACCAAACTAGTACTGACATCATTTATTATTAATACAATTAATACTAAGTATGCACGTAGTTCTCTTACAAAGCCAAATTTTAGATAAACAATATCCAACTCTCACCGCGAGTTCGTTCGCAGTAATTATTATTGTAATAGAATTTTATACTAGGTAATCTGCAGCGAGTTGAAACTTTAATCCCGACTGTATTCATATCGTGCCCGCAACTTCATCTAACCGCCACTTTAATGAACCCTTTGATTCTTTGTGTGCACTATTCACTAACTCACTTAGCTCTAAAATAACAGTTTTTAACTTCGGAATATTGTTTCAGTTTTGTAGACTTTATTAGGCCTGTGGCCTCTCTGGCCTAGTATTTTGCTAGTGAGTGTAGTGACCCTGCTTATGTAGCCGATGGACCCGGGTTCAAATCCTGTAAGGGCATTTATTCGTGTGATGAGCGTGAGCACGGACATTTGTTCCTGAGACATGGGTGATTGTGGTGATTTTTATGGCGTTATTCATAAACGGCTGCTAACTTAATCAGTTGATGATCGTCGTTTGTCCCTATCTGTCGTTATGCCATATAGAGGGAGAAACGACGATCATCAGCTGATTAACTTAGCAGACGTTTATGAATAACGCCGTAGTATTTAACTATTTATTATATATTATCGTTGTCCAAGTACCCACAACACAAGCCTTTTTAAGCTTACGGTGGGGGTAGGAGTCGTGGGACTTAGTAAATTTGTGTAGTAATGTCCTATAATATTTTTTTAAATTAATTATTTATTCAGGTAAGTAATAGTAATAATTCAAACTGACAACATAATAGCGCTAGAATAGTGACACTCATTTCTGGCCAACATTTACAGAAAACCTACCTTTGAAAAATATCACTAGATTTACCTATTTTTTTGAACTAGATATTCTGTAAAGCTCATGTTACGCTTCACGAATATGATATTAGAGTCTGTGCGGAAAGAGAAGAGTCGTGAAATTTATTGGGCCCCATACATTCCACGACTCTTCTCTTTCCGCACAGACTTAATATCAAAATTCCAAACATACAGCCACGATGCTGTTATAAAATTACAATTTACTTGGTAAAAACAAAACACAAACGTAAAAGCGCCACGAGAAAAAAAGAGCGTCATAGGTTACACTTACACGTAAATGGTATTACAAAAACGTCCGCACAGAAGGGGAAAAATATGACAACGCTTTTTTATATTAATTGCGAATTCTTTTCGCATTATAAGCCGGGTGCACGAGAGTGTAAAATTTGAAAACAGACGAGTGTTCCCTTCATAGAAGGTAGCATCCTATAGAAGTGGTCTACGCGTGCCTCCGTGAGGGACAAAACATACGCAATGCGACGCTATAATTGGTCGAATTTATTTGTTGCCCACCATAATCCATACTAATTTATGGTGGGGAATAAAAAAATGTGAGACTGTGACAAGGACAAACAATAATAGCGCTTTCGCTGCTACTCCTACTGAAATATTATCCCCACCACTCATGCCCAATCCAGTTTAATATTAGTAATCTAGATTCATGGTTCCCTTTGTTTTTTCAAAAGAAATAGGTGGAGATAATAAAATGGCACCGGGCGCGGTGTCGCATAAGCCATGCGGGCGTGGGGGCTAGGACAGGACACCTTTGTGCAAACAGTATTGCAATTTTTAAACGTATAATAAGTAGGTATATAAAATTTACGGATTTACGAATGCTGCCACGATGTAATTGTCTTGCATGGCGATGTCATATACATATAGGTACCTAAACACAGACAGTTGAAGTCACTTTTCCAAATGTTTAGCCCGGTCAGATTATGTAGATTTTTGCCCCCGACTATTTCTTCTTTGATTGGATTTTTTAGTTAGTTTAGTTAGTTGTGTAGTAGTGTTAGTTTTCATTTTTAATTGATCTAGATTATAAAACAATACGTACACAATAAGTACATATTCAAGAAGTGTTTCATTATGTGTCTCAAGGTATCAAATATAATCCTAATTTACAAGTGTCATTAATTCAACGGGTAAATCATTTACTCCATATTCAGTTTAAAGTTAAACATACAAATAACATAATGTACTCCTTAGAATAATAGTACCTAAACGTAAAAGTGACAAGAGCTCTTCTATTATGAATATAACACCTTTTTCAGGTGGACATCGTACTGTTTGCTAACATGTAGTGTGTGCTATAGACATAGAACGGACACGTCCATAGAGAAGCGAGTGTAAAGTCGTTAATCCAGTTTGCGGAAAGAGAAGAGTCGTGGAATGTACGGGGCCCAATACATTCCACGACTCTTCTCTTTCCGCAGTTTCCGCACAGACTCTACATGCCGATGAAGTATAATTTACAAACAGCAATTGGTAAACATGACATTTCTAACTAGAATATGTAGGTGCAGGAGTGGCCTTGTCTTGGGTAGACATCGTGGGTGTTTGGGCTATGAGCGTGATTAAAACACTATGTGATCAACTAACATTTTAATTTACAGGATAACAACCAATAAATCACCAGATATCCACAATATTCACACTCGTTATCAATTCAGGTAAGAACTACTAAGAACTTAAGTAAATTAGGACGTACAATGCAACAATTAGCGATTCGTCGAGGACGTGGTGCGCGGGCGACCGTTAGGTTTTTCTTATTATTTTTTACTTGATTAGTGTTACGTCATAACGATCGCCCCGCTACCATCGATACGACGCTTCGCTAGAGCGAACCACTACGGCAGGCGAGCAAGTTCGCTCTTGATCGGATAGATGGCGCCACTGTTGTGCGCCGTTACCTCACGGCAATCAGCTAGCAAATCCACTATGTTTAACGGAGTAGGTTCAATCTTATTTGGGTAGATGGCGCTACTGCTAAGCGCCGTCACGGCCAAACTGACTGTCGACCGTCCTCGGGCGTTATTCTGTCTGCGAGTGGTCCTGCAACAAACCAACAACAGACCCATCTATCCGCTCGTCCAACCTGACAAGCTTAATTAAGCAAACATAGTAATCAGCTTACATTCAATATAATTTTTCCTCTTTTTTTTATCGTTATTCTCTACATAGTTGATTTGGACCGGACGAGTGTGTCCCTTCGATCAGCGATAACTTATTGAAAAGTAGGGCCTGAACCGGACTACACTGTCCCTTCGACCAATCAACGCACAAGCAACATATGCAAATAGAGAAGTGCATCCCTTCAACCAAAGACCCTTTGGCCCGGACGACACTCTCTAGCAACCATCACTTCTAAAAGTCTGGACCGGACGAGTGCATCGCTAACCAGACTCTGGCGTCGAAAGCACTGTCCTTTCGACCAACTTTACAGCACCATTATAACAAACAAATTACATATAAATAATCAAATAATAGCTAAAACTACGAAGTATCTTGTTCAGCATGAACTTCAACTTCGCACTGTACTTCCATCGTCTCAGGATCGGAACATACACTATCGGTATCGGAACCTGCAGTAACTGTTTCAGATTGACTTACAGATATGGTGTCTGAACATGCAGTTAAAGTGTCACAACTATTTCTAGATATTTCATCATTACCGCCTAATTCTAAACTATCTTCGACATTTATTGGCGCCGTCACGGTCTCCTCTTCATTTAATAAACTAGTTGAAATCTCAAGTAAACCTTCGTGCCCTGGAGGTACCGCGCGTAAATTTTCATGAGCATATTTAAATATACGATGGGGATTATTTAAGCTTTTTAGCTCATACCTGTCATTATCAAGGACTGCGGTTATAATATACGGACCCTTGAATTTTCTAGCTAGTTTTGTTTGACTGCGTTCACTACTTTTTATAAACACGTACTCTCCTTTAGAAAACGGTCTGATGATCGCACGGCCGCGATTAAAACGTTCGATTTCTGATGTCGCAGCTCTGTTGATATTATTTAAAGCATCCTCTCTGATAACATTAAGGTCTAACCGTGTGTGAGAATTTGTTGGAACAGGATCTATACTCGATATTCCTAATGATTGAGCCTGAATTCCGAACATCAGTTCCGTGGGGGTATATTTAGTTACAGCAGACCTAGTGCTATTTATCGCGAGCTGTACATTCCCTAATTCGTCACGCCAGGTTTTATTTGCATCGTTTTCTATAATTGTCAGCAAGCTCTTTATGGTTCGCATCACACGCTCGACCTGACCATTAGCCCTACTGGATCCCGTCGCAATAAAGTGAAGTTCAATATTGTTCTTAGAACAATAGGTTTTAAATTCTGAGCTAACATAACAACTGCCTTGATCTGCTATCAGCCGTTTCGGGGCCCCAAAAAGGGAAACAGCCTTTTCAAGTGCTTTGACAGCACTATTTGCATCGAGGGATGTAGTGTGCTCAAGAAGCACGTACTTAGTAAACGCGTCAATTATAACCGAACAGTATTCCCTCCGATCACTCTTCCCACTCAACTTTCCAGTAAAGTCCACATGAACAGTGTGCCAAGGCACCGGGATTTTTGGTATCGGATGTAGTTGAATAGGTTGAGCACCGGAAATACCTTTTGATGACTTGCAAACTATACAAGAGTCAATAAATTTGCGTACGCATTTTGACATTTGGGGGAACCAATACTGTTCATATAATTTGTCTAGAGTCTTATCTTTTCCTAAATGTTGTATTTCATTGTGAATATGATTTATCAGTGTCCAAATCAGGGAACGTGGAACTACTGGCAACCACGAGACGATTTTATTTCGCACTACTTTTCTGTACAGTATTCCATCCCGGACGTCATATGTATGTGCTACAGTTTCAGGTAGCTGATCGTTATTGAATTTAGTGATCAAATCCTGAACTTCACTGTCCCGTTTCTGCTCGACTGATAACCAACCCTGGTGAAGTTCGACAAATTGAACCGATTTAGTTTCTGCTTTAGCACAACTCGAAGGATCTACTAAGGGTGTCAAGTTTCGAGAGAAGTAATCGGCATGCTCCATTCCACGGCCTTCACGGTAAATGATATCAAAGTCGTACGACTGTAAATAAGCCCACCAGCGATGAACACGTGGCGTAAGGTCGACCTTAGATTTTGATGCTTTAAGGGAATTGCAGTCAGTATAAACCTGAAACCGGCGACCATAGAGATAATGGCGGAAGTGTTCTACTGCGCGTACTACAGCAAGAGTTTCTAGCTCGTACGAATGATACCGCGATTCAACTTCGGACGTACGTCTGCTAAAATACTCTACAACGTGAGGTAAATTATCCTTCTTTTGAATAAGGATCGCGCCGTAACCCTCAGAACTCGCATCAGTGTGGAGTTCCACAGGCAAATCAGGGTTGAAAATTGTCAAAACCGGCTCAGATGTTAAAATACTAACAATCGAATTACGAATCTTTTCGTGTTGTGAGGTCCATTGAATAGGTCCTTTCAATTTTGTTAAAGGGTACAGTGGACCGGCCAACTGAGAGAAGTTTGGAATGAACTTGCGGAAGTAAGAGGCAAGACCCAAGAACTGTCTCACCTGGGTTGCCGTTTTGGGTTGGGGGGAGTCTATCAGAGCTTTTATTTTTCGAGCGTTCGGTCTGACTTCCCCAGATTGTATGGAATAACCTAGGTAATCAACGTTTTGTTTCATAAAGTGACATTTTCGCAAGTTAAATGAAAACCCAGCCTGAGAGAGCGCTGCTAAAACATCGTCAAGACGCTGTAATCCCTCGGTTACAGAAGTTGAGTGACACAGAACGTCGTCCATGTATATCAGAGGCCTGTCCTTAAGGTGTTGCAATGCCTTCGTAATACACCTCTGAAACACAGAAGGTGCATTGCGCAACCCGAAAGGCATAGCAAGGTATTCATATTGGCCCTCAGGTGTTACGAAGGCCGTTTTTTCTATAGATTCAGGATGAATTGGAATTTGGTGGAATCCTGATGCCATGTCCAAGGACGAGAAATACTTGGAACCTGAGAGATGGTCAATTTGTTCCTCAATACGAGGCAGCGGGTAATGTTCCGGACGTGTGTTGGCATTGAGTCCGCGATAATCTACACAAAGCCTATCTGAATCGTCCTTTTTCTTCACTAGTAGTATTGGGCTAGCAAAAGGTGAAGTGCTTTCCCTAATCACCCCAGATTCTAAAAGCTGCTCAACTTTTTCCCTAACTATTTGCTTTTCAATTGGTGCTAATCTATAAGGACACCGTTTTACAATTTTGCTCTCATCAATTAAGTCTATTTTGAGCTCTCCCGTTTTGACACGATTAGTAGGTACACCATCAGTAAAATGGTCAGCATATTTATTAAGCACTTTCAGAAGAGCCTCTTTATCTTCCCCTTGTAAATCAGTATCGACATCTGTAATTGCCTTTTTGGTAGATATATCACATACGTTTGCCCTTTTTTGGTAGTTAAATACTAAACTATCATCGTCCATATAAACGCTAATTCCTTGCTTTAAAATATCCCTGCCAATTATAGCCGGCATTGATAAAACGTTATCAGGCACGACATGAAATAACAATGTCGCAGCAACTTTACCAATTACAACCTTACTAAGGATCTGGGATGTACATCTTACATCATCTTCTCCTATACCGCTAAGATACACTAGATCATCGCTCGCAGTACCCGGGAAAAACTTACAATAGCTTTCTCTTACAAGGCAACAAGATGACCCGCTATCAAATAAAAAGGAGACACGCTCACCGGAAGATGTATCCAAGGTTGCCCTCGAGGATCGATACTCACACAGGTTGACAGTCTTGACCACAGCCGCTTTACTGTTGCTTCTGTCTGGACACGCAGGAGCTAAGTGCCCAGGTTTGCCGCATGTGTAACAGGATACAGCAGGTGCTTTATCAACCGGACGCGTCAATTTCGAAGAATCCTGTGACGTAGATGTTCCAGGCGCGGAGTCTTCTTGTCGTCGTTTCCTACAATCAGCTTGTCGATGCCCTGCTAGGCCACAATAATGACATTTACCAATAAATTTATCATTGGCAGTGCGAGGGCGTTTTATTTCTGGTTCCAGCTTATCAGTTCCTTCATACCGTCGCTTTAGAGATATTCCACCGAGTATTCTAAAAAGTTGGGCTCTGGTTGTGATCGTATGAGCATTTAATTCACGACGTATGAGGTTATCTTTTTGACATAACACCGATATCACGAAGCCAGTTGTTATTTCTTCAAGCATTTCTAATTTGGGGATGCGATCAATCAAATTCCACAAACGCATAGCTGCTTCAGATGCTGTTTCTTTGGCACCAATTTCAAAACGCAATATATCATCAAAATGATCTTGATATAATTTTGGTTTAGAGAATCTGGCGATCAACGTTTGCTTAACAATATCCCATGTTAATTTACTGAGGTTAAGCTTGGTAAGACATGTGGATGCACGTCCCTTTAACGCCCTTGTAAGAGCGACAAGCAAATCAACACCTTCAAGCTGCTTGCTTTTAATAATTAATTCCGATACGTTACACCAACCATCTATGTCCGCATCCGAATCATCAGGATTAAATTCCAAGAGTTTAATCGATGTATTAGTATTACTCACAGTTTGGGGCGCCGCTAGCACGCGCGATAATAATGCTTCCATATTGCTCAATAGTTTTGAGGCAGATGATTCTTCAGTTTGCGCCTCTTTTTGCTCATTTTTCTGCCCAGTGTCTCCAACTTCTGATGTAGGTGCAGGAGTGGCCTTGTCTTGGGTAGACATCGTGGGTGTTTGGGCTATGAGCGTGATTAAAACACTATGTGATCAACTAACATTTTAATTTACAGGATAACAACCAATAAATCACCAGATATCCACAATATTCACACTCGTTATCAATTCAGGTAAGAACTACTAAGAACTTAAGTAAATTAGGACGTACAATGCAACAATTAGCGATTCGTCGAGGACGTGGTGCGCGGGCGACCGTTAGGTTTTTCTTATTATTTTTTACTTGATTAGTGTTACGTCATAACGATCGCCCCGCTACCATCGATACGACGCTTCGCTAGAGCGAACCACTACGGCAGGCGAGCAAGTTCGCTCTTGATCGGATAGATGGCGCCACTGTTGTGCGCCGTTACCTCACGGCAATCAGCTAGCAAATCCACTATGTTTAACGGAGTAGGTTCAATCTTATTTGGGTAGATGGCGCTACTGCTAAGCGCCGTCAAATACTTGTCTTGTGTGTTACCTATTTGAGAATAAAAAATGTTATATTACCTACGTTTCAATGTGAATTATATATTTTTTAAACCATTTTTTTGCCACATAATCTTACGTCCCGCCCGCCAATTATAAGCGATTACCGCAGCCTTTGGAAATCAGAATAATTATACTTATGTAGTACGTGTGGCACTGGTAATAAAGTCTCATTCTATGGAACTTGCTAAATATGTACCTAAACTAAAGTTACCAGTAAATTGTCATTCAGAGACAATTTCAATATGGCGGTTTATTTACATAGCAAGTTGTATACACGTTTGACATAGTACATAGTATCTAATACCTTTAAACGAGCAATTCTTGTATATTTATTTATTTATATGTATATATATTTCGGGGATCTCGGAAACGGCTCTAACGATTTCGATGAAATTTGGTATATGGGGGTTTTCGGGGGCGAAAGATCGATCTAGCTAGGTCTTATCTCCGGGCAAACGCCAATTTTTGAGACCTTATATATTTTCCGAGCGAAGCTCGGTCTCCCAGATATTTTAATATAAAAAAAGGTACTCCATGCCACCCATGTCCATACTAACAGGTCAAGTTTGAAAGAGGTTGCACTAAATTTTGGACTCGAGCGACAAATCTACAGCGAAATACTGGGGCACTATTGTGGGTATTGTTTTAATAAGGGTAAACTGTCGTTGCACAAACATCGTGGTGAAGTCCGCCTCGTACTTATATAAATTAAATTTCCTACGAGTATTTTATTTTATTGAACTAGGCTAGGCTCCCAGGTGACAATCGTATATTGACATAAACGCAAAACTAATAGAAAAACTGTATCGGTTCAATAGATGTTATACGAAAAGTCACGTGACTATGTCCTTGTTTTAATTTAAGTTTGTGTTTTCTATCAAAAATTGTCATCATGGCTAGGCCCCCGATACACAGGCCGCGTAGCCAACATGCCAATCGCTTACGCTCCGTAGCGATCGAAACGCAACTGTCACTGTCGCACTAATATGGAAGAGTGATAGAGAGACACAAAGCGTTTCGTTGTCGAAGCGATAGCGATTGACACCTTGGCTAGGCTGAGTAGTGGCGGTCGATCAATATGATTCAAATTTCAAACATCAGTTTATGTTTTTCACATTATTATTGTTGCCGATTTACAGTCATGATGATAGTTTTGGGTTTTTGCTGATACCGAGCTGTTGGGTGTGTTACAACCTTTAGCAATTTAAAAAGCAGTGTACTAGTAAATAGTTTAAATTTCACTTTGATACGGAAAGCTCTGAAAGTTTTCTTTTGACAACTTTGAGAAGTTTTTTAGTGATTCAAAAGTTTGGAGTGCGAGTTTGTTATTGGATTTTATATTTCTAAGTGGTTTACAAGTATTAATATTTCAGGGTTTCGTAGTTGCAAAAAATATAAAGAAAACGTGGAATAAGTAATTCTACCGTTGCTTGTAGCTTTATGATAAAAAAATAAATAAAAAAGGCTTTTACATCATTTTATTCATTGTTTGTTAAACAATATCAACTTACTTTGGTCACTGAATACCTAAATAGATAATAGTACTATTTACGTACAGAATATTTTAAAATAAGGAGGAAATGGAACCAAAATGACCGGTTCGGACAAGATTCCAGCTTGCGTGTTTCAGAAGGTGGCAAGTTCGAACCTTGCCCGAAGCGGTGAATTTGACGATTTTTTCCTATTTATAAATTTGTAGTATACGACTGCGAAGCGTCGAGCGATAGCTTGATTAAAACGCCAGTTAAATTATCTCCGGCTTTGCCCAATATGTACGATGTTCGACGTTCCGTCAGCGAGTCCAAAGCTGTACTTATACGTATATCTGTTTTATGTCGTGAAATACAATCAACGATTGCTCCCACTCCACCAAAAGCAGAGCCGCATGGCGACAGATCACAAGAGCTGCGGTGGCGCAGAAATCAACCTTGACATGACCACGACCACACTGTCAAGAGTTCACGACTAAGAAGAAGAGTTTTATGTCGACTATCCCGGTAAATTACAACATAAGTATTTCTGCCATCATAAAGCAAAAGTGCCAAACCAGTAATAAATTCGAGGTACCTATCTGTGAAAGAAATAAATTAAGCCTGAACATAATGCACCGAAACTGATTTTAATTAAGATAACTCTCTCCCGCCGTGCAGTTTTAAATGCATTCAGAGATGAGAATAAATGACCATTCCGACATATATATCTCTAGTACAAAAAGACAGCGAAATGACAAAGCCATGTAATTCATGCAACCAAGAACGTTGAGAACGGGCACTGACAATCCAACCTCTAGACTGAGCTTAGGCCAATTCTTTCATGAAACCGATGCTGCCAAAAATACGGGGGTGCGGGGGGACGAGGTGAGCGAATCCCGTGCCGTGATTGGTCCGTTCAAAGACACGGACCAATCACGGCACGGGATTGACTCGAAGATGGAGTAACGCTACCGTATGTGTGGCAGAGGGGGTAGCGCGACTATGCTATGTCTAGAGGTTGGATTGTCTGTGAGAACGGGTCACATTGCATTCCTTTTAAGTGAAGGTTTGCTTATATGCCTCTTGTTCATTATCTGTATTATTTTACAAAACTGTCTATTCGTACTTACTGCAATGCACTTTTTGACGATGTCAATGTCATTACGTTATGCCATGTCACCATCATGTCACTAAGTTCATAAGGAGAGAAAGTCAATCGCTATTTTGTTATTCAATGTTGACATTTGCAAGGAAAAATAAAAATAAAATATTGTTTTTCACTCATTTGTTTGTCAGTATTAAATAAATATTTAGTAATTCTTTACTTACTTACTTACTCCGTTGGCTCAGCGACCCAAAATGAGACTTGACCTCCGACACAAGACAGCGCCACTTTTCTCGGTCCTGTGTGACCTCTCTAGTAATTCTTTAGATGCTTGATATTAATACCTACCTACTCGTTGTGATCCATGTCAAAACTATAAAAACGCATTTACAATTTAATAAATAAGTGAATAAACAGAATAGTATAATATTGACAACTTCAAAAATGACACCTTTACCAGATCATTTCCTTTATGTCCGACGCCCAAATATTTGCTTCTTTTGCATGTATTTTATGACAAGGAACGAAGCAAGTTTTATGGCACGTAAAATAGTAATTTTATGCCCAAGCGGCATAATTTCCCCTCCAGTTATTTGTAGCTAAGAAGAAATTATTGCCTCATAAATTTGTTGCGCTAATCTTCCCTACTTTATTTGCTTTAGTGAATTTTCAATTGATTTTACTACGAGTCCCAATGCGTATGTTCTCGTCTATTATTAAAAGCATTTTCTGAGGTTCTCACATTTGTACAAAAATAATAATATAATTTTATTTTTTTATAAAATAATAATCATTTAATTTTTTTTTATAATTATTTGGATAGGAATTAAACAGATGTAGAAAGCTATCGTATCACGGCTCGTAACCATGCATGCAGGAGTGCAGAGGTATTAAGAGACTAGAGGATAATATGATTTACACTAGGTTTTTTAAAAGTCAATTTTTTCAACAATTATAGTTTGTCAAAGGACTGTCTCATTTCAAACATAGAGAGAATCATACTATCTTTGTCTTACACTAGTACTAGAACCCAAAAGAAAAGGATGAGTATAGCTTTGTTTGTTCTTATTTACTGACAATTTATTTGACCAACTATAGTCTCGTCCAATTGTATTATGCGATCAAAATAAACTAGAGTAAACATTATTATTATAGTCCCATTACTAAGTTGTTTCATCTACTTGTGTAAAAGGTATTAAATTAATAAAATGTTTGTTTTTCACTAGACGAACTGCATCGGAGCTAGTATGCAGCGTTTGTTAACATATGTATAATGTTTACCTACTATGAAAACAGGGAAACTAACCGGCGCGGATAAACATAGAGGACTTTTGCTATAATATGACTATCCAGAACCAAAGGAGTTCGCATTAAGCTCTCTCATCCGGTAAATGGAAATGCTGGAACAAGTATTAGGTACATTTTATTTTATTAATATGGAAACGCAGTTATGTATTTATGCATGGTATGGTTGTGTACTGAGTAGCAACTTACAGATGCGCAGTTACATAATTAGATATACAATTAGTAAATTTACGAAAAAAAAGAAATGTTAGGGACATGAAGTTATAATGTATACCTACCTACTCTATACTTACTACTAAGAGATCAATCAAGACACATTTAAGAAAATGGACCAGCAAGTAGTTTCAGAATGGAAAAAAAATATAACGAAACATTAATGGTTTCCTTTATAGCGTATTTTTCCCAAAATTTAACCTTTTTGAAGTGAAAACTTCTTTAGCGGCGCTGTGCACTTTTTGAGGTGGGGAAAAATGTTAAACTCGCAAGAGATGACGTGACCGTAAGACAGACACGTGACCTGATCGAAAAACTGTTACATGTAATGTCATTGAGTTTTTCTTTATTGATTTAAATGCCATCTATTAGTTAGTGAATTTAGCTCTAACTGGTATAATATAACTCGAGTACTAACAGTGATGTGCTTAGGGATTTCAAGTAATGCGATGAAAAACGCTAGATGGCGTTAACCTCAATTATACATAATGCATATTGCACTAATCATTGAGTTTTCACTTCTGCCGGCACTCCCTGAGTGCAACCCGTTGTTTTTTTTTAAAGACGACTAAAAAGTTTTCAGATAAAAGTCATCAATATTTATCTGCAATTTGTCATCTATTTTTTGATTTTCAGCTATTTCTGTTCGTACGCTGAACGTGCACCTGTCAACTACTTTAATTACGTCAGCTATTCGCTTCGAGCAGGCGTTTCGGACGTTGAAGGATCGGACTCCGCACATTAACCGGTACGGTAAGGACCTAAACGTACCACAACAATAGCCCTTACACCTTCACAATAAGGACCATCCCAAAACAGTTAATGAGGAAATACGGAAGGGGGCCCGAGTAATCACACCCTATTTGCGGATTCCCTTCGTATTTGTATTTGTCTGTTTTGGAAGCGCATTTTCGGAATTTGGGGATTTTTGAGTCTAAAATAAATACTGATATTTTGCGTGTAAAATGATTATGACTATGAATGGTTTACGATTTGTGTGGAAGTCCATTATGTTAGTGCTGTCAAGTCACGGTGAAACTATTTATATAGTTACACATTATGAAACCTCGATGACATTAAGATACGTCTTCTTACATACCTATACGTATCTTAAAAGTTCGAATTAGGGCGATTGGCGTTGTGATTCTTCCTACACCCAGTCCTACAGTAAATCCCTTAATACCTTGTTAGGTATTAGAAAACAATGTGTATAGTAGACTGTATATAGATAGGCACATAAAAATATCCATAACACATAACCCAAGATTAAACAAACGTGCTCACTGGCTCATCATCAAATAAATGACCTTAAATACCATGATTAGAAGTATTAGAACCCAGGACCTCCAGTTTCGCAAGCAAAATCATTACGGACCAGGCTGCAAGATTTTTATTCTATTTTGACAAATGTAGACCCTTTCTGCCGATAAGTATAAATAATGTATGATTATATTCATGAAGCATCCTTAGGAGGTCACAAATTCTTGGATTATCGCCAGTGGCCTGACGTGGATTTGTTACAAGAGTAGAAAATTCAGTGTTCACCCGCCTTAAGTCTTTCTCCAGAGCAGCAGTTTCTATGGAGGTATTTTAGTAAAACAAATGTACCTGGAATCATAATGATTACTTTCATTTTATTTTTGTCAGAAATGCTCTCTGCTGAAGTAAATGTATAGGTTTACTTGCTTCCGCTCGCGACGTGTATATATCTCTTAAAAAAGCAATTTTAATGTGTAACTAGTTTTGCTCTGCTTCTAGGCATTTTGTATATGGGTATAGTTTTGCAAAATGTGATTTTGACAGAGAATAGTTCGTATTTTTCCTCAGTCCTTCCGTTTTTCAAATCGATATACATCTGTTTGACACGGATTTAAACTTTCACGATTTTTACTCATTATTATTCACAACGACGGTACTTAAGTCCTTTAAATTAAGTTCGTGTAAAACGTTCAAGTTAATAAACAAGTCCAAGTGCGGGTAGTTCGAAAAACTCGCGCGCCTAGAAAATGTTGATGTCAACTTTAGCCAGTCTTCTCCGAGACCACGGAGACAACGCCGTCCTCGAAACGTCGGAGGTAAATGCAAAACTTAATTTTACGCGATGAAGTCCCGTCGTTGTGAATAATACTAACCCATTTGAATTGTTTATTTCAGGAATAATTATTGTAGTAACCGAAGACAGCATTAACTTCACTTTACTTTGGCGACGTTTGAAAAGTTATAATAGTGTCAGTCATTAACATCTACAACCAATAAGTAAGTAATAGTAATAATAATTTTCACATTTTTCTAATTAAATGAGTATGAGTTAGACTTACTAACGACCCTATTAGAATATAAGTTTTTGGCAATTTTTTTTTATTTTTGGTACAAGCTTTTATCGCTGACTGTACTTTTCTTACGACAGACAACTAATACTTATCGAGACAATTCTAAAAACCCCTAACACAATTAGGTTGCGTTGTTTCATCACAGAGTTCATATGGCCTCCTCTGTCTCCATCATCAGATCAGTTCGACAGTACCATATTATTGTATTGTCATCAGAACTACATACAGCTGCAAATTTTCATGACGCTACGATCCTTGGAAGATGGTTAAATTATGAGTGGTTACCTTAGATTCCATTACATAGTTATTACATACAGGTCGACCTAATAAAAGCTTGTTAAAAAGTGGTTACTCCACAGCCTTCCCTGTTCCCACTATTCGGCATAGACAGGGGTGTACATCGGGAAACTGTCGGATTACGCTGGCTGTGGCCTCAAACGGAAACTTTTATCCTTCACCGTTTTTATATTCGCAGCGACGTATACATACTTGAGGAATTAAGCATACGGGACTTTTCGTGGCAACCCGCGCATATATTTTCCAACATTGAATAAGATAAAGCTGCAGGTGTATTTCCGGATTTTGTAGTTCAGGCACGCGAGATAGTTTTATACTGGCGTAGAGTCATTGAGGAGTTGCGAGGTTACACTAAAGTTGCTTTATGTAAACTTGGTCTTTGTGCCTCTACATGTGAAAGGCTTGAAGTGGTTTTAGTTGCATTCAGAAATTAAAATTATTTGAAATAATTAGGTAACGTCATTGCCAATTCAAGAATGCCACAATTCCCTGCAACTTCATAATTGAGTCCTCCGCATAACTCCGCAATGTCGCTGAATAATTAAAAAATGAATGATTAAAAACATTAAAGCCGGTTACTTTGCCAAGCGTGGGCGTAAAAGAAAATATTTTCTCTTGCAAAAAGCGGTAAAAAGACTTTATAATACGTCAAGGGTCATTACACGGTTGTTGAATTCACGGCACACGTGCAAACAACCTCTAAACGAGTAGGTATATGCGCACTTAGCTTTATAGCGAAATTATTTTCTTTAATGTGACAGTCATTAGGATAAACAAAGCTTGAACGGCCATTTGGAAATAGAGAGTAATTTACTCGGGCTTGTTAGGGTATGCGCACACTGGCATTAATTTGGGTCCATTCAGGCGGCGGGGATTTTGCTGATCACGGAATGACTAATAGGTGGACGTATGCGCTTAGCGCCGTGTTCGGGAGATATGCCTCACGATTATTGTTTGTGCAATGTGGTGTTTGCATTTTCAACATTACTGCTGTACTGACATCGGAAAATACCCTTTACCTACTCGTATATACTTAATTACGTCTTATTCGTTTGGAAGTGGTTTCTACATTTGAAAAAGATGGCACATGTGTGCTATATGCAGGTGTAGGGGTTGGCGCTAGTACTTAGATGAAAAAAAAAAACGTTGGTAAGTCTGTACTTCTTCGTTAATACTTTAGTGACCACTGGTCTGGCCTAGTGGGTAGTGACCCTGTCTGTGAAGCCGCGGTCCTGCGGGTTCGAATCCCGGTAAGGGCATTTATTAGTGTGAGGAGCACAGATTTGTCCCTGAGTCTTGGGTGTTTTCTGTGTACTTATGTATGTGTATATTATATATGTCGGAGCGAGACGCCAGAAAGACGTATTGCAGCATTACAGTTCATAGTTAGACGCCTGTATAAAGTCGATTAGCAATGTTTGGCTACGTATTATTTGCTTGTAATGAAATAATAAAGTTGCGTAGTGAATAACGCCACCATCTATTGGCGTATTGATGAACTAAGATGACAGGTAGAAGGCTTTGGAACGTCAAGAGGGGTATCTTGAGTGAACGTAGGCACGAACTGGCATTTTTGTCGTTATGTTGGTAGACTGGTCAGGCAGGTTTGCCAACTTAATTTGGAGGCGGGAGCAGTTGGCTCCGCCGCGGGGACTTTCTTCTTGATCGGACTGCGCTAGAGATCGGACGTTAGCCAAGCTCGTGCCTAATTCGCTACGTTCCTGAAGGCTTATACCTGAAGGATTATTCTGAAAGCTTATAGATTCTCACATTCTTTAACCGTTTAGCTAAGTGTTTTATTCCAAGTGTTATTTTGATTTCTTATGTGCCATTAGAAGCTTACTTTTGTAAAATAAAGAAACTATGTGTTGTTTTGAAAAGATGTGTCCCGCCGAGTTTGTTGCCGGGTTAAATCTTCTCGGGTCAGAGGTGTAGGGTTGGAGCCGGTGTAGTTTGACTTAAATAAAGATTTGAACGATTTCATGTGATCTTTTTATTTTAAATCAAATCCAAATAGTGATTGATCGTTTTGATTATTTAGTACTGAAATATAGTAGGCACTAGTATGGTTAATGAGTCCGAATGTTTATTTCACGCGTTGGTAACATACCTACTATTTTGGCTGTGAAGTAATACATCGAGTACCATGCCCACCACTCGCTACAATAGCCCCACACAATTAGCCCCTCTCCCTCTTCGACATATATATCATTGTCTGAGTACCCACAACACAAACCTTCTTGAGCTTACTGTGGAACTTAGTCAATCTGTGTAAGAATGTCGTATACTTAATATTTATTTATTTTGGCCATGAACAGACCTAAGTATTGGTTAAGCAAAGTATCGAAAGAAAAAGCCATTACAAAATGTGTAACAGTAGGTAACAGTTTCTCGAACTAGCTATACTTATACACAGCGAGATGCGTATTTTCCTCATTCCACTTATAAGAGGAGAAAAAGTTCGGTAAATAGCTAAGTAACATAATCCATCAAGGTATCTATAAATACGTTACCCTACACGAATAATATAAAGGTCTCTCAAGTCTCCCCCATTGGTTAAAGGTTGATTTTCTCTTACAGTAATCCTAAGAATTTTAGTAGAGTACCATAATTAGGAATGATTTGATCACCCAAAAACCCAGCACAAAAGCTGCATAAGGGCTTGCACCTCCCTCACTCAGAAGAGTTATAAAAGACGTACCTATACGTGTATAGGCTTTTAAAAGAGCTTGTGTGCAGCTTGCGGTGGTTTATTTTGTCAATTATTAATCCCTTCTTTCTACCGGTTGTTGAGTATTAGGTACTATGTAGTACATAAGTAGTTAAGTCAGCGACAGCGGTGCACAATAATAGTTATTTGTACAACAAGAGATCAAAGTTTGATATTTCTTCGAGTGCTTATTTTGAGCCCCGTGCAAGCGAAAGATTCTATACTAGATTCACGAGCGTAGCGAGTGAATCTAATTTAGAATCTTGAGCGTAGTAAGGGACTCAAAAGCGCACGAGATATAAATAACTTTGACCTCGTGTAGTTCACAAAACTTTTCACCTCAGCAGTGAGAACATATTAGAGAACCCGAAAAATGTATTCCTTCTTCACCACTTACCTCTATTCACTCATGTTTTCTTAAGATACCAACAATTAAGTTTTCACCTCAGCAGCTCGAACAAGGGTACTTTGTTACTTAAAAAGAGTGAGCAAAATCGCACTTTGCTCACTGAGTGAGCAAAATCGCATTTTGCTCATTTTGTCTCACCAGTGAGCAAAATCGCATTTTGCTCACTGTTTTTAAGTAGCAAAGTACCCTTGTTCGAGCTGCTGAGGTGAAAATTATATTATCGCATCAATAATAAGCTAAATTCAACTCGTCGCAATAGCATTTATTTGGAAATACTGCAGATGGAAGCTTATCGCGTTCCTTTACTAAGCGCATTTCTGGTCGCTTCCAGGTCAGCATTTGAACAGGCACTAAGATCTAGATTTTATTAAACAGACTGCCTTCTCCACTTTCAACCCAAATAGAAACTATAGGCTTTATAGGTAATGGATATTTAACCAGTTTCCTCACAATATTTTCTGTATCTGGTATTAGCAGCGCTGGTAAACAGCAGATTATATTTCGTATAAAAGTTCGCATGTCTAACCTCTCTACTATCGGTGTTAGTTAAATAAATTAACTAGACAAAGGCTAACCTTTCCAGTCATAATACGGACTACTGTCCCACTTCTACACCCTATTAATTATGTTTGCTCGCACCGTCCTTGAAACGCAGCGCGACTCCAAACATTCATGTTGTACTCCCATTTGTACGTTAACACGATAGCGTTGTATTTCGACAATAATGCTACATAAATCAGAGTTTTTGTGTCCACTGCCTTGTCCAGCGGAATAACAAAAGGATAACACGAAATGTGATTACTCAGCCACTGGGTACTTGCGTTTGCATGCTACGTTATACTGAACTATGAGCTCCAGTGGGTCCGTCCTGGCGCGTATTTTTTGCATTTAACTTTTATCTAGTGGGTGATTATCTCAACGAATTTTTTTTGCGGCGGAGCTGATAATGACAGTGTGGACTAATTGTTTCACAATGGTATTTTTTTTTCTGAAAACCTTACACAAATTATTATCTTAAGCCAAATCGCAAAATGTTATAAAAGTGATTGTTATTTATGAAAAAAAAAATTTTTTCGCCGCAATTCTAATTTTGGTGTAGTGTCCCGAATCCATTTTTCTTGAATGATTTCTATAGTAGAACCATAACATCCATTGATTTAACTCACAAACTTTTACTCGTTATTAGTCTACGTACCTATATTATAAGAAAATAAAAGTGAAGATTAGTACATGAATTGATACTCTAAAGTAAGCATTAATAGTTGTCCTGGTAAAATAGTCAATTTTGGTGGTAAATATTGAAAATGATTTTTATGGTCGAACGAAAAGCAACAAGGCTAACAAACGTATAGTAACCTATTAATTCAGTTCTGCTCCGGCACTGAGCGATAATGATGAGTCGTATGACGCTAGATCTGTCCAAACGCATAAGTATCTAATTTTGGTGGTATTCAAATACTTTTTGATGCAATTTTGGTGGTGTATCTAACTAATGACCGAAAAGTAGTTGCTTTTGTGTAAACTGTATTTAAAGCATGTTTATAGTTTCTTTTTTTAAATATAAACTTGAAACTGAAGTGAGTGATACGGTTTACTTTTAAATATACTTTTATGCAATGGTTCTAATTTTGGTGCATCAATTTTGGTGGTTTTGGTGGTAATTTGAAAACAACCAAAATTGATTATGAGCCATAACTAAGTAATTTTGTATTTGCTGTCATATTATTATATTTATATTTTGTATTCACGGCATTAATCACTAAGTGCATTGATTACCAGTAAAAAATAAATACTTTACAATAAAACAAAGACAGACTTTAACCTACATTATTTTGATCGTATAATGTTTTCATCTACCCTCAACTGGCTTAAGGAGCCATTTGAAGGTAGATTTCGTTTATTTTTATTGAAATACCTAAATATACAGACTATAATAGGGATGGTGGCCAGTAAATCTAATTTTGGTGGCAACCAAATTATTAAAATCATAATATCTCTAAAACTACTATGTATAATGAAAGGCCATTACTAAACAATATCGACTGTGACTAGTTACGTATTATCGATACATAATTTAGACATAAACTACAAAAATAAAAAATGCCACCAAAATTAGCTAAATTTTGGACCTGTTGAAATTCACCCTAGTGATCCTTTACATTGAACTTGCATTACTCTTATTCAGCAACGCCAGGTACCTACTTTCTGTGCGTTAAAAGTTGAAGACTAAAATTAAAATGATAGTCCATAGAAAACTAAGTACAAATGTAAATATTTTTTGATTATTTTAGGCCAATGATGAAATAGGTCCTCTAGAAATGTATTTACTTTGTTCTTTCTTAGACTGGGTTGACCGGAGTTTAATGGCATGGCCGTTATTTTACATAAATTGGTTAATCATGAAGTTAATTTCAACTTGCATTACAAATATAAAAAAATTAGTCTAAATAAGCCGTAATTTGTGGGCGCTATTTCAATAAATCAAAAAACTGCTCCTGCTGTATTTTGTCCGCTACCCCGCGGTATAGTGAATTACTGGACACGGTCGCAGTGTCCCGTTTTTTGAGGTGTGTCCCAACAAAACTGGGCACAAAAACCCAGTCCGGGCACGTTCCGACGAGTGATGCCGTTACCATTCGGACCTTGTTAACACACCATAACATGTTAGCCACAGCAGAACATGTTCTTTTTGGAAATAAACTGTTTCGGCTGACAGGACGCGAAATATTTTGTAAACTGTTGGCCCGGATAGCCAAAGTGATGCGTGCGAGTCGTAATTTACACATGGAAAAATACAGATTGGTGCGGTGTTGTCAAATCAATAATAAAATTCTATTCTGTCGCGACATTTTAAGCGTCGTGTAAAGTTGTCTGATGAGTTTGGCATTTAGACATATAACATATTTATACACACACACATACTTCTGAGGTTAGAGTACTAATATTCCTCTGTTTTCTTCAAACGCTACTGAGTACTCGCGTCAAATGATCAGACGAGCTAATATAAATTTGCGTTCAGTCTTTGAACAGATCACGAGGTCATGTTACACTGTACCTAATTTGCCCGAGAATTCTTCTCTCCTCGAACACACGGCCAGTATATTCTTGCAGAGATACACACACAAGTTACCGCCTGGATAGGAGCAGCCCTAAATTGCTTTGCCAACAAATCTTCGGCTCTGCGATAGCACGCTTTATTTGGGTCAGGTTCGCGGTAAAGTACGCCCTCCTCGATAAGTGTCACTTCTAGAGGTACGAGGAGCTTGTGTTTTAGCACTGACAACGATTTGGCCACTTTCATATCGGTAAATGTTTTCACGTAGTTAGGTGAGGAAGAACTTGGATTCCCATTAATTCTAAAAAAATGAGTGTGTGTGTGTGTACAAGCGTAAATTAAAATGCGTTATTATAGTTTGTCAAAGGACTGTCTCATTTCAAACATAGACAGAGAGAATCATACTATCTTTGTATTATTTTAGTATTCGCATCCAAAAGAAAAGGATGAGTATAGTTTTTTTTTGTTCCTATTTACTGACAAATTGGTTTGACCAACTATATCTATTATTTGCTGATTGGCAGTTAAAATATTGTTTAGGAAACGTAGCTATAGGCTACGTAGATATAGGTTCGATTCCAGCCCTAGGCACTGGAGGCCTTGCTTATTATTTCCTTAGTATATGACATTTATTTCGTTTCTAATTCGCTGGGGCGAATTTCAAAGTCGCCCCTGCATTTCCAAGTCACCCCGGTTTACATATCAAACAAGGATAGTATTATTTTTGAGAAACCGTGATTTGTGAATTCTTTGAACTATCCCAATAAACTTGGAAGTACTACATGAATGTGCCCGTGAGGCGAGGGGAGTGTAATACGAGCTTTTAATTTTGACTAATGTTCATACTTCGGTCTTTAGCTATAAGTTCAAAGCAGAACAAAACGTCTGAGAGTAGAAACATTTTTATTTCTTTTTGACGGTTTAACCTAGTTTAAGGGTTCAGTTTAAGGGTTCAGACTTAAGAAAAGAAATTAAAGGTAAGTTGGATTCATAAAATTCATAAGTTTTCATTAGAAATATTACCCTTATATACAATAATTCCTAGATATTTCAATAGCGCATTATTTCTACCCAAGCCGATTGGACATAATTTCTATACCTAGATACTTATTTAATTTTTACTGTAAGTAGGTACATATAAGTTATTGTTATTTTATGTTGTTATCGCACTTGGCCGGTTTTTTTATATGAACTTACTTTAAACTTTCAAAACTTATATCAAATAAATTTTTGTAACATATTTGTTACAAAACGTAAACGTAGACATTTTAATTTGATATAGTATATATATATATTTTAATAAAAATATATATATACTATATCAAATTAAAATGTCTACGTTTATTAAATGCAAAGACCACTGCAATTATCCCATGATCCGAAAAGCGGGAGATATGGCGGAGTTGAACTTAAAGTTAAGATTTAAATTGGGCTGTGGTCGCGTGGGGGAGCTCTCATTTTGAGGGTTGTAAATCTGAGTCAAATACGTTCCTAGTCAATTAAACTGGTTCTTGATAAACTTGTTTATTTTCATCGGACATTGAAGGATTTTAAGCAATGTGTCTGGGCCCCTATTCGACATGTGCAACTGTCAAATTTCGCGTCATTTGAAATTCAACTGTTGAAGTTCATTTGAAGTTCATCAAGTGCTGAAGTTCATTTGGTACAAACAATAATTTAACAAAAAACAACTTTGTTTTATTATTACTTTAAGGTTTATAATGGTTTGGTTTGGTTGTCACCTAACTGTGGATTGCTAATGTCAAATTTTGACAAGTAATGATTCCAAAGGTAGACTTGGTTCTCTATGACCTTCAGCACCATCTTGGAGTTTTTGACGTGCGAAAGGGTAATTTATAGCAAAGAGTAAAACTTTTTTTTTTCAGTACGTAAGTTTACATGAATTAATGACATCTTGTGAGCGATAGACCAACGAATGCGCTGTAGGCGATGCGGCGGCGAGTAGTGGAACTTACGTGACAATTTCCATCAATCAAAAAGGGACTACATTGCTGATGGTCGATAAAGGCTATTAATAATTGAATTTTAACAGCAAGAATGCCTTATTGACAAGCGATCTTTTTGTTGAACCCACACCTACACGTCAAATAATGCTTGCTCCACACATTCTCCTATAAACGCTCAAAATTGTAAAAAAATGAAACAATTTACTCATCACCTCTCTCAACTCAAGCTGCCTATTTCTAAACCACGTTAATAAACCACAAGTTGTACCTTAACACATTTCGTAAACCACATATTCAGAAAAGTCCGTATTTTATTACTAAGTGGAACATGAATAGCTTGTATTACTTTTTTGGCATAAAAATAATCTAAATTAGTCAAAATATTTTGACTAAATATTGCGCTACTGACCCTAAAGTTACCAAGTTACTAAGGTAGTAGGTACCTATATAGTAGGTAGCTACTATATAGGTACCTACTACCTTAGTAACTTGGTAACTTTGTCAGTCACCAACTATTTTGATGCTACCTACAAAGAGCATCAAAATAGTTGGCGACTGACAGGTCAGGCTCCGGTCTTGGTAAGTAATATAGTCAAATACAGTAGGTCATAAGACCTAACATTACTACCAAGACCTAATAGTACCTATTGTTTAATATGTATCTACTCAGAGATGATTTTTAATTAAAGGAGATTAAATACATATATGTTATTCAACTACAAATAAAAAAAATTGATCTATTTCAGTTTACACATTTTTTTTCGTTTAATTTTAATAAAACATTAAAGTTTTTAAGCATTCAACTTTATTTAATTTTCTTCACTTTATTATTTTCTGATATTTAGGTAGGTATGGTGTTTCAGGTTGGTAACAGGAAATAAGAAAACCACACCTCTCCAAAAACTCTGCTGGTGATTCACATCTGTAAGTTTAAATATGAAACATGATAAAAACACTTAAATTAAAAACTTAATGTCTGGGAGACCGAGTTTTGCTCTGGAAACATATAATAACCCAAAAATGCGCGTTTTCCCAGAGATAAAACCTAGCTAGATCGATTTTGCGCCCCCGTAAACCTCCATATAGCAAATTTCATCTAAATCCGTTTAGAGCCGTTCCCGAGATCCCCGAAATATATTATACATATAAATAAATAAATAAATATACAAGAATTGCTCGTTTAAAGGTATTAAAAACTTATAAATAAATTATTAGCCCTAAATCCTGGTAGTGAGTGTAGTGACCTACCAAGTGCGGTAGGGTGCCCTTCTGCAGGCTGGCCGCTTGCCCCGCTGGATAAGAATGCTGATCCGCATCATCAAAAGCATACAGATATAAAGCGCTTTGACAGCTCCTCATAGAGGCAACGCGCGCTAGGCCGCACGCCATAAATCTAAGCTAAAGTCTTAAATTCGAGATCATGAACATGAAATATTGTTCGCTATAATATTAAAATCATAGGTATTAGACCTATGATTTTACTATTATAGCGAAAAGTTAGCAGGAGACGGCCGTGCCGTGGTCGTGATAGGTACAGCATGCGTGGACCAGACAAGCAAACCCTGAATTATGTCCCTACCTATTTTACTATACCTTTGTTCACCATTATGTTCACCTATGTATATTTACTCTTCTTTCCAAGATAATCATCTTTTTCAAAATGTAACCCGTATAATCGGGCTGTATAATTGCCTCAATTTTTTTTACACAAAGTTGTATGTAATCTTAATTCGATAATTAATGATGTTTTACATATTTATCATATACTATTTTGCAAATTTTTCTTGGATATTACGTTGTTTATTTCGATTGACGTGTTTATTATTTTCGTTACTATGACAGCGTTTTTTTTTCTTTTTTGGCATTTACGTACTACAGTAGCCAGTGTCATGTCGATATAAAAACACTTTAAAAATGGAAAGGTTGAGTCCTCAATACAGTGACATTATAACTCAAACAAGAACCATCCAAAGGGGGGTGGGGGAAATTTCGTTATCTGCCTCTCTATCACTCTTGCATATACGAGCGAAATTTAATGGTGGCAGATAACGAAATTGGTTTCGCGGCAGGCCCTCTTTAAACAAACCGCCTTGATTCATCAATGTTATATTTATTAGGAACAAACGTTGACTGCCGACTGTCCTGTCTTCAGCAGCGGAGTTGAAACAGTCGCCGTGGTCGAAATCGGCCGGGAGAGTATATATATATATATATATATATATATATATTATACTACTCTTTGCTGCCCACTTCTAGCGCTGACGGTACACCGCGAAAATCAGTAAAATGCTGCAAATGGTGTTAAAGGTCTGAAAATCGGTACGATTGATCTTTAGGACATTTGAAACAATTTGACCCGAAGCGCCAACAAATAAAAAAAAACGAGAGGAGTTATGACGTCATATTTTTTTGTATGAAATAAAAAAAAAATGTTTAGAAACCTATCGTGTATGGTATTAAACGAAAGGGCTTTCTGAGCCAATGCTAAAAATATATCACATAGTTACATTTCAGTCATTTTGTTTAAATTATAATAAAAATAGTTTTCAAAACATACCAAGTTTGGGCTTCTCCAGATACAATACCATAATTTTTTTTTTGTAAAATATACCTCAAATTATCCCTAATATCCTCATATCTAACCCTGATAAAGCAATTTTGAAATTATTTACATTTAGGTTTTTTTTTTAATTTTTCAATTTTACAAAGTGTAATAATAGCCCTGCCGAATTACTCAATACGAGTAATAATGTCATTCGGGTAAAATAAGAGTATTGAAACTTGCTTTTTCTACTCCCGTACTTTTATTTGTCATTTAAAGGGTCGTGCACACACCTTTAAACCCCTAACTTATAGTTATCAACACAAGTCTTGAGTCTATTCCCCAAAAAAATATTTGTGCATACACGCAGTATCTTTTTGGCACTTTTACGATACTTCGTGTAATCACCATTTAAAAAATATTGTATGGAATACATTGTTTCCAACCTAATTTTAATTGTCATTTCTGACAGATGAGTAAACCATAGACATGTTTTGGTTAATGGTAAGATTATTTTCATCTTTATAGGGCTGTATCTCCTAAACCGTGCGTCGTAGCACAAAAATAATCAAATTTTCGTTCCCCTTTGAAACCCCTAAGTTATATTTAGAAAACACGAAAAACAAAAAAAAAATTAAGAATTTTTTTTATAGGGTTGTATCTCTTAAACCGTGCGTCGTAGCGCAAAAATATTAAAATTTTCATTCCTCTGTAAGAAACCCTAATTAATATTAAAAAAAAAAACAAAAAAGAGATTTAAAAAAAACAAAAAACTTTATAATGCTGTATCTCCTAAACCGTGCGTCGTAGCGCAAAAATAATCAAATTTTCGTTCCCCTTTAAGAAACCCCTAAGTAAGATTTAAAAAACACAAAAAAAGAAAAAAAAAAGAAAAAAAAAGAAAAAAAAAGAAAAAGAGGAAGAAAAATATTTATAGGGCTGTATCTCCTAAACCGTGCGTCGTAGCGCAAAAATAATAAAATTTTCGTTCCCCTTAAGAAACCCACGCACTGAACAACCTATCACATTAGGACATGAAACAATCATCATCATCCATTTTTATTATTATTTCATTGCATTTCAAAGTAAGAGCTTGGTCGTAGAAAAAGTATTGTATGCAACGTTGTTTAACCGAGTCAAAAAATACTAGTGGCGTCTTTATTAACAATTTTCGGTTGTTGTTTGTTGTTATTGTTACTCACGCCACTCGCCTTTTTTGACCTCTCTTAAACAACAGTTGCATAAAATACTATTACATGTTCCTTTGGTAATATCTAAGCTTTAAGTAAGAAAAAGTTCTGATGAGTGGGGGGTGGAGAACTCGGGAAAGGGGGGACGTTAAAGGTGAGTTTTTTCGGTTAATTCTTTCTTAATTATTACATAGACAATTTTTACTACGACTTATAGATTCCGAGATATAAGCGACTTTCTGAAAAAAACCGTTATATATTAATTTTATGCTTTCTTTTTAAATATTTAATTGAGAGATTCATAGATCACACTATGTAAAATTGAAAAATAAAAAAAAACCTAAATGTATATAATTTCAAAATTGCTTTATTAGGGTTAGATATGAGGATATTAGGTATAAGATTAGAGGTATATTTTACAAAAAAAAAATTACCGTATTGTATCTGGAGAATCCCAAACTTAATTGGTATGTTTTGAAAATTATTTATATTATAATTTAAAAAAAATACTGAAATGTAATGATGTGATATATGTTTGGAATCGGCTCAGAAAGCCCTTTCGTTTAATACCAAACACGATAGGTTTTTAAACAATATTTTTTTATTCCTTACAAAAAAAGATGACGTCATAACTCCTCTCTTTTTTTTTATTTGTTGGTGCTTCGGGTCAAATTGTTTCAAATGTTCTAAAGATCCGATTTTCATACCTTTAACATCATTTGCATCATTTTACTGAATTTCTCGGTGTACCGCCAGCGCTATATAGGTATACTTGGTCAACCAGATCATGACAGTAGAAAAAGTCGGCAATTTTGAAAAATGTAGGCGCGAAGGGATATCGTCCCATGGAAGATTTGAATTTCGTGCCTTTTTTTACTGACAAGATTTGGTTGACCAGCTATATACATATTATACTACTCTTTGCCTACGCCTTTGCTTTAAACTTTTTTTAACAAGTTTTCACAGACAATTAATAATTTGACATAGACGCATCAAGGCGGTTTGTTTACAAAGGGGCCTATCGGGAAGTGCGAAAATCGAAACTCAGCTATTTGCCTCTTTATCGCTCGAATATGCAAGAGTGATAGAGAGGTTAGATAACAATATTTCTAATTTCTGACTGTATTTTTCTTTAAATATTTTCAAATATAATTAAGTTGCGTTGTTTTATCACAAAGTTAAAAAGACTTAAAATACCACTGTCTGTATCATCACCATCAGATCAACTCGATGGTAACCATAAAAATATTGTATTGTCACCCATATTACATATTATGTACTTATGTAAATTTTCAGCTTCATTGAACACCCGAGAAGTGGGTCAAATCTAGACACGCGGTAGCGTGTCCAGCCAAGTTCAAAGAAAAAGGAACTGGCGACGCAGCAACCGTGTGTAATATTACACGAACCATTTCGAGCTACTTTTGACCCCTTCACAACTTGAAACCTACTTAACCTACACACATGAAATTTGGCACATGTATTCAAGTCCCTTAGCTTGTTCAAAATACACTATTTCATAAACATAGCTCAAACAGTTATTGATAAATTAACGTTTAAAAACCGGCATTTTTGTGACTGACTGACATATAGATCAAAAACCTAACCCACTTCCAGGTGACCTAGAAACTTGAAATTTGGCATCAAGGTAGACTATTAGGTGTATATAGAAGGAAAAATGTGAAAATTGGAAATGATTGATATTTTGATGGAAAAAAATAATTAATACTTATAGACCAAAAACCTAACCCACTTCTAGATTACTTAGAAACTTGATATTTGGCAAGGTAGACTATTAGGTGCATATAGAAGGAAAAATGTGAAAACTGGAAATTATTGATATTTCGATGGAAAAAAAAATAATTAATACTTATAGACCAAAAACCTAACCCACTTCTAGATGACTTAAAAACTTGATATTTGGCATCAAGGTAGAATATTAGGTGCATATAGAGGGAAAAATCTGAAAACTGGAAATTATTGATATATCGATGGAAAAAAACATACTTATAGACCAAAAACCTAACCCACTTCTAGATTACTTAGAAACTTGATATTTGGAATGAAAGTAGACTATAAGGCGTATACACTTTTTGTCAATTAACCGCGCGTTAGCGAGGGTCTCCTTTTCAGCTTAGGCAAACTGCTTTCATGATGAATACTATAGTAATTTCTGTACAAAAAGTAATGATATCCCAACAAAAATATAAATGTGAAATGAGAGCCAAGTTCAATATTGAGAATATGTGTCGTTGTTGACTCGCCGACAAAAGAATTGAGATCTATATGGGTGCCAAGTTCTGTGCTGTGTAGAAAATCCTGAAATTATAAAGGATTTGTCTTGGCTAGTTTTTACGTATAGGCATATAGGTAATATATATTTTTCTGTTAGTTTTTCAAAAACTTGGTTTGTTGTTAAAAACTAGCCAAGACAAATCCTTTATAATTTCAGGATTTTCTACACAGCACAGAACTTGGCACCCATATAGATCTCAATTCTTTTGTCGGCGAGTCAACAACGACACGTATTCTCAATATTGAACTTGGCTCTCATTTCACATTTATGTTTTTGTTGGGATTTAATTTGCATGATTTGATTGGAACCACATTGGAACAGACAGACAACCAACGGGACAGATAAAACTAAGTAAAAGCTTGAAAAAATGTGGCTTTTTCAATTTCTATTGCAACTTCAGATGAAAACGGGGTCTCTATTGTTTCCCAAATAGTTTTAAGCCATAATGTATTGTTTGCTCGAATTTTCGTTAGTCATAATTCATTTAGTTCAGAAACGCGTCACTTTTCAGGATTGCCATAAAACAAATCTAACCTAACCTATCTATAGGATAACCTAACTAAAATCTTGAAATGTTAACGGTTTCAGTTTTATGAGTAATGATAATATGACAAACAATACATTATGACTTAAAACTTTATGGGAAACAACGGGACCCCATGAAAACGTCCTTATTGAAGCATAAGGACCCTTAATTTATGGAAAGCCACATATAACAACCAATTCGAGGCTACTAGGTGGCAAAATACGACTCAATACGAGTAGGTAGGTCAAATACACGAGAGTAAGGATTTATATTTGGCCAAATATTCTTGTGACAAAGTTATTCTTCCTCGCGTTATCTCGATTTTGCCACGGATCATGAGAACCTATTGTTAGCTTGACAATTAATCCCAAGGATTGGCGTAGGCACTAGTTTTTCCGAAAGCAACTGCCATCTGACCTTCCAACCCAGAGGGTAAACTAGGCCTTATTGGGATCTGTTAGGCTGTTAAAGTTTAAAGTTACCTACTCGTAAGTCTCGTAACACAACATATAAGTTTCACATAACAAAATTACTTACATATATATATTATGTACCTAAACATATTACTTTTCTAAAAAAAGGACTGAAATCTAGTGCTGCGAAGAAACGGTATTTTTGTTCGGCTTTTTTGTTGCTATTTTGGCATATGGATACATGGTAGAAGAAGTAAGTATGGAATCCTCCTCCGTTTTGCGTGGTCCGACGCACCTGGCCGGGTTTTCGCGATTTTCCGTCAATGTCTGTCAATACCTTATTTCTTACGAACACCTAAAATAATAAGTTTAAAATTAATCTCAATGTCTCCAGTTTGCTGTTCATTCAAACTGACAAAATCCAAATTTCTGAGGCAATATACGAGGGGTGTTCAAAATATTCTCGGTATGAGAATGAAAACAAACAAGTACGAAAAGTTTGATATTTTTATTTTTCAATATACTCCCCCCCTATGTTCATACACTTAAAAGATCGATCAATTATTTTTTTTAATCCTGCATAAAAATATTTTTTATCTTTGGTGTAAAAATGCTCCTCCACTGCCGCTTTCAATGATTCATCATCGGAAAATTTATTTCCACGCAGATCCTTTTTAAGATTGGGGAACAAAAAGAAGTCGCTGGGGGCTAAGTCCGGACTATACGGTGGGTGAGTAACAGTTTCAAACCCACATTCAACAATAGCTGCCTTGGCAATATGAGCAGTATGGACGGGGGCGTTGTCATGCAGAAGCATAACACCTTTGGTTAACTTTCCTCGCCTCTTTTCTTTGATTGCATCCTTTAATTGACGTAGAATGTTAGCGTAGTACTGTCCTGTGATATTTACATCTTTTTCTTTATAATCGATCAGTAATACTCCTTCACAATCCCAAAATATCGTGGCCATGACCTTGCCAGCTGAAGGGATGACCTTGAACTTCTTGGGATGAGCTGAACCCTTAATGTGCCACTGCATGGACTCTTGTTTACTCTCTGGGTCATAATGATGAACCCAGGTTTCATCTCCAGTAACTATTCTTTGCAGCACCTCATCAGGATTTTCACCGCACAGGTCAATAAAATCGGAACAACAAGCTACACGCATGTCTTTTTGAAGCCGAGTCAGCATTCGCGGAACCCATCTTGCACTTACTTTTGACATATTAAGATGGTCATGGATAATATCATGTACGGTACCAATAGAGAGATTGGTTACTTGTGCTATAGATTTTACCTTCACTCGACCATCTTCCAATATAAGTTTTTCCACTTTATCAATATTTTCTTGTGAAGTAGCTACTAGCCAGGTCTAGGGTCGTCTTCAACACTCTCCCTTCCACGTTTAAACTCGCTTGACCACTTTTGAATGGTAGATAAAGAAGGAGCAGACTCACGGTAAACACAATCCATTTCCTCTTTTATGGTTTTTTGATTTTTACCCTGTTTTGTCAAGAATTTTATCACGCATCGATGTTCTAATTTAGTTAACATTGTCAATTCCCACATGATGTTCATGTTTGTTCAGCAATTGCAGAAGAACAAAAGAACATCTCGGTTCGAATTATACTTTTTTTTAATGTCAATGAATAAACCTTAGCGGCCAGTAACGAAAGAAATTTTAGAAGAGGTTGTAAGATATCAATACCGAGAATATTTTGAACGCCCCTCGTACGACCGCTGTCTTATATAAGCCATTAAAATTCATCATGAATAACCCCACGTTGCGTTGTTATAAATTTAATTAAATAAATAATTATTGTATTTAATTTATAACAACTAATTAGGCATAGCGTCCAATTTAGAATATGACACAGGCACTAGTTCTTACGAATTTTACCTTAATTTATTAATCAAAGGACCTGAGGTAAAAGTGAGAAGAGGTTAATAAGCAGATGCACCAGCTAGTCGCCGACGCTCCGCTTCCCCCGGGATTAGCCCTTAAGCCTGCACCTAACAGACTGGCTCATAGGGGGCTATGAGCTTGCTGTTGCGTCAATTTTCATTTTTAGAAGAAAAAACTAGTCTACTAACTACTAACAACACAATAAATGCTTATTTTGCCGCATTCTTCACTATCTCTCCCTATTTCACTGCCATCTAACCCAGAGGACAAAAATATAGCTTATTGTGGCTACTGGCTACTCCGTCTTCCTCATGACTCATGATATTTTACTTCACCATAAAGTAATTGGTGTAATATCAAATGATATTTTTCACACAAGTTACAAGAAGTTCATTGCTAAGAGCCGGGGTTAGGACCCACGACGATTGGTTTAAAATTTAAACTTTATATATAATTTGTTACCTAGTAATTATACTAAATCTGTTTTCTTTTTGACATTTAGTGGTATATGTATTGCTGTATGTTTATTGTCAAGTTTTTTTTAATTCTGGACAATTGTCATATATTCGTTTTCATGATAGATCTACACCAACGCAACTGCATGTCATGTTCTTGCGGTTTATTTTTATAACGCCAAGATCGAAATTTGACTGTTAACTCCATCTTGCGTCGAGTAGGGGAATCAAAAAACTATAGAAAATAGAAATGCAGTTTACTCTATGCCATAGAATCCCCTTTTAAATGTCATAAATCCAAACATGGCGGCCATACCAATAGACAACCAAGTCTAGCGATGAAATGATTTGTTTACATGAGATTCACTGACAGGTGACACACTTTACCTATTCGACAACCCATGATTGTTCAGATTCAAATGAACTTCAACATGCGACGTCAAAAGTGGCATGTCGAATAAGGCCCCTGGTGAGTTTTGATAATTTTATTTATCCCTCTGACGACCAGCGTTCTACGCGTAATGAATAGGCCCCAAATCCCAATTAAGTTTGGACTCTTTATTAATTTGACAGAGTTAAATTTGAACTTCGAAATGATTATTTATTTATTAGGTATATTTGATTATGATGAGGAAATTGATATTCCGAATATTCCGATGTTTGTACTTCTTTTGTGTTTTTTATTTATTTATTTGACATTTAGATTTTATTCTAGAAACATTCTAGACTAGTATTTTTTATACAATTTTTTTTTCATGTTTGACGATCCTTTTGTGAAATTCTTAAATTTGTGTTAAATTTGATTTGTATAATAATCCAATATTATTATGGAATAATAACATCAATAAATTCCTCTGATAATTAGCTTAAGATAATTTATAAGTATGTTACGATTCATAAGTGCTTGTTGCTAGGCCTACATGAATAAAGTATATTTTGACTATTGACTATTGACTACTGGCCAATTTTGATGCCCGGTTCTCAGCTTAAGCTTAAAAAGGTCATGCTGTCCTTCTCAAATACTAAACACGACATATTTCGTCCAAAATTATAAATTTTGCGTCTTTTATTTCAAGAGCAAAGTGAAACTATGTATGTGTAAACCGTTAGTAAATTTAATAGTAAGTAAGTATGTATACTCTAATTTGGTACAGATGATAATCCGTTATACACATGATATATCAGTGGAAAAATTAAGATAATTATTCCGAAGTTTAATTTGGAACAATCTCTTAAAAATTTTTTTCGTGAAAATTGTGTCAACCAGTCATTATTGTTGTAAACAGTCGGTGAGCCGAAAAATGTAGTGATTTACGTCTGACCATCAAAAGCAGTTCCTTTTTGGAAAAATACTTATCTATGTTTAGTATTTGTAGTAAATCAATCGTGGTTACCCTAAGGGCGCCTGTACACGGTGCCGCCGCCGCGCTGCCGCGGCGGGTTTTACGCGTCTCGTGTACATAGCGCGAAGGTGCGGCGGCAGTGCGGTGTCGGCGCAGAGGCGGTACCGTGTGCACGAGCCCGTGCGGCGGCGGTGCGGTATCGGCGCGGAGGCGGCACCGTGTACATGCGCCCTGAGAGTGGGAGATAATGTCACGTTTTGAAGGCAGGTCGTCTTCTTGCTTTCGAGCTTAAATAAATTACATCGTCGGTCGCTCTTTTATTTTATCTAGCTAGGACTTATAGCTTATAACCAGAAGGCCTAAGTGAATCACACGGCGTAGGTTGTAAAGTAAAAGTATTGTCATTTATTAATAACATAAAGCGCGGAGACGGGAAGATTGCCCCAGTTTGCCGGCGCAGTACTCATCTTGCAATCGCTGTTGCATTTTATTACTTTTCCATTTCCACTGGGGTTTCAATTTCCTTTCTCATAATTAATAGCCTTTCCACAGTGTACTGGCATTTTCTATTCCCCGACCGCTTGCGTGAAAAGGCGTATCTTAGTTAGGGGAAAAAGGCCTTTACGCCCTTATGTTAAGGGAGAGTATTCCCGTGCCGCAGAAACTTTACCGTGCAATTTGCGTTCCATCCACCAACTTATTACCTTTGGTTTTGTTTTTCATGTGCTGCTTTAGTTTCGAAATCGATTAGGAATCAAGTAACACTTCTGTCTATTAACTTGTTTAACTTGTTATTAAATTAGAATATTTCATATTGAATTTGTTATATACATAATTATAAACATATTATTATACAATTAGACCTTTTTACGTTACTCTAAATATTAGGTAAAAATCGAACTTGCATTTTAATTTTAAAATAGTGTACTTGTTTTTTTATTCAAAATAGTATTCCGAATTCCTGATATGATGTTAGCCTCAGCTCGCTCATGCTCATACGAATATAATAAAATTGTAAATGCAATTCGTCTGAGACTAATACGAAAACTAGATCTTATTTTGAAAAAAAAAAAAAAGTGTTTTCTAGAGCTAGTAATAATCATATTTCATTAGGTATTCTAGAGAGCGTTTATAACTCTTATGTTCAAATAAAGAACCTTATCCTATGTCGGGACGCGGCAGAAGAAAAGACAATGAAATTTCACAGAAGGTACACTTATTTGAAAATTTATGGCTCGTAAACATGTCGTCACTTAACGGTCGTGACGCAAAACACGGAATACTTTATACATTTTTTACGAGCACGTTAGTCGTCATTGCAAATGCCTTATATGTATAAGAAAATTATAATATGCACGTTTATGGTAAAAGGAGGTTTTCTTTGTTAAGAGGAAATTATAGCAGGCTGAGAAAACGAATAATATTAATTACCTCGTTTCGTATTCTTGTGCAAATTTTTCGTTATAAGCGGTGGTAGGTACCTACATTTAAATGTTTTGTAGAGTTCAGTAAAGATATTCTTCAATATACATGGTGTCTCTGACTATGGGGCTTTAAATCCAGGGCTTGATTTTACTCGCTAAACTGGGACCAACCCTAAAATCGGGGAATATTTTTTGGCTTTTCCGTAGAAAACGTCGACATCTGATCAGCCAAAATGTATGAAAAAGTAAAAAAAATTTGGGGATTTCGGGGTTGGTGCCGTAATAAAAGTAGCTCAGTTTAGCGAGTAGAATCGAGCCCTGGATTTAAAGCCCTATAGTCAGAGCCACCCTGTATAATTTAATTTAGTTCAAATACTTGCGAACCGGAGTAAGCTCATATATTCCCAAAACTGACTGGTTCTTGGCCTAACTAACTATAGGTTTAGGCTAATAATACCTATATATTGAACAATAGAAGGGGTTTATCCATAGGGCCGAAAACGACCCATTCACCATATTTGCACTCACATTTTCTTTCTTGCGTATGGATTAATCTCCACATAGCTTTTCCTCTTAAGTTCCACAATAAGTTCCGGTAAGCATACTTAATATAGACAGAGAGGAAGCCGTGGATATGACGATAGTAAGCCGAGGTGGCGTGGAAACGTGTGGCGAAAGCTATTTCCGCCAGAGGGCATCCTGCCGCTGAAGTGGCGGTTAGATTATGACAGTAGGTAGAAATGATGAATCCATGAATTATTAAAAGAAACAAAAAGGTAAAAATAAATTTATTCAAGTAGGATCTATTGGATCGCATTTGCATTATCAATATCTACATTTTATCTTAAACATTAGACTTATATATATTTTTATTATCTCACAATACTCTCATTTCAAATCTTCATTAGGTGATCCTTAATATTAACTCATATTGATTAGAATGGGAAGTCCTTTTTGAAGGGTGAAACGACGACACAACCTTTTTTTTGTTTTGTTGGGTTCACAGAATCATTGATTATTTACAACACACCCATATAACAAATTTCTGTAATTATTATCAATATTATCATAACTAAAGTTTCAACTAAGGTTAATCAAATCCGTCGGCTTGAAATTCCGAACACATGCGTATATTTAAGCAGTCAAAAGCAGATTTAATTGAAAATAAATAAAGCTTGTGTACGGAATTTACCGCAGAAGGATTTGACCAAGATATCCATGACTTCTTTTACGAAAAAGTGTCCGCCATCTTGGAATCTTATGATCATAATTAGCGATCGCAATTTGGACGCTGGATGCACATTATAGATTGTATTATTGTAAATTTTCTCAGTAATGAAATGATCTTAGTTTTCAAGTCATAATGTCCATACTTATACATATTTTATATTTTCCTGGCTTCGTCCCTGACCCAATTTTATCTAAAGATCGGCATTTCGCTATGCCGATGCCCGTGCGCTCGCCAAGGAATGTGATCGCTTTTCATATCAACGCGCCGCTGTGGATGTTTTCACACGCCATCGCCTCCGATAGACTGCCTCCAGGTATTTTAAGGTTCCGTTGGAATAACCGTAAAATCTTTGTAAATATTTCAGACGAAAGCTTTTTTGTCCCAACATTTATGATGTGAGTACCTGATGAAACAAATCTGATTCACACCGCAGACTTCGTCAATGTATATGACACCGTAAGATTGTGAACCCGTTAGTTTATAATCTAACGTAGGTTAGGTTAGGTTAGATTATAATCTCCCTACCGTCAGTTTATAATGTAACTAGCGAGATAATAATATGAAATGAAATGAAATGAAATGAAATCGTTTATTTCAGGCAACTAGTGGCCCATACATAAATACCTATAACTAGCATACATATTATAAAAATATAACTAAACACTAAAAAACACATTATGATTGCGATGCATTACGCAACCCCGCAGTGTCAGGGAACCGGCCGCGGAACCGCCGAAACTTGACACCCTTCGGCCAAAACTCCTCCTTGGTGAAGGTCGCTAGATGTTCAGTCGGAACGGTCACCACAAACGAATTAAAATTCGCATTGTGTCGAGATTCCAACTTCGCGACCCTCAGGATGAATCCGGCTTTTGCTTTCACATACTTTACGATATCATCGACCTTCGTAAGACATGACGATATGACGAGTGTTTACAATTTTACGGTGACATATGTACTTTAACCTACAAGCAAAAAGTCTCATGCACGAGATACTTGCTTGATTGTAATATGCCTACTTGAATAAATTATCTTTTATTTTATTTTATCTTATCTTAAATACTGGGGTTGCGCTGCGGCCATGCTAGGGATGAAGGATTACGAAGGTTGTAATCGTCCCTTAACCTTTTAACCGCCAGCAATTTTTGATCGAGCGTGCTCGTGTCGCCACCGTCAGTAATTGTACCACGCAGAGTAAGGTTGGCATAGTTACGGGAGTTATAAATGTGCTGTAAAAACCAAATCAGATCTTTGTCTTTGGCGAAATGAGCTGGATATGTAATGTCATATATCAGACTCTGGCGATTAAAGGGTTGAATCCATGGTTACGTACTGGACTTATGGTAGCCTACAGCTTAGATTTGAATATTATACCCTGAGTTTCTCAATAACTTACGCAATAGCAATACACTGCCCACGCTTTAAGCTCTTAAAGTGCATAGATAACTACTCAGATACGCTTGTTCGACCTGACCTCATCAACACTTTGCATAAGGGAATCCGGGTCACGCAACTTCTTTCAATACGTACCTACTTATAACGCAGGTAAGTAAACAACCTTTGAGTCTACATCAAGTCCAGTTTGTTTTGCATTAAGACAAGTTTATAGTTTATCTATTACTTATACTAGGTTTTACTCCCTACAGTACAGTGATCTTGACGCTACTTTATTGTTAAAAGAATAAGAGCGAGTCAAGGTAATTTTGAACACCTCGCCCGCTTAGCAACTTCTGCTGCTGACTGTATAAGACCAATGTCACAATGACACCTATGGACAAACAATTATCAAGGACTTGTTAGAATTGACAAGTGTTTGTGAATAACCCCGCTAATCTTTAAACAGTATCTAAAAGTTGCTTTCCTCATTATGATTATAGATGACCTACATTCTGAATGTACATATGCGCAGTGACAACTAACTTTATTTGAAATATACATGTATTTTATTCTTTATAAATAGCTTGCCTATTTCGTTAGCATGCAAGCAAGATTATAATCAGTTTCCGTTGTTCGTTTAAGTGCATATTGCTCATAGTCATAAATAGTTTTGGTAAAAACAATGTCACAAGAAATCAAATTCTAATTTTCTAATATAAAAACAATAGGAGTACCTAAGTACCTACAGCGCGAGAGACCAAACAGAATTCTCTTCTTCTTAAATTCAGTTTTTAAAAAATCCTCACAATTTTGGGTTTAAATACTTAAATCTAAATTCTGTGCAGAACAGACTCTAAAAGCGAATGTGTACCCTCAAGTGACAACATCCCACATCCCACCGAACTTTAAACATTCGAATCCTACGTAAGTTATCAATAATGGCAGCAACTTCGCTGAAAATTTAACGTCAACTTCTTAATGAGGCCAAGAAAATTCGTGCATGCGAGTGGTGGAACTTAAAGCGTGTAAACTTATTCGTCGTCATTAAAAGTTTGGAAGATTTGTGCCAGGGCTAATTAGCCAGACACTCACGTGAAAAATGTGTGTCGAGTTTCCGTTTGAGTTTATTTCTTGTGTCATCTGTGTTTTGTTTTAATCCGTGTTAGGAAATTAAGGACTATTTAGGCTGATGCGAGGCGAAATTTTCTCCTTAGTGGCGGATTTGCAATGTTAACCGTGCGCTAAACTCAGTTTTGCTCTGGCGTTAAATTTGTTAAATCAAGTATAATTTTTTTATAGCGTACCTACCTAGCTTATTAATTTAAAACCTTTAATGTTTTGTGTTCTCGATAGTAAGGTGAATAATTGTGTGGTAACACGAGAAATAAAGTTGTTTACGGCTCGAGCCTTGGAATTAAGTACTTGATACGCTCAAGATACATTAGAATCTTCGTATGCCTGGGACTCGGAATGAGCAAAAACCGATTTCGCTCCATTACAGATGTCAACAAGCTAACGTCTTTATTAATTGTAAAAAATACCTTCAGCACTTTTAATGAATAGCGATAGTAAACAAAATTTCTAATTAAATTTACTCTAAATTAGTTGCTAAGTTACACGGCTCGAACAGCAAGTAATTGCAAAGTTACCGTGTTCAAAATCATTAAATTTATAAGTTCAGGGCACATCCAAACTTAGTCTAAGTGGACAGCCTGCTCCAGTTCAGGAGGCCAATTTAACTTGGTTTATTTATGTTTAACGATATAGGTAGTCACAATATTATAAATAGATACTGTTCTGATTGGTAGGGATTTCTTCACTGACTGGTAATTATGGGACTATTTTGTCGGGTCATTTGAAACTATGGAGTGCAATAACAGTTGAGACAAGGGTTAAAGTTATATATATAACATTATAATATTTGCATTACAAACCTTTTATATTCATCACTGTAACAAATTATAACGATTCAAGTTCACAAAATTCCAAACACAGTGGAAAATCGATTAGGTACACAAACTTCTAAAAGGTGATAACCCCCTTCACAGCCATTTACCTTAACTGACCTTACCTGATCCATTTTTAAAACATAACAACGTGCTAACAACCTTAATACAAACATTACGATATTATGATTTTAATCTCCGTACCTGTGTAAATGACGCAACTGTTTCGTCAACTTTTCGCAAGCGCTCTCACTCAGGTACACCATAAATTTGGACCGTTTGGCACAAGTAATAAAGATTATTTTATTAAGGCATCCTTATGAGCAGTGTGTCACGATTGGCTCATAATTCTAGGACGTGCTAGGGATGCACTGGTCTAGAATACGGGGGCAAAAAGTTTAATTGTACCCGGATGGCGTGAACGTGCGCTAGCATGCGGAATAGGTATGAATTATTTTTGCTCTGAAATGTTCCGTTTGTCATCTCTTAATGTATAGAGATATATCGTCTAAACGAGCTCTGTAGAAGACATCGTTTTAAATTTAGAAATATTAAATATTCAGAATTTTCCTCTGCGTAGTTTTAATTTAAAATGATGGTCGACAGTAGTTTGAAAATGAGGAGCTAATAACTGATACTCAATAGATTTATTTTAAAAATGGTATAATATATCTAGTCTAAAATTATCCTTCTATAAATGACAAGGTAAAATGAATCCACATAAGAGCCATAAGCCTCATTTTCGTCACAAGATTCTTATGGACAAGGTACCTTATAGTGGTGTAAGCCAAAAGTATAACTGTTATCTAATTTTCATACAGAATCAGTTTTTCTTATTATATTCATAGTCAAGTACGAAAAACTAATAGATACGAGAGTTTTAAATTAAAAACCACCAGGTTGAAATCACTCGGCTCCAACTAATTACCATACAGAGACATATTAACGTGTTTCTAACGACCAACTTGCAGACGTCCAAAATACCGCAAGAAAACAATTTAGCCAGCGCCCGCCGTAATGGCGAGGGTAGGTGCAAAAACGCTGGGAATGCGGCAGCTGACCCTCAGGGCACAGGGCCGCAGTTGGTGGAACCTGGACCGATATGTTTGTACCAAACCATTGATTGGGCCCTGCGGCGCTTTTTAACGTGTCCGATTTTGTGAAACCTCGGTGATTTCAACGACTTTTTTTGGGTTTTAACATTTTTTGGTATTCGGTAAGGGATTTTTGTCACGGTGTTTGATTTTTTACACGACTGCCCCAAAAAAAGAGTGTATTGTTTTCAGGGTTCATGTTTGTATGTGGGTATGTAAGTTTCTTTGTTACACCGTAACAGCTAAGTGCCTGAACCGATTTAGGTGTTTGAGATATCATTGGAATCCTTACGTCATCCCGAGTAACATAGGCTATATGACGTCATCACAAAACCAATATGGCGGATTATGCACTGCAAATTGTGCAACCGAAACAAAAATAAAACTTATAAACCTATCGAGTTGGGTATTAAAATAAATGATTTTGAAAGACGATTCTAAAACTGTACATAAAATATGGTTTAAACTATTCATTTGGTAGGACAAGATTTTACAAAATATAAGTATAACGCAAAGATAAATGAATTGTCTAAATCTATTGAATGGGGTATTAAAAGAAAGGAATTTTTAAGGCGATCATACGAATATATATAACTTATATGTTTAATTGTATCGTTGGAGAGAAAATACGAAATGTTCTACATCGCGCTAATGACATTTCTCTTTGCAGCTATATACGACAACGTCATACGTGGCGCTTACGTTATTTTCAATTGCGAAAGTGTCAAATACGAAAGGAACGGTTTGAACGATTGACTAGGTAAGCATTTCTCAAAAAAATTGTACATTTTGATCACATCTTAGATTTCTACAAAATTGGTATGCTGGTAAAGTACATGAAGCTGAACAATTTCCACCATATTTCCCAAAATGTCCAAGAAAGTTTGTATGAAACATCCTTTTTTGTTACCAGATTTCCTTACACATTTGGTAACAAAAAAGGAATGTTTCATACAAACTTTCTTGGATATTTTGGGAAATATGGTGGAAATTGTTCAGCTTCATGTACTTTACCAGCATACCAATTTTTATAGAAATCTAAGATGTGATCGAAATGTACAAATTATTTGAGAAATGCTCAGGTACTCTGAATAAACATACTGTGCTGTTTATTATAAGATTTAACTTGAGACTTTGAATAGAAGACACTATTATCATGACTGTAGAAGGCAGGTCTTTGATGATGATTTTAATTTTGCACGACAAATTTTGCAAATCCCGGAGCACACGTGCTACTGTTGTGAAACAATATTTTACGAGAAGCAAAGACTGGGAGCTTAAGATAGATGGGCTCTTCCTGCAACTTCCACGAGTATTTTAATAACGAAAGCCGAAGGCCGAACTCCGCATAGGGTCGACGCTCCGAAGCGTAAGGCAGGTGCGTGCTTCCTGTAAATTCCCCAAGTATCTTAATTGCGAAGGCCGAAGGCCGAGCTTCGCGTAGGGCCGAAGGCCCGGAGCTTAAGAAAGGTGCACGCTTTCTGCAGCTCGAAGTATCGTAATTGCGAAGGCCGAAGGCCAAGCTTCGCGTAGGGCCGAAGGCCCGGAGCATAAGAAAGGTGCACGCTTTCTGCAGCTTTTCCAAGTTTCTTAATTGCGAAGGCCGAAGGCCGACCTTCGCGTAGGGCAGAAGGCCCAGAGCGTAAGAAAGGTGCACGTTTTCTGTAGCTTCCTCAAGATTCTTAATTACAAAGGCCGGAGGCCGAGCTTCACGTAGGGCCGAAGGCCCGGAACGTAAGAAAGGTGCATGCTTTCTGCAGCTTCCCTAAGTATCTTAATTGCGAAGACCGAAAGCCAATTTATAATTATGTAGTTGCAGAGATATTAAGCCATAGCACTTTTCAATACGACTGGTTTTTGGGTCCGACCTATTTAGGTTTGTAAGCACGTTTTATGCTAACATATCAAAATATCAACATGATGAAAGCTCCTTGAAGCAACTTAAGTGCCTTAAATCAATAAAAAATGTGGTTGGTTTGTATGGTCACTAAAATGTATAAAATAAAATAAATTAATTAAAAATTAAAAAACACGACTGCAATTTAAAAGCGAACTGAAAAGCTAAAAATAATTTTTAGTTATGTTAGGTACTCAACTTAATGAATGTAAAATATAATATATAGGTAAGTGTTCTGTCAGGGTCGTAAACAGCAAACGGAAAAGTTTAGGCTCATTTAGGATCGTGACTGTACCTGTATATTTTATTTCGATGCAGTCGGGGACCTGTGAATGGGAAAAATTCAATATATCAAGGTCCCCGACTGCAATCGAAATAAAATATACAGGTACAGTCACGATCCTAAATGAGCCTAAACTTTTCCGTTTGCTGTTTACGACCCTGACAGAACACTTACCTATATATTATATTTTACATTCATTAAGTTGAGTACCTAACATAACTAAAAATTATTTTTAGCTTTTCAGTTCGCTTTTAAATTGCAGTCGTGTTTTTTAATTTTTAATTAATTTATTTTATTAACGTATTAACTTCACAATATTTCCATAGCACGGAAGTAGCTGATCGAGGACTGCTGCGAAATCGCATAAATATCGCAGCATGATCGCATCCCTAATACTCGTATTGTTCTTCTGAAAGGTTTAGTTTAGCAAAATTATAGTGTCAATACTTTTGGAATTAAGTACTTGATACGCTCAAGGTACATTAGAATCTTCGTATGCCTGGGACTCGGAATGAGCAAAAACCGATTTCGCTCCATTACAGATGTCAACAAGCTAACGTCTTTATTAATTGTAAAAAATACCTTCAGCACTTTTAATGAATAGCGATAGTAAACAAAATTTCTAATTAAATTTACTCTAAATTAGTTGCTAAGTTACACGGCTCGAACAGCAAGTAATTGCAAAGTTACCGTGTTCAAAATCATTAAATTTATAAGTTCAGGGCACATCCAAACTTAGTCTAAGTGGACAGCCTGCTCCAGTTCAGGAGGCCAATTTAACTTGGTTTATTTATGTTTAACGATATAGGTAGTCACAATATTATAATTAGATACTGTTCTGATTGGTTTCTTCTGAAAGGTTTAGTTTAGCAAAATTATAGTGTCAATACTTTTAAGTTTCTCTTTACCTCTCTCTCTCTCTCTCTTTAGCCTTTTTTACTCTTCGGGTGTAGGCCTCCTTCATTTTTCGCCATTCGTCACGGTTATGTGCAACCTGGAGCCATCTCATCCCCGCAGTCCTTTTGATGTCATTTTCCCAACGCATATTGGGTCTACTTGGAGGACGTTCATTCCCCCATGGTCGCCACTCGAGTATTCGTTTACTCCACGAGTCGGTCTTTCGTGCCATATGACCAGTCCATTCCCACTTCAAACTGGCTACGCGTTTTACAACATCCGTGACCTTGCTCTGCTGTCTCAGCCACTCATTCGTTTTACGGTCTCTTAATGTGATCCCCACCAGTTTTCTCTCTAGCGCTTCTTTCTTTACCTACCATGATTTATCGAATTAGCAAGGCGTTATAAATGTTTAAGGCAATCTTAATTTTTTTTATTGCATGTGCCATTTATATTTTCAAACAAGTTCTAATATTCATAATCATAATCATTATAACATACCTACGATTTACCACAACATTGGGGTGATTTCTTGGGTTTCTTGATAGTGTTTTTTCGCCCAATGGTTTCTTAATTTTCCGCTTTAAAAATATTAAACCCTTTTTACCACTGTAACAATTTTGGCATAACACACATAAGTGTATTTTGCAAAATGTTATTTGAGGAATTACCGAATAGTGCCTAAATACCGAGACTATTGGTAATATCGGAAGATCGGAACCCAGACTCCGTCTCTGAAGCAGTCGACGGGGATTAATGGCGGCAGCAATTAAAGTAGTAAACAGCAGGTGCAGTGAGACGCGCCGGCACCCTCTCGAACAAACAAAATAGTGTGGCGAACCCGCGAGGAGCGAGCTCGTACTATACGGTGGTAAGTGACATACAACCAATTGGGGAAAATTGGCAAAAAGCAAGATTGTGACGAGGGTGTACAGTAATACAAAGTACCTATATCGTTAATATAAAGAATAAAGAACAGTGGGCCTAAAATACTACCTTGTGGTAATCTACGTCGAATCTACACTGGATTCGATTCTGTAATGTTTTTTTTTTCTTCAACAAATGTCATTTCAATTTTCAATATGTAATTAGGATTATTTCCTCGAGTATTTTGAGAATAATAGTGTGCATTATTGATTTCAAAAGCCTATGATAAATCATACAAAACTGTCTGCTATAGGAACCATCTTATTGCATATATCTATCTGTTATCAATATGTGCTTGAATGGCATTAGCGAGTATTATAATATCTTATGGCAGCACTATAAATCAAAACTTTTATGAATGAATATTAAGAATTTATTGAAAGACTGAGGAAAATTAACAAAACAAAGGTAATGCTACTAACAACCATATTGCTTTTCATTCTTGATGTCCATGTACCACAAGTATAAGAAAGTAAATGAGTAAACGGAACTAGCGGGTAATTCCGCAGGGCTTCTGAGCGAACTCCAGTAATGCGATACTGTTGGCGAACGAAATAATCTGTTTACGAACAAACATACATGCACCGCAGGACTGCAGTGAGCAAACTATCGCGATGGCGGCAGATGTATAATAACTAAGGAAAGTTTAAAGTATTCAGGAATATTTTAGTTGCTGAATGATGTCTTAAATGTTTTTATACGTTAAGGCATATCAAATTACATCAGTAGGTAAATACGGTGACAGCCCGCCTGATAATACTGACTCTTTAGAAACCAACAGTGGATAATGAGCAGAGGATGGAAAGATTTGCTGGCTATGGATGAGGTCTTGGTGGCTCAGATAGCAGAGCGCTGGAGTATCGATCCAGAGGCCGTGAGATCAAGTCTCACCCAAGACAGTAATTTTTCCATTTATAAAAGATATTTTACCTACGTAAATGCTATAAACGATCTATTATGTATGACTAAGATGGAAAACATAGGGAGCCCGCGGGCATCAGTAGAGGGTGCTAATTTCTGTGATCCGGTGTTCACCTGCGGCAGGATTAGGGAGTGCTCCCGGTATCTGCTTTTCTATACAAATACAGTACCGGAACCGGGAATTCCCGGTTCTCGTCATACAAACTCAGTACCGGGAGCATTCCCTAGGCAGGATATGTTGGACAGCGCCCCTGAACGATCTTTGCCTATAAGGGCAATCTCTTAGGAATTTAGGAATCTAGGTACATATTCCCTTTTATTGACATTTGATTTTGAAAACATAAAAATCTCATCGCAGATTAGAATTCAGAATTTCCAACAATGTTCGATTCTAATTCGAAAACAAATTCTATTCTATTCTCGCAAGTCATTCAATCTCGCACATTCATATAAAGGTGCCTAACATAATATTGTTTGCTGGTAAAGGGTACTTCATGTCTCGGTCACCGGAATGACTAGGGCGACAGCACATCCCATCACGGACAGGACATAAATCCACAGGCACGTGCCTTATCACACGAAAAAAACACTTCCATGTGTCCTGTTTTTATTGCGTACAATAATGCACTTTAAGAGTTTGTCCTGCTTTTTTGTGGTTACTTGGGCTTAGTTAAGTTTTTATCGTTTGAAGAAAAGTAGCGGTTCAAGGGGTTGAAGAGTAAAGCTGGATACAATGTTTTCTTATATATTTTCAAGCAGTGCTTGCGGCTCTGCGCGCGTATATTCATATTCATATATACCTTTATTCATAAAATTACAAACTTTACATGTCAAAAATTAATACTTATAATTAGTCAATGGTTAGGTGACATTAGGTTTCGTCTAAAATTGATGTAATACCTTAGTAAATATTGTAAATGTCATTACAATTCATTAATTCATTAATATAATATTCGTCAGTTAAAGTAAAATAAAACAATATAAAAATAATCAACACAATTCAAATATTCAAATAAATAAAAAAATTAAAATAAAATCACCAATTAAAAATTAAATAAAGTGATTACTACTACTACTACTACTACTACTAAAATAAAATTACAATTAAATCATTATTTGTATCTCCTTTTTTGGGATCACGGGCCTATAATCAATTAAATCATTATTATTATATTCTGACATGTCATAAAAGGCATTTCTAGTCTGCCATAGTCAGTCAATTTTATTATTTTGTACAATTTCCTCTCCCTCAAAGTCTTAAAGATATCAGACTGTATTTTTTTTAATTCGTTTGGTTGCATAATTATATGCTCAATTTACTGTTAAAAAGTGTGCGTAATATAATTATTTATCAATTTTATCATATTAATTTGATGACGTAAGCTTCAGACTCCTTAGTCCTTACCTTTTGAATTTGTATGTACAAAGGCTAAAAACGGAACCTTGTTATAGATATAGACTAACACGTAGACACGTATGATGCTTGTCTCTTTCAGGTATCTGCGTCAAAAAAGAAAAACATAGGTATTCATTTACATAAAATGCGTAAAGATATTTATGTTGTTTCAAGAAGGCTATTATGAGATAAATGGGGGTGATTATTAATCACCCCCCTCGATATAATATAAAAACATGCATTTACATTACATGCATTCTTATATATTCAAGAGTCTGTTCCCAATCAAAACATAATAAAAAAACCTTCATAATTCGTAATGTTGATATAGGTAGTTTATATGTAGCCGCCGTGCAGGTCAGGATCTCGACGACTCAAATAAAAAGCTTCGATTTGAAGTAATCTGATGTAATCTTTCAAAGATACTGGTTCTTGCCAAAACGGTTAAATGTAGAAGTGGTGTAGTTATTGTATAGATGCTGATGAGAGAGTGATTTGCAATATTTGATCAATACAAAAGGTGGTTTAAAATTAGGTGCCTCTAATAGGGATGATGACACATGTTGAATTTTATAACAAAATCTAGTAAAATAGATAGCAAACGAGCAATTTATCACAATAATGTGGATATTAAAAGAAAATATTGAAAAATTACAAAAATACAGGACCTGAAAGTTTCAATTTTTTTTAACTTCCAAAAACGATAAAAGTAAGGGTACCATTCGATTCCTTACATTTCATGCAATAAAATATTGTATAGCAACTATATACAGTGCCAGCCACTTGAATAGCCTCACTCACCAAAATTAATATTTCTCATAGTAATATAAAAAGGAGATATACATTAAACATTAAATATGAAATAAAACAAGAAGCCTTGTAGTAGTAAATAAAATATTTATTGTTATCTAATCAAAGTTTTAAGAAATAACGTCAAACAAATAATTGACCCTTCCACTTGAATAGCCTCACATGCTAAAAGATACTGTTTAGTTATTAAAACTCTTTCGTTTAATATTTCGTATACCTTCCATTAGACCTTATTAATTCGAAAATACGTTTAGGTAGTGATTTATATAAAGAATGTATGTCATTAACGTCCACAGAATCCCAAACAGTGTAAATAGCTTGAATCAGTTCTTCTTTATTACTAAACTGTCTTCCCTTGTAATAAACTTGCCGAGAAAGCCAACCCCAGGCATTTTTCATGATGTTCAGATCAGGGGATAAGGATGGCCAATCTAGAACTTCAATCTGGTTTTCTTCAAACCACTTTGTAACTTTGGCTGACGTGTGTATGGGAGCATTATCATGCTGAAAAAACATTTTTTTTCTACCTATATGTTACTTTTTGTTTCTTTTAATAAATTTAAATACTTTTCAGCATTTAGTCTTCCGTCTACCACAATTAAATCAACAGTACCATAGTAAGAAATTGCTCCCCAAACCATCACCGATCCGAGAGTTGAATGATGACGTGATAGTACTTTCGGTTCTTTCCTTAGGTCATGAAAATAATATTTAAATCCATCATCACTAAAAATCACATTTCGCCACTCGGTTTTCCAGCACATGTACTTTTTAGCAAAAGACAGTCGACCCGCCACATGTTGTTCGCGCAAAGGAGGTTACTCATGATTTTTTTTCGTTTGAGGTGGGATGATGTTCTAATAATCCGTCGAACTGTAGAGAGAGATGCTCTAGTATTTATTTCACTAGCTATTTGCCTGGCGGTCTTGGTGGAATTTGAAGCAGTGCGTAAAATAAGTCGACGTTCACGATCCGTAGTGGCAAATTTTGTGCGTCCTTTATACTGGTGGCCGTAATTTTCCTTATTTTTAACATAATTATTAATAACTTTAGGGCTGCGACCTATTTTTTTAGCTATCTCACGATGGGATAATTTAAGAGTTAAATAAAAATTAACCTTTTCAATTTCTAAACTTGTAAGTTTTTTCCCACGTCCCATAGTCACAAAAACACTGTGTTTATCGCGTTACTGCAGGTACTTAATATAATACCATCTGTATTGTCTAATCATAATAAAATAAATTTGAAAGCTAAACTTAAATGCACGGTTTGGACGATTATGTTACACTGAGGCTATTCATGTGGACGGCCCGAAGTAGCTCTTGCGTCCACAACGTTTCGCGCGCAGACAAGTTAGGACTTGTTAATGTGTCGTTCGATAAACGTCAGGGCGTACAATTCAAATTTAAGATATATTGATAAAAATAATCACGTATAATTATAATACTCACAATATATAGGTGAGGCTATTTAAGTGGTTGGCACTGTACATAAAAGCAATATTTCACCGACAAAAACGGAATTTTCTTGTTTTGTCCATACTACAAGATGGGCGATGACGTCACGGCCCTTGTCCGTTTTGTATAGGGCGTTTCGCGAGTGAAGTGCGACTGTCGGCCTTTGACTACAATTTCTGACTTTTGTGTTACTTTAATGCAATGGGTCCCATATAGACATTTGATCCTAAAAACAAACCCGATCGATTGATACCATAAAAAAAAATTAGTCATGTAGCCTATTGGCCGCGATACAAATTATGTGGAGCGCCCCTATTGATGCTTAAGAAAAAGCTTCCGAATACTAGCCGATCCCGACGGCCACGTTTAGCTACTGCATTAGGAATATAGGTATTGAGATTTTATACAAATATACCTAAAGGTTGCGTTCGCAACATATGAGTTGTTCAAAATTTTCACTAATAAATCATGGATAAAGAACGTACAAAAACTTATATTCTGATTACAACGACAAGTGGTAGCTACTAGTAGCTACTAAAACAATGAAGAAAGTTTTGCAAACATTTATTCAACTTATTCACCTACACCGAACCGTAAGAAAATCTAATTTATCCCTAACATACGTAGAGCAGTAACTCTTGCGGTATAGGTACCTACTAAGTTCCGCACTACAACGTGTCACAGTATTAGTGACAATGACAGTAAACTATTTCAAACTGTTACGAGCGTGAAGTTCATTCGACAAATCCCACGGACATATGAAATTCTAATGTGTATATGTTGTGTTTATGTGTAATTCTTGTATGTTTATTGTTGTATATAGCTATGTGTGTAAATCACATGAAATAAATAATTTTGAAATTTTTTTTAATTTGAAATATTATGAATTGGTCGACCCTACTGCATGTGTCAAATCAAGACATGTGAGTGCTTTTGCAACATGACCGTGTCATCATTTGTATTTTTCCTGCGGCCGCAATCCAAGGCAATCGACGTTTTTTTAATCTTTAGGTACATGATTATTTTTTTCATATTACTTTTACCCCGTCAACCATTTTCGATTATAATTAGGTATAATAGGAGAAGAGTGTCCGTCAACACCAAGTCAACACTCATATATTTACATAAATATAACGTACTAGCTGTTACCCGCGACTTCGTACGCGTGGATTTGTATATTGGTGGTTACATATTCTACATTAGCTTAAAACATTATGCAGCAAAAGATAGCAGTAGGGACTGTTAATCATTTGTTAATTATTACACACAACCTGGCTACGAAGTTTCAAGCCCCTAACTGAATAAAATTGTTCTCGATATAATCCCTTTCAACCTCCAGCATATTTTCAAGTCCACTATTTAGTAAAACCTACTACCTAACTACCTATTTACGAAGTTTGAAGTTCCTAGCTTTAAATAAAATTTGATCTCTCTACCAACTTTCAACCCCTTCTTAAACCTTTTAGGGGATGAATTTTTAAAAAAGCTGAAATTACTTTTCATGTATTATAATAATATGCCTTTATACAACGATTTGAATCGTGCCGCACTCAAATAAATGTTTGACCTCCAAACAAATTTTCAACCCCTTTTTTACCAGCTTGAGGGATGAATTTTCAAAAATGCCGAAATTACTTTTCTTGTTTTCTAATAATATGCCTTTATACAAAGTTTCAGGTCCTGCACTCAAAAAAATGTTTGATCTCCATACAAACTTTCAACCCCTATTTAACCCTTTTAAGGGATGAATTTTTAAAAACGCTGAAATAACTTTTCTTGTTTTCTTATAATATACTCTTATACAAAGATTCAAGTCCCGCACTAAAAAAAAAAATTGATGTGCATACAAACTTTCAACCCCTTTTTCACTACCTTGGGGGATGAATTTTCAAGAACGCTGAAATAACTTTTCTTGTATTCTAATAGTATCCCTTTATACAAAGATTCAAGTCCCGCACTCAAAAAAATGTTTGAAGTTTCAAAGAATTCGTAATGGATTCCATCTTTCAACCCCGTTTTAATCCTGTTATGAATTTTAAAAACGCTGAAATTACTTTTCTTGTATTTTAATAATATGCCCATATACGTACAAAGTTTCAAGTCCCGCACTCGAAAAAAAATTCGATCTCCATACAAACTTTCTACCCCTTCTTAACCACCTTAGGGGATGAATTTTCAAAAACGCTGAATGTAGTTTTCTTGTATTTTAATAATATATCTTTTAACGAAGTTTCAATTTTCTAACTCATAATATAACTTGAACCCCATACAAATTTTGGACCCCATTTCACCCCTTTAGGGGATGAATTTTGAAAAATCCTTTCTTAGTGGACCCCTAGACCTTATAAGGAACCTACTTGCCAAATTTGAACTTTCTAGTCCCAGCGGTTTGGGCTGTGCGTTGATTTAAGTCAGTCAGTCAGTCAGGTCTTTCACGTTTATATATAACGTATTTTTAACAAGCTTTTATTAGGTCGACCTGTAGGTAACTATGTAATGGAATCTTGCAAGTTAAATTTGATCCACTTCTTGGTTTCCGATTGAGCTGAAACTTTGCATACACATGTAAGTCGGGTGACAATGCAATATTATGGTACCATCGAGCTGATCTGATGATGGAGACAGGAGGTGGCCATAGGAACTCTGTGATGAAACAACGCAACCTAATTGTGTTAGGGGTTTTTAGAATTGTCTCGATGAGTATTAGTTGTCTGTCGTAAGAAAAGTACAATCAGCGATAAAAGCTTGTACCAAAAATGAAATTTTTCGTTAGGTACTGAAATTTACAGAAAAGGTATCTCAGTACTAAAACACCAACGGGTCTGTTTAGACCGGCCAATACTCATGTTTATTTTATTTCATTTCAAAGATGGGCTACTCTACATTACACATCTACTCTGGTTATACCTACATACAAGTGCCGCACTACAAGGTATCGTGTGTCCAGTAAGGGGCATGCATTTCCCGCTCTCCCGAGGGACGCGGGCGGTTTTCCACTGGAATAGGAATGTACCGGAGATGTTAGTATTTAGATCTATAAAAAGATGAATTTATCGCTGGTTTTCTTCTTTAATATTAGATTGGCTTGCTTTTTATTCCGCCGGGATGTGGAGTTTACTTGAATTTGACGTGGTTATATAAGTTTTAAACGACGCGACGGAAAATTGAAGTACATAAGTTCTTTATTTTTCCTGTCCTGTCGTATGTCCTAAAATGTATTCTTGTTTATTTATTTAATATCTGGGTGATCGAGCTTCGCTCGGAAAACATATAATAACTCGGAAATGCGCGTTTTCCCAGAGATAAGACCTAGCTAGATCGATTTTTCGCCCCCGAAAACCCCTACATACCAAATTTCATCGAAATCGTTAGAGCCGTTTCCGAGATCCCCGAAATATATATATAAATAAATAAATAAACAAGAATTGCTCATTTAAAGGCATTAGATATGTATATTTATATATGAAATTAGCTGTATGGGGGTTTTCGGAGGCGATAAATCGATCTAGCTAGGTCTGTTCTCTGGAAAAACGCGCATTTTTGAGTTTTTATATGTTTTCCGAGCGAAGCTCGGTCTCCCAGATATTTCAAGTGATAATTTTTTTAATTATTCTCACGTTTAACTCCACCGGATAGAAAGTGACGGACACCGTTTTATCACGCTGTCAAGTAGACCAAAACGCAAAACGGCCATCATATCCGTACTGGAGGCACGTTTATATCCTAGACTTTACTTCTCTATTACAATCAACAACTCTTTGCTGCAAAATCAACAGCACGTAATAAAACGTCAGAAAACTGAAACTGCATTAGACGTCACTCTGTAACGTTTAGCAGTCGTAACCCGGAGTCAAGTTGAGAGGCCGTAAACGCGTGGGCCGTAACCTGCATAACTGCCTAACTTCATTATGGGGCACTTCGGCGGGAACCGTTTTGTTCATAAATTGCTACATGAGTGCTGCTACAGTACAAGGTACGAAACGATAGCGGTAAGGATACTGTAGGGAGTTCGGTACTAATCTGTACATATTTTTATCGTAAACAATCCGGCAATGTTTTGATTTTTACTTTATGAAATAGTTTAAATCGATCAAAATTTATGTAAATAGGTCCTTTAGAGTCCTTTAGTCGGAGATCAAATTAGGCTTATTGATTACTTTGGTACGTCGCGTAAAAACAGCTAGGACGAATACTTATAGCCTGATAACTAATAATTATCCCCTAATTTAGCATTAAAAAAATTACATTTATATTTAAATTCAGTTCAATACACATTACATGTACCAAGGCCACTTTTTTTACCGTTCGTCATGTAGCAGTCGTATTCACATCGTTATGTATAAATATCCACAAAGTCCAAGTATAAATGGCCGGAGCAGGGTAGTTTGAAAATAGGCAGGTAAAGTTTTGAGAGGCTACTAGTGTGTAGGCCAAATTGTGAAATTTGTTTTAGAAACTATGTCATCGAGCTACTTTGAATGTATGGAGGCTTTTGTATGAGCATAGCTCGCTCGCATACAATTTATGAAAATAGTAATGTGAGTATATGCATATATATATATTGATAATCTACTTACACTATCCAAACTTTTCGTACATTGGACTATGCGTCAAAATTGCCCCAAAACCAACAGAGTTGAGAGTTAGGTCATAAGATAGGTATTTTTCTGAACTTCATTTCGTTCTATGGGCACCAAGCGGAATTCCATTGCAGAACTGAGAATTTGGTATTTTAGTCAAAATGTCGTCACCCTTATTACCTAGGCAATAGAGTCCACCGCCGGGCGATCGCGGCAAATCATTCGGTGTGCTCGCCCGGCGGTGCGCGAACATCTACCCTGCAGCAATTAATTTACTTACTTGGACTTTATTGCCTAGGTAATAAGGGTGACGTCATTTTGGCTAAAATACCAATATCTCAGTTCTACAATGGAATTCCGATTGGTGCCCATAGAAAAAAATGAAGTACATAGAAATTCCTATCTATTACCTTACTCTCATTTCTTTTGGCGTTGGGTCGAGGCTCCATACAAAGTTGCTCATGGTCCTTTGGATTTTTTATGTTATTTCTACCCAGAATCACAATAGGAGAAATAATTGTCCTAAAACTTGCATACCTTTTTTTCCATTCCATCACAAGGTTCCGCTTCACATACAAAGTTATTGTACAAAACGGTACCTAACGAAATGGAAATAAAAAGCTTGAAAAACATGGGACACATTTTTTTCTCCTTTTATGATCGAAGAAGCTCGTAGTTTCGAGTAAAAAAACTAAAAAAATACAAGTATACAAAATTTAATATTTACATATTAATACCTAAAGTTTAAATTTGCTTACTGCATTCCTAATCGTATCTATTTTATTTTGTCTTAGCTACAACTTTATAGATAATTTAAATTAAATAAATAAATGTATGCAGGTTACTTACGTATCCGCTAGTTTTTAATTAAGTCTTGTTAAAATATTTTAGGTTAGGTATAATTCTTTGAAAAATGGGTTTCGCTGATGCCACTTCTTCAAGAAGCATTTGAAACTTATTTTAGAAATCATTATTCAAAAGACTCACTTCAATCATATAAAGTGCAAAACTTTCGCCGTTATACACTTTTTTCTTAGTAAAGTAACGCTTCGGAAAACTTTATCTTTCCTACTTTTATAAAGTTACAAACGGTTTTCCTTGAGGTTAATTTTTACATGTACTTGATACGCTTCTACGCTTGGAACTGAAAGTGTTCATAGTTCCTAAAAATACTCTATGACGGAATAATAGTTATTTTCGATACAAGTGCGAAAAAGAGGAAATTCGAAACGAGTGGCGATAAATTAAATAATAAATAGTTTTAAATCGACACGAGTTGTGAATTACCTATTCGCACGTGTATCGAACAACGTTTTATAGTACATATGGCCCTTTAAACTTTTGACATCGCACGAAAAGTGTTATTTTACGCACTAGTGCGGAAAAGTAGCCCCATATGTACTGTAAATGTAATTTATTGGTATTTATAATTTGCCAACTTTTTGTAATTAAGTATTGTTTCCTGCATGCGCATGAGATCAGACCTGTGCCCAGCAGTGGGACGTGTATATTAGGCTGACTTATTTTCCTGATTGTAAACCCATGTAATAAAACGCATAATATTCGTAATGCATGTTAATTATAAGATGTAATTTTTTTGAAAACATGTGTCCCGCCGAGTTTGTTGCCGGTCCCATATTGTACCTATTGTAATTATGCCTACTTGAATAAACTAAGTATCTTTTATCTTTATCTTATCTTATCATATCCTCTACACCGTCTACATTATTCATTTATCGGCCAAGATTTCAATTTAAAGCATAAAAATCCAAGTCTCCAGTCTTGCCAATTGGTGTATGTTTGTCGTATTGGTGCAGAGAATCTGCACTCCGTGAGCTGCAGTCGAATGCATCGGAAGGAATGCACAATGCATACAAAGTGAACTTCACAAGCAGTGAGCCGTGATTTTTCCTCTGCTCAGATAGGTACCATTCGGCGACAAAGACTGATTATTGCTACGAATCGTATGTACGTGTGCTCGATTTGCGATGGTTATATCTTAAATGAGTTATTGATTGAAAATGCAATTAACATTGCTAACATTTCATTTGAATTTACTTTCATTTATTTTCTTAAATAGATAACTACAATTTAACATACCGTTAAAGCATTTTATTATTTTGAATTTCTTTTTAGTTTTATATTTACCGATAACCATAGTCAAAAACATAAAAATTCATCTTCAAATAAATAAATAAAACTTTATGCACGCTATGTTTAGGAGTCACGCGCCATTCATCAATAAAACATATCAAAATCTTTTTTGTATCTTTAAAGACACGTACAATTAATAAAAGATCAAATTTTTGGAAACAATATTAAAACATCAATCCAAATAAAAACATGAAATTAAATTTTCCTTCTTTTAGTAATTGGGTCCCTTTACTGGTAAGTCGAAAAATAACTAATCTGGAGGAAAATCCACAAGCAAATCAAATGCTGTGAGTAACGTCGAAGAAGTGGTACTTAGCTGAAGTTCACAAAGCTTCATGTTAAGTCTTCACTTATAACAGCCTGATTTGTAATTTTGAGTTATTAATTAGGTACAGGTTTGTCAGTAAAACCTAGATTTCATATTTTGGTTTTACAAAACAGTGACCCCACTGTATTTTTATCGTATTCCGTAAAGTCTATTTCTAGCGATCAAATGAAATAGGTACTGTACAGTAATATTGTTAAAAACTTTTAATGAATGCGCCTGCTAGTGGAAGTAAATATCGTTTTTCCAATAACGCGAATGAGACACAATAATGGTAATAAAATAATGGGTTTAATGTGAGTTAATATTATGTGTTCAAAACGCGAAAGTTTTAAATATTATATGGTAATAAAAGTCTGCAAAAGGCATTACATTCATTAAAACTAAATTCAGAGAAAAGTTATTAATTAAAGGAAAGAAGATATTCTTTGTAAAGCTCTTTGCTCAATTAAATGGGAACTTAAGGCTCCCTTTGTCAACGTCTCATTCTTTAATTGACGCAGTAGAATACGTAGGCAGGTATTTTCATTTTTCTTTCGGTCCATTTCTTTTTCAGAACAACTAAGCTGTCGTATTGTTACCAGAAAGCCCAACGCTCCGATTAAAAGGGAAAAGAAACAAATTTTATTTCGTATTATTTATGCTGTCACATAGCTAAATTTTTTTTTTTAAGATTTTTAAATGCTTGTATAAATAAATAGCCATGAACAGTATACATTTTCGCTTCAATATTATATCGACGCCAATTGTTTTAAAAATGGCTGCCTGGCTGGTTAATGTATAAAACTTATACACTAAAGTAAGTACCTATATAGCACTACCAAAGGTATAAAGCTGTAATTTTAAATAATGATGTATTATCACATCAAAATTGTAGATTTAAAAAAAAAACAAATACATTTTAAGGAGGGTAAAACCGGAAATGGATACATTTATAAATATTTGGATAAATTTATGATTAAAAAAATTACGATTTCCTCTTTTATTGTAGATGTGAATAGTGAACTTATCCATAATTCGGTATTGAAGTATACTGAACCCACATGACAGAAAACCTATAATTTTTTGGCACATAAACATGAACATTTAGCTGCAATAGATCGTCAGATTATTTTACTCCAATGATAGCAGCTTCGACTCTGTTCAGAACACATTGGGTTTTCCTTTACCCGCGTGACCTAGTTTCCGACTAAGGTTTGAAGTCTGATGTCTAACTCTATTTCCTTTGAAGCAATATCGTTACTAATCTCAGATATTTCTTTGTGAAATCTCTTTTGAAAAGGCTTAACGCTAGCGTAGCAACAGTTAGTATCCTCAGTAGGTTAATTTCAATACGTTTTGTAAATAATTGACATGTAATATTAATATTATACAATAAATGATTATGATTATTTGTTGTCCTATTGAAAAATACTATACTACTGAAACATTTGCATGTCCCATTTTTGTATTTCACAATTATTAATAACAAATGTACCTAGGTATCACTATACACATGTATTACAACTAGGGTTGCCAACTATTTTTTGGTGGAATATAGTATTTTCCAGAATAAGGCATCAAAAATATAGTACATTTCAAAAAAATATAGTACTTTTAGGTAAAATACTAAACATAAGTGTAATATACGTTTAATTGGAAATATAGTACTTTAGCGTACTATATATTTTTCCAAAAGTATATAGTACAGAGAGCCAAAATATAGTACAATACTATATAATATAGTACGGTTGGCAACCCTAATTACAACAGTCATTGTTTTATTAGATTTTCATACTTAGATTTTCAGCTCTAGGTCAAAATCAAAAGCTCTTCTTACTACCAATTTAGAATCATTAACTACGCGAATCTCTAACGCGCGATGTCAGAAACAGACCGAGCGATGTTGTCATGTTAAAACTAGATTTTTTAAATATAACAGCTAACGAACAGACGATTCACCTAGTCGGAAGTGACGATCGTCACATATTATGTGCAGTACCTAACTGTTTGCTTAGCCGACTGTGTATAAGGAACATTAAATAACATCAAATGAGATCGTTGCCGTTTGCTGGACAACCTAGAATACTCGATGTTTAGGGTTCCGTAGCCAAATGGCAAAAAACGGAACCCTTATAGATTCGTCATGTCTGTCTGTCTGTCTGTCTGTCCGTCTGTCCGTCCGTATGTCACAGTCACTTTTCTCCGAAACTATAAGAACTATACTGTTGAAACTTGGTAAGTAGACGTATTCTGTGAACCGCATTAAGATTTTCACACAAAAATAGAAAAAAAACAATAAATTTTTGGGGTTCCCCATACTTAGAACTGAAACTCAAATTTTTTTTTCATCAAACCCATACGTGTGGGGTATCTATGGATAGGTCTTCAAAAATGATATTGAGGTTTCTAATATCATTTTTTTCTAAACTGAATAGTTTGCGCGAGAGACACTTCCAAAGTGGTAAAATGTGTGTCCCCCCCCCCTGTAACTTCTAAAATAACAGAATGATAAAACTAAAAAAAATATATGATGTACATTACCATGTAAACTTCCACCGAAAATTGGTTTGAACGAGATCTAGTAAGTAGTTTTTTTTTAATACGTCATAAATCGCCTAAATACGGAACCCTTCATGGGCGAGTCCGACTCGCACTTGTTGTAAAACTTCATGTGCTAAAACCTACACATACCTAAGCGTATTTAAAAAAATTGAATGCGCCATCCAAACCGCCTTTGCCCGCATTAACCAAATAGATCAACATAGTTTGTAGTTATCACTAGTTAAAGCCAACGGTATTAACGCAATCCCGTTCAATTTTAGAAAAATACATTTAAACGTCGCTCGTCGCCACTTAACATTGACTTATTAGTTTACCTTCGCGAAGGTAAACGAAGCTTCGTTTTACTTCGTCCTGATTTCACGGTACCTATTACGCTAGACGGCATTTAGATTCTGATTTCCGCTCATAATTACGCTAAGGCGAAGTTCTTCGAAGGTTCTGGAACGTTTCTTCGCTTCAGCTCCGATTGATTCGCTAACTTGATTTTATTTACTTTTAAACTCAGCACTACTCAGCAGAGCTCTTGACCCAGTGAGAGATGGCTGCTTTTTAGGAAATAAAATTATTTATTTGACGCATTATAATAGTTTCTAGAAAGTGGATCATTGTGCATAGGAACTACAGATTTGAATATTTATTTAGGTTTCATCATAAAACATATTTAGTGAAGACCATTTGGTGGACATAAACGCATCGTTTGTCTTTATCGCAAAAGTAAATACATAGATACCTACGTTTAAACGCTAAAACAAATATATAACCGGGCATCTTGGCATCTTAAAAGTCAAAAAGTAGGCAATAAATATTAGGTAAGTACCTACTCATTATTCTTTTAAAATGCTCTATAATATATATGCCGATAAAATTAGGAAATTTCTTTATTTTTTTGTTATTACTTATAGATAAGTTTACAGAATATTATTTACCCGTTTTTTATCTTCAGTAAGATTTTTGTCGATGTCGTAAAAGCTAGTCGTAATTTCACCGGCCGTTAAACACCTTGTGCGACCCAGCCCACAGTATACTGATATTAGTCAGTATACCTACTTAACTACAACGAGCGATATTCTGATTTTAAAATTTGTTTAAGTTTTTATATTGTTATGATACGATCATTACACAACTCGTATTGGCTAATAATAGTTATTGTGATGTGGTTGTGTTTGTGTTGTGTTTGTTATTGTGATGTTTCTTGTTTTCAGATAGGATATTTTAATGTCAATCTATTTCATCGGGTGAACTGACCTAAGTAGGTTCTACATTACATTCTCTCGTACGTATTATAACGTCCGAGCTGCATCGAAAATGCAGTCAACTCGAAACATTTTTGCCAAAGAGGTATGTAGGAACTCCTAGCATCTGTAATAACAAATATGTGATTTCTCTTCTAAAATATTTTCCAACGCCACATTGTCGAGTTAGTCGTTATGGAGTGGCAACCGGTAATACAATTGTCAGTTACCCTGACGTAGAATAAAGTGTATTCTATTGGGTATATAAAATACATTTCTACCCCTGCAGGCATATGCAGCTCTGATAAATATTTGTTAGCTTGATAATTAGTTCAATTTGATAAAATATGTAGCTAAAAATAAATTGAAATTGGAATAGCACGTGGCTTCGATTATACAGACGTCGATAGGGTACGCGCGTAAGTACAGTCAGCATCAATGTCATCTTTAATAGATTTTTCAAATAGAGATAATGGGGTTAGCAACTGTCAAAGGTTTGCATAGATGGCGCCATCATAGCTTGCCCCTTTCTCTGGTTGAGTTCTATGAGATTTGGCTTAAAGGGCTGGCATCCAGGACATACTATTCTATTTAGAAAACAAGAAATTACATGATTCTAGGGATCGACAACTTCAACCGGCCAACCCCATTATATCTCTCTATAAACCAACACAAACTATACACTATTTGCACAACTATTAGAGGACGGCAGCTACTTTTGGCACGTTATTTTATCCGCTACTATTGATGCTGGCTCTACCATGTACCTAGTCGGATCGTTTGTTTTTGACACAGATGGTAATCAATTTATATAGAGCAAGGTCACAACTAGTTGCACATTTTCACCTCATAACGTTAAGTACCTAATTAGTAGTTTACCCAAATGTTAACTGTAACTATAACTACCTACCTAACAAAAGTAACAAGAAAACCGGTTGATTGATAGTCTCGGTAGGTATGTGGGTCGACACAATCATGTTGATTACGCGTTAATTTAATTAAGAAGTAACCCAATTATATTTAAGACTATGCTTTTACGGACGACACCAGAGGGGTTGCAAGTGCGTTGGAGGCCTTTAAGATTGATTTGATTTTGGTTGATTGAAGAGTTTCATCATCTAATGTGTTATGCGTCGCTCTCACACTTGTTAGTAAGAACACGACGGTCACTTGACATACGGGCATATGATAAAACGTCATAGCATCATCATCATCTGAGGCATTATAGCCGTGGGTGGGCCTCAGCCTGGTCAAGCAAGTCTCAGTCGTCAGGCGTGTCTCACTCCGCGATTTCGTCGCTTTACTACAGGTAGCTAAAAGTACATCCGTTCGGCCCCAATTTTGGGGAAAGCCATAAGCCGCGCGTGGCGCTGTCGCACCCTAGCGGCCATATCTGTGCTGATCGTAACAGACGCGTTTTGTTAGAGAGTGAGTCTTCTGTACTTAGTACTATTATTTATTCGGTGGTCCAGTCTGGTCTCTTTGAAACGAAAACGTCAAAGGCCATTGCTATAAGCTTAAAAGTCACACGGACAAAGAAATTAGAGCGAGTACAAGTTCAAAACTGCTTCTTGCTCTATTTTCTTTGTGTAATAATTTTTAGCAACGAAAACTAGTACCATGTGCTAAACGTAGTACCGGCACCATATACTATTAGCTTTCACGGGCCATGCGAGCTACTCTCAAAATATAATGCGTGCGTCCTCGTCCCGTCCGAATCCTGGCTCGTACTAAAAGAGTTTCTTGGAACGGTACTATAACATTTCTTGGAAGTTAGCTGGTTAGTTGGTAAAGGAAAACCTCGTGAGTAAACTAGTTTAATCCCAATCATGATTATTACCTACGTAGATGCGTTTAGAACGACGCCAACCGCGGCGATGGAGGTACTGCTAGACCTTCCACCGTTACACCTAGTGATACAATCTGAGGCGCGGAAATCGTTACACAGGTTGGCCCTAACAGGCCTCTGGAGCGATAGCAAGCCAAAGACCAAGCACACAAACATGGAATGCGACAATTTCGTGAAAAGGATTACGAACATGGGCTGCGATAAAATGCAACCCAAGTTTGTATTCCATAAGAATTTTAACGTTAAAATTCTAACAAGGGCAGAATGGACCGAAGGTCTTGAAGCACCAATCCCTGATGAAAACGACATCATATGGTACACAGATGGGTCTAAGACAGAATCTGGTACGGGAGCAGGCATTTATGCAAATGACTTTAGTAGTAGTATAAGCATGGGCAATTACGCCACTGTCTTCCAAGCTGAGACTTTCGCTATAATTGCCTGCGTGCATGAGAATATAGTTAGGCAAACCCAAGGGAAGAATATCTATATACTCAGCGACAGTCAGGCGGCACTCAAAGCGCTTGAATCGCACAGAGTGGACTCTAGACTGGTATATAATGGCGTCCAAGCTCTGAACCAGCTTGGAAGGCAAAACAGAGTGCAACTGGTATGGATCCCAGGGCACGAGGGATTCATAGGCAATGAAAATGCAGATGAACTTGCCAGAACCGGATCTGAAAGTAACTTTATAGGTCCGGAACCATTCGTGGGGCTCTCACAGGGAACCATCACAACGGCTATTAAAGACCATGCCAAGACCAAACATCAGGAAGAATGGAACAGTCTGACGGGTCTAAAGCATGCAAAGCTCTTCATGCAAGGAGTAGACTCCGGCTGGAGCAAAAAGCTTTGGAAACTTAGCAAAAGACAACTCCAAATCATAACGGGGGTGTTCACTGGTCATTACGGGGTCAAGGGAATTCTGACCAAGATGGGACATTCTGACAACACCGATTGTCGTATGTGTGGCGAAGAGGAAGAGACAGTGAAACACTTAATGTGTGAATGTCACGCCCTCGCCAGACAAAGAATGAAGGACTTTGGAGCAGGATATCTGGAACCAAAGGATTTTAAAACGCTACCCATGAGCTCCATCATCCGACACATGGTTATGGTGGGAAAAGCTCTTGAGTAGCTGACGGATCTTCTCCAGGGGGTAATTGCACAAAAGATCCCTATGGGTCGAAGTGTATCCGTAAGGGCCCCCGGAAAATAATAAGATAAGATAAGATAAGACCTACGTAGATTCAGTAAAACCATTAGCTTTGCACCGCTACATACTTACAATACATAAGTAGGTAGGTACTGTAGCTTTCCATGTACGTGTAAAGTTATCTTGGTCTGACTCTATACTTAACTAACGACCCGGGCGAGCTTCGCACGGGTTTACAAATAATACATAAACCTTCCTCTTGGATCACTCTATTTATTAAAACCGCATCAAAATCCGTTGCATAGTTTTAAAGATCTAAGTGTGTATAGGGATAGACAGCGGGAAGCGACTTTGTTTTATACTATGTAGTGATGATTATACACAGTTATACTTGTAATTACAAAAGCTGACAACGGCGGATTAAGCAACGGCCACTTTACAAATCGATCTGTTACCGTTAAAGCCAAAGAAGTTAGACAGCAACAATCACATGTCGAAACGAACAATAACATCATTGCGTCATCAATTTTCTTATTGCTTTACAAAACAATAACTGCTATGTATTAGGTTGCAAAACGGTGTAAACTTTTGTATTGTTTGGAGATTTAATCTAGATTACTTTTGTCCTTAACCTTTTTGATCTATTTCATCATCTTTCTCGCGTTGTCCAGTCATTTTGCCACGGCTCCCGCTGGGGGTCCGCTTGGCAACTAATCCTAAGAATTGGCTTAGGCACTAGTTTTTATGAAAGGGACTGTCATCTGACCTTCCAACCCAGAAGGTAAACTAGGGATTAGTCCGGTTTCCTCACGATGTCACGGTGTCACGATGGTTTTTGATCTATTTATTTGAAAATAATCGTACGTAAAGACGCGGTGATTTTCTTAAACATATTAGGAACCAGTAATCTCAAATTAATAGCATCCATTTGAATTACATAACATACCTACATCGAAAAGATTAAGCATTATTAGCAAAATTATTAACTGACTAACGTGACGAGGTGTACTATGTACTCGTACTTTGTAGTGGCCAATTACTATAGCAGTCTATGGGTTATGTTGACTATGTTACTGTTGCGGTATGTACATTTTGATAACCAGAGGTCAAAATAAATGGACACCCGTATCTCTGCAATCAGAGTTATTTTACCCGATCGACCTCCATTGCGGTAGCAGATTAAATTTATAATTACAATAGTTCGTTGTAAGTTTTATTGCCGGTACACGTGACCCAATACTGGCAGGTAAATGGAAAGCTAGGCGTGGTCGGGACCGGTTCGTGAAATATACGAGTAAGTAAGGTGATCTAGTTGGCCCTGTGTTCAAACTTTAGGTACTGCGATAACGTGTGTCTCTTTTGCGTACTATTGGTGAGAGAGAGATGCGAGCAAGTAATATAGCGGCTATATTAGTTGGAAAGCCTCGAATAGATCTGACGCGTGCTTGCGGCAATTTGTGGGAGCAATGCGGACGCGGTCGCACCCACGAGCCTTGGATATCAGGAAGTGAACTAGTGCAATTATCAGGTAACATTTGTGTGCAAGCGGACCAAATTCAATAACAGTTTTTGGGAGTTTAGTTGCAATGAAGGTTGTTGAAAACACGTGCCCTAATCTAGTCGACACGTGCTCTAATTTTGTTTAAGATGCAACGCAACGCAGAACAAGTAAATTTAACTTAAATCGTGTAATTGAAAATAATAATCCTCATTGATCATTTGACTTTAGCTTTCATTTCTATTATTAGATTATAATGATAAGGTAATTAAGCATCTCTCAAGTTTCAGATCAAACTTGGAATATTCATCGCCTTTGTTTATTTGTTAGTAAAATATTAAGTAATTTAAACAGAAGTTACAAAATCAAAATAAGGTCAATCATAATTAATGTCATTATCGGGTCTAACGCGATTACATTTCATTATCTTTCGTGAACACAGCTAGTGCAACCTGGCTGAAACGTCGGAAAAAGGTAAAATAATGAAATTTAATTTAACCCGTTAAGTTTAAGTTAGACCCGTGAACGCGAGAGTTAAAAATGTTATTAATCATATTTCAAGGTCAATCATATTTTATCATTTTTATCTATTTAGGGGAAGAAAAATCAGTTTTACTTAAGAAAATCTACGTTTATTTACACGTCCAGTACTGACGACGCTCATTCCAATCAAACCCCTCTTCCACAAGTAACCACAACAATCAACATATTTATACCTGTCCATTAACACACAATATCACAGCAAACAACAATTAAGAAATGCTTTCAAAGCGGCCGAGTGCGGGCCCTTCGATGACTCGGCGATTTGCTAATTGATGCATGCTTTTTACGTGTCTCGGCCTTAACAAATCGCCTGAGCCTTTTTTAGTTTACATTTATACTTTGTGGAAAGAGTACGTGTAGCCGTCAGGCGCTCTGTTTAGGCTGAACTTTCCTGGAGGGAAGAAGCGGCTTGGCTGTGGCGTCGTTTCGTCGTAGTACTGCTGGGGAGCTCGTTGAGGCTGGGGCTGGTACTGTTGCGCAGGCTGGTAGGTCTGCGTGTTCAGGCCACTGTACTGTGCCTGCTGCACACCAGGGTAGATGTTGTTAGGTTGGTACTGCGGCTGAGGCTGAGGCTGAGCCTGGTACTGTGCCTGGTATTGGGGCTGCGGTTGCGGCTGGTACTGAGGCTGAGGTGCTACGTAATTTTCTTGTTCGTATAACTCCGGGTGGTATTGTCCATCGTCTTCATTCGGCTTGCCACCGTAGTTGCGCTGAGGAGCGGGAGCTGTGTACTGTTGAGGAGCACTGTACTGGGGCGCCTTGTAATCCGGAGAGTTGTACCTCGGGTCGGGCTGGTAACCTGGCGTGGGGGCGACAGGCTGAGGCGCGGTAGGAATGTGGTCTCCGGTGGCTTGGAAACCGTTTTTCCCGGCGACATAGTTCACTGTTTTCCTTTGACCGCTAGGGTCGATGTATGAGTAACTGCCTCTCCTGTTGCCATCAGCATCTGTTTCTTCTTTAAAGTCAATTCCATCTTCTTGCTGGTATGCGGCTCCGAATGCTCCATTGCCGCTGAGGTAGCGAGCTTCCTGGACGATGGCGGCGGTTTTCGGATCTCCCGCGTATTTGGGGACACGTCTGCCTTGTTGTTCCTGGCACGTCGCGATCGCGAGCACAAAGGCGAATACCACGAGCCTGTACATTTTGCGATCAAAATGTGCACTGCCCGCGTGAAAGTAACTTAATATGTCGTTGCGGGCGGGTGAACTCGTTTTATACGAACAGTGGAGGCCTTGACGCGTATTGGAAGGGCCTACGGGCGCGACCGCGAAAATCTCGCGCGTTCATAGCTCCCGCCCGCATCCGATGCATGCGTGGACACATCAGGGAAGTGACATTAAGGCGAAGATCGCCCGTTTCGTCCTAGAGGAAAAAAACGACCTCCTTTAAATGTCAACTGGTTGATCTATTTTTCGAGGCGCATAATTATTTTAAATAAAAATACTGGTTCCTTTATACGACGACTGTAGTATTTTTAACATAAGTCGTCTTGTTATTTGATTGTGTTGATGTAGTTTATAAAGATCGCTTTTCGATTAATATCAAATAGCGATTAATCTATTTATCGCGTTAATGATTCTTTTGTACCAACACGCTTTTGTGATTTTATTAATGCAGGTTCCCACACGGCGTCTTGTCAGGTTTGCGTAAAACTGCTTATACGTTGACGCTGATGTGTAATTATAAATAGTGCTTTGTTCTAGGTTAGCTAATCGCAAGTTACTGGAGCATGTAGAGAATTTAACTAGGTATATTGCGTAATATCATAGTAGGTAAAAATATTATTTAAACAAAAAAAAGTTTAAATCGGAACTTTTAAGGTCGAATTGTTGTATTTTTAACGAAGACATGACTCAACGTTCATTCAATATTTTTTTGCAAGGTTTGCATTGAGATTGTAGTAACAAGATGGCTTTAATTTTAACCGACTTCAAAAAAGGAGGAGGTAATCAATTTGACCGTATTTTTTATATCGTTTGTTACAAAAAAAGTTTGGTCCCATTTTCGACAAACCTACCGCTGACAGACCAAGGATCTATTGCTATACAAGAAACTGAATAGACATTTTAACCCCGCTGAGCAATGGCCGGGTTGAAATAAACTCCACAGTTAGCCGGGCGCGACTACGCATAACAAATTACTTTTTACTCGCTCGCTACCCACTTTTCTGCTGCAGTGAAGACCGTATTCGAACTGACAGAGCTGAAATGGAAATTCGAACTGCTGTGAAAATATTTTTTAGTTTTACACTATCTCCTTATCTGCCTGATAGTTTCTCTCGCGTTTTGTATTAGGTAAGTGTATGAGTATTTTATTTAGACTTAAATGTACCATCGAATCATCAGCCAACAAAATTTTGTAAAAAAGAAGTCTCTGATATAAAAAAAAAATATTTCAGACAATTAATAGTCCATATTTTAAATTAAATAAAATTAAAATTTTAAAATTAAAATTATATAAGAAGGGGTGGACCGATGTTCCCCTGCTTCAATTAATTTCAAATGTATTCAATATATTTGAACGGGTCACTCACGTATTTTAAGTCAAAGATATCTCAACATATTTCTGCTTCGGGTCGTCAACTTAAAATAAGTGAGTGACGTGTTAATAAATTTAAAATGTGTGTCTCACGGAAAACTTATTATTAAAAATACTTTCTAATGGTGATATTGTTTCTTCGCAATGGAGACAACTGAGATAATTATGACGTCCGTAAACGTGAACCTATTTCCACGGCTACTCAAATTACTTAGCATTTTTTCTTTGCAGAAAAAACTAATGAGCAGTTTCAAGAATAAATCATGTATTTTGCAAAAATAATAATCTTAGGTGACAGGTCAACTAAGCCTTGTCGGGATTAGATCCTTTGATCTAATCACGACAAGGCTTAGTTGTTGTTCTTTAACAACAAGTGAAAATCGAATGATAAGAAAATCGTACGTATATACGTTTTGAAAACCTTTCACTTGTTGTTCTTTAACAACAAGTGAAAATCGAATGATAAAAAAATCGTACGTATATACGTTTTGAAAACCTAATTAATACAAACCTGGGGCCCGTTTCTCAAAAGCTAACTTGTAACTTGCTAGCTTGTAACTTGTAATAATAGCGGATGTCACTTTTTGATAGCTTTTGTTAGAAAGGGACTTGTTTTACAAGTTACCTACAAGCTTTTGAGAAACGGGCCCTTGGCCGCAGGGTTCTAAGTTTCAAACACTTAACATTCGGTTTAAAAATCGCACAGCTTATGACTGTTGCCATTACGCCGTTTGCCGTTCCCATGTTATAGTACTGTTTTTAGTAAACGCGTTTAAAATGAATGTTGTAACTGACACTTAAGCAAATTCCTAACTTTTAAACTAACATTCCAATTGCAACAGCATTGTAGCGCAGCGTTGCTGCACACTACATTGTTGCAAGACATATCAATTATTCAGAAGGACTAAGACGGCCGGCTCTTTATCATTTGTCACCATGCCTGTCACGTTCTAATAAGTATGTAATTGCGAAAGTGACGCATGACATGACAAGTGATAAAAACGCGACCATGATACCGCTACAGTATATGACATTGTAATTTGAAATTGAAATTTCCTACGGTAATACTCTACATCTACACTACACAATGCTACAGAAAGCATTGCTGCGAGAAAATGTCATTAAATTGGTTTATTTTGTCTTTTTCTGCAGCAATACAATCGCCAGCATTGCTGTCTAAATTGGAATGTAAACTTTACTAGTACATTTATACAAGTGCGTAGATTTCAAAAGTTTTAAGCCCAAACAAACGTATGTGGGTTAATATTATTTATGACATGTATTCAACTGCCAATTGGCTTAAATAAACGAGACTTTTTTCGCGGCGGATTGTAGTTGCAACTATCGTGCAGTAATCATTTAGACCAGCCAGTATGTTTTGTGTCATTGCTGTACTATCAAACATTTCATTTCTAAGCTATTTCATACCTTGTTACCTTCGAATTTCCCTCATTGCGGCTTTTTTAATTATTACGGGGTGGTAATTGGTAAGAATCTACCTCCCCGCGGTCCACCCCGGGCAACGGCTTCGCAAGAAGACGGCTAAAAGATTCCGACTGTTCCTGGCTAGCTATGAACTCGCTCCCTCTGAGCCTCCCAGCTATTTTGTATACATCAATTTTGGTTTTAATTATGAATTACCTATCTCGTTTAACATCACTCGCACTAATGTACAACAAGCGAATGACACTGTGAGTAACAATAAATAATGTTTTTGTATTTTATTTTTATATCCGTATTATAAAATTACCTAACTTAGAGAAGACCAATAAATAAAGAAAATAATAATAAAAATAGTAAAGAAAAACTACGGCCGAATTAGTTCACTAATAGGCACACAAGTATTTGCAATCAGATTAAATTATCAAATAAGAGTTTGCTAAACTTAACTTTCGGTAGGCTTATATCGACCGGGAAATTAACCGTGATTACTTTTTGTATTGTTTCCGAGCTCCCGATATAACTTTCGGTACGTTACTTAATTGAACTGGCAAAGTAAATACATTCAACTTAAACTCTTAGACAGCACGTGGACGTTGACCTTGTATGTACTTGGCTTGGTACCAGTAATTATTTCTTCTTGGTGCCTACTTAAAGTAGTACTTATATATAGCTTTAGCTACTCTTACAATTTTTCTATTTAACTTTGCCATACATCAATGACAATATTTAGATAAGGTATCATTAATTCTTACCACCTAGCGGACTAAACGTTCAACTAAAACTTAAAACAGTTTAACTGGCTAGCTTTGTTTAAATTTAAGTATGGGTAAACTCGAGCTTCACTACAATTTTATTAACTTCCAGCCCAGCTCCTTTAGACTTGATTTAAAACCCTTTTGTAAGTAGGTAAGTTTCCCTGTTACATTGCATGCCATACACCATAATTTTCTCGCACTTCACACAGTCACCCTGCCCAGTAGCAAGAGATCTAAGGTCCACCACCTTGCATTTTGGAGACAAAGCAAACCGCTTGGAACAGGTGTTCCTGGGGGTGATCTGAGCTGATTTACCCCGGTTGCCGAGAGGTCCCCCCCAGCAGGTGGGCAGGGGAGGGGGGGCAAAAGTGCCTCCGGCGCGCATCACTCTAAATTTTATATCTGCATACATCTAGCAACTATATCAAGTTTGGTGTCTTTTTCGTATAATTCGAGGATGGAGAATTCATTTCTGTGACTAAACTTTCACTCACCCATACAAAAAATCGAGAAATTCAAAATTAAAAAAAAATCTTTACACTTTTTTTTTTGAAAATCCTCTACAAAATTAAAACTACGAGGATTTGCTCTACAAAAAAAATACCTGTCAATAGCCTAGTTATCCTTATATATAGAATAGTAAACTTCTCAATCATTTTTCTTTTATAACTCTGTAAAAAAAAATATTTATGTCGCGCGGCGTACCTGCATTGTAAGAGCAGTATGCAGCTTTTAGGATTTTTAAGTATGTTTTGATGGTTTCTTATAAGTTATTATGCTTCTTTTTGTAGATTACATTAATATATTACTTCTGGACGTGATATATATGCAAATATAAATGAAATATATAAATAATAATAATAAGTGGCAGCACAATTCCAACAAGCCCTCGAGCTTGGTTCTCTCCCACCTTCCTTAACAACTGGTGTCACCTTCCTGCTCTTCAAGTCCGGTAGTACCACGGAAGCAAAAAACTACAGACTCATCACATGCTTGCCTACACTCTACAAGCTCCTTACATCCATTTTGAGAGCAAAAATCAATGCGCACATTGTCGCAAACAATATTTTGGCTTCCGCTCAAAATGGATGTAGGGTTGGGTCCCGTGGTACTAAAGAGCTCCTCCTCATAGACATGACCATATGCCAACAAATCCGGCGGAACAAGGGGGCCCTCTCAGCCGCTTGGATTGACTATAAGAAGGCCTATGATTCGGTGCCTCATTCATGGCTGGGGAGGGACTTAGAGCTGTATAAAGTTGATGCAGCTTTGAGAGCCTTCCTAAGCGCGTGTATGAGGCAGTGGACCACAGTCCTTCGTCAACCAGGAGGCGGGGATGACCGCTCTGGCCCGCAGGATTTTATAAGGATTGAGCGAGGAATCTTTCAGGGTGATAGTCTGAGTCCCCTGTGGTTCTGCCTAGCTCTGAATCTCCTCATGAACCTCACCCTGCTGAAAGATTTGGGACTAGGTTGCCGGCTTCGGAGAGAGGGTGAAGTCATTTCTCACCTTTTGTACATGGATGACCTCAAATTATTTGCACAAAATAGCCAAGACTTGTTGAACCTACTGAAAACTACCGAAGTCTTCAGTAGTGCCATCAACATGGAGTTTGGTGTCGATAAATGTGCGGTTATACATGTAGAGCGGGGGAGGGTTGTAAATTCAACAAATTTACAACTCTCTGAGACAATGGCTTTCAGATCTATCTCTGAATCAGAAACCTATAAATACCTTGGTATGTCACAGTCGTTGGGTATTGAGGACGAGGGTATTAGACGCTCGGTGAAGGAGCGCTTTTTCAGTCGGCTCACAAAAGTCCTTAACAGTTTTTTGTCAGGAGGCAACAAAGTGCGCGCCTTCAACGCCTGGGTAATGCCCCTACTCACATACTCCTTTGGCATACTAAGGTGGACTCAGACCGAACTGGACGCCCTAGATCGGAGGGTCCGATCACTGCTCACCATGCATCGCATGCTACACCCACGCTCGTCAGTTATGAGATTGTACATCCCACGGAAGTGTGGAGGCCGAGGCTTCCTAAACGCCAAGGATCTCCACAACCGCCAGGTGTACAATCTCAGGAATTATTTCCTTAACAACGAGTGTGGGATGCATCGTGTTGTGGTGGCAGTAGACAGGAACCTCACCCCGCTCTCCTTGGCAAACGAGAACTGGCGCAAACCTGTGGTACTAAGTACTGCGGATCGCAAGGCGGCATGGGAGAGTAAGGTGCTACACGGGCGGTTCTACAAGGCCCTCACGGGACCCGATGTGGACCTGCTCGGGTCGGTGAACTGGTTACGATTCGGGGACCTCTTCGGAGAAACCGAGGGTTTTGCCTGTGCAATTGCGGACGAAGTAATGATGACGAACAACTATCGGAAATATATCCTGAAGGACGGTACGGTCGACATTTGTGGGGCATGCCGCCGTCCCGGAGAGTCACTCAGGCATATCATTTCCGGTTGTTCTCATCTTGCTAACGGCGAGTACTTGCACAGACATAATCTGTGCAAGCTCGTAGCCAGGATTATTCACCAGCAACTTGCTTTTCTATATGGTCTTGTGGACCGCGAAGTACCGTACTACAAGTATTTACCTGCGCCTGTTGTCGAGAATGGTCGTGCCACGCTCTATTGGGATCGATCTATCATCACTGACAGGACTATTGTAGCCAATAAGCCTGACATTGTGATAATAGATCGATCGCAATGTCGGGCCGTGCTCGTTGACATCACCATCCCCCATGATGAGAATCTCGTGAAGGCCGAGAAGGACAAGTCCAGTAAGTACTTGGCTCACGAGATAACCGCCATGTGGGATGTTGATTCGACGATCATTGTCCCGATAGTCGTTTCAGTGAACGGTCTAATAGCGAAGAGTCTCGACCAACATCTTGAGAGACTCTCGCTAGGTGGTTGGATCAAGGGCCAGAAGGCGCCAGATGCAGAAGGCGGTGATCTTGGAAACGGCGCGGATAGTCCGCCAGTTCCTCTCTCTGCGGCCCTGACCACCGGCAGCTTGGGCCTTGCCCCGCTGCTGGCGGCACCCTAGGTTAGGTTTTTTATAATGTGTTTATATGTATATTTTATTGTTTTGTAAGTGTTTTTATATTTTACTTTTATATTCATATTATAAAAAACCTAACTTAAGATGAAAGATAAATAAAGTGAATAATAATAAAATGCTTTATTGCACACTACAAAAGAAATGTTACAAAAGTATGAACAGGTACAAAAATGTAGGTAACAACAGGCGGACTTATCGCTAAATAGCGATCTCTTCCAGACAACCTTCAGATAGTGAGACGGCGGAAAAGATTCAAGTTAACGGAAGTTAAATAAAGATGTTGGGAACTAATACCAACGGTCCCTGAGCGCGAGCGCCGCTGCACTGTACCGCATTCACCTCCGTTTAGATACCTACACTACACGCAAATTTAGTATAATTTTTATGTATACATAGATAAGTATCTCAAAAGACGTAGAAGATAAAAGGTCACAATAACTAAATAAAAAATTGATCTGTCGTGAAACTATCCAGTAGGTAGACAACTCATTCTGCATAGGATAATCCAATATTCAGTTATATCGTACTTATTGTAAATTCCTTTATTGTTTTAAATATTTACTTTCTGTACCTACTTGCGTTATGCTGAATAATGTTTTGAAGTAAATGCGTGTCTAAACTAAATGCGTGTAGGTATACCTACTTCAGCACGGTCCGCCGTGCGACACAAAACATTTTTTTAAATACAATTATTAGTTAAAAATGGTTGATAAGTTTATTATTCTATATAGTAGAATAACTGGGCTATTCACATGTATTTTTTTTTAGAGCAGATCCTCATAGTTTTAATTATGTAGAGGATTTAAAAAAAAAAGTGTAAAGATTTTTTTTGAATTTTGAATTTCTCGATTTTTTTGTATGGGTGAGTGAAAGTTTAGTCACAGAAATGAATTCTCCATCCTCAAATTATACGAAAAAGACACCAAACTTGATATAGTTGCTAGATGTATGCAGATATAAAATTTAGAGTGAGGCGCGCCGGAGGCACTTTTCCCCCCCCTCCCCTGCCCACCTGCTGGGGGGAACCTCTCGGCAACCGGGCGAAATTAGCTCAGATCACCCCCAGGAACACCTGTTCCAAGCGGTTTGCTTTGTCTCCAAAATGCAAGGTCCCCTTAGAAAACGGGATCTTAGATCTAGTACTACAGATTACGTAAGTATTGCAAGAGCAGCAAAGTTGTATATCAAGTCTGGTTTTTAAATACATGGTAACATATCCTGGTTTCTAGGTCTATTGCAAATCTATGTTTAGAATTTCATCAACAGCAGGAGGGAATTATATGGCGGACTGAGAAATATATATGGGTTAGGGTAACATTCCATTTCTGACCGCAGCTGCACTACTGGTACTGAACGCGTCGCTGTTACTGTCAATTTCTATAGTAAAATGAACAGTAGTCAGCTGCGGTTGGAAATGGACTGTCACCTTTAGTTAGATTTTAACATCTTACTTCATAACTCCTTCCCGCTCTAGCAGGATAAATACCCACCCTAGTAGGTCCCACACTAGCAGAGTACTAGGTACTTGTAGATTTATCAGTCAGCGTCTATACAGTCATGGACTCATTGGTTTAAAAAATTTATGTTGATTATTCTGTTCTTTAAATTGAAGGACACTGGAAGCCTAATTTATATTTGTAACTTATATCAAAATCTGCCCTTGATGTAGTTTTGGCAATTCATTTGAGCTGGCCGAGTAGGCACCCGTTAAGTATACGTACTGAAACCAATATAACGGTAATATAAAGTTGCTTTAAACATTCACTATAAAAGCTGATCAGAAACACGAATTCTGCTCCTTATATAACAAAACTAATTCAAATGTATATTGTATATCTTGATCATATGAAAGTATATACCTACTTGTTTGAAATACTATTTTAATTAATGTGTAGCATACATATTTTATGTGTAGAGGGAGGCATAAATATGCAGGTAATGATACCTCCTCATATTTCTTGCCAAGCTAATGAACAGTGTTAAAACCACTACAGACATAATTATACTTCTACTCACATAGAAAATACATGCTTATCAACCTTGTAATTCCTATTAACATATGCCATTTTAAAATTATAAGCCGAGGTAAAGGTCGGCAGTTGCCCGCGATCAAGGTTCCATGAGGTTCGGATAAAAAGGTAACAAGTACAGTCAATGTATATGAAACTACTTTTTAAAAAAAAATAAAATAATAAATAATAAAATAAATATTATAGGACATTATTACACAAATTGACTAAGCCCCACGGTAAGCTCAAGAAAGCTTGTGTTGTGGGTACTCAGACAACGATATATATAATATACAAATACTTAAATACATAGAAAACAACCATGACTCGGGAACAAATATCTGTGCTCGTCACACAAATAAATGCCCTTACTGGGATTCGAACCCAGGACCGCGGCTTCACAGGCAGGGTCACTACCCACTAGGCCAGACCGGTCGTCAAACTTCGTCACTTTTTAATTGTTATGTATGATAAATTGGTATGCAGCCAGCCCTAGTAGCACGGTCGCATTTTTATCGTTTATCACCATGCCTGTCACGTTCTAACAAGGATGTAAGTGCGAAAGTGACGGGCATAGTGATAGTCGATAAAAATGGAACCGTGCTGAGCCCGCAGTTCCAATTGTGTCGCCGTAAACTTTTATTATTCGGATGTGGTTTGAAATAGTTGTCGTTTAAGTTTTTGTTGGTTAAGTAGTCATATGTAGTTTATTGTTATTATTTTATTTTAAATAAATATGTGCACTAGAAATTATACAAATTCTCTACAGTAAAAAATAATTTTGAGCTAAACAGCAATACAGTCAGCAGCAATAGTTGCTAAGCGGGCGAGGTGTTCAAAATGATCTTGACGCGACTTTATTGTTAAGAGAATAAGAGCGCGTCAAGATAGTTTTGAACACCACGCCCGCTTAGCAACTATTGCTGCTGACTGTACATAAAACTTTACTAAATATACATACAAGAAAAATAAAAACACAGCTTTGATCTTTTGTCCGGATTCTTTAATCCGGACCCTGTCATAAAATAAAACACTTTAGTATTTTTTTATTATTCTATTATTCCTGTATAAGGCAAATAACTAGTATAATACTAATACGGATCTTATACCTTGCACGAAAATCTGACTGCTTATCTCATCTTGGTACATATTTAAGCATCCAATTACGCCTTGTCTGAGCATATACTTTTTAAAATTGAAACGCTTATTTCTCGAACCACCTATCTTCTGTTTTGTACCTCTTTAAAGCGATCTTTACCACACAGAAGTTAAGGTAGTATTTTAAATGACATGAATTGATAAATGTGAGTAATAGAAAATAACATAGTAAATTACCTGGTTTACTATTACCGTCTAGGCCATAAAAGCAGAAAATAAGCAAGGTTTTCTGAAACCGACATATGATAATATTTAGGTAATTGGTTTTACGATTTAAACACACTTACATTTGTTGTTATGTATCTATAACAGTTAAAAATACGGATATTATGTATTTTAGAAGAATCTATAAATGTTATAGATGTAGAATAGATGGTGTGTAATGATCGCTATAACAATAAACGATCTATTTTCACGTTTGTTAAACTAGCGAGAATAAGAAGCAATGATGGTAAGTTGGTTTGTTTCAATTGAACTTCACTTTAACCTTTTAATAATTATTTGTTTTACAGGGGCGCAAAGTTTTTCATTGATCGCGCGTGCTAATAATATAGATACCCGAGTAAGCGAAATATTCCAAAATTGAATCACGAGCGAATATTACGAGCGAGCTATATTTTTAATGCTGTGGGGTACCACTTTTAGTGTTAGTAAAACTATAGCCACCACCATAAACCATACCATATAACTTTTACTAACATTAGAAGACCTGAACTGTTGCGCAATAGAACTCAAGTTTTCCTCACCCTAATAATTTCTAAATACTGCACAGGTACACTGAAAATAAACAAACAACTCCCACCTGCTAAAGCGTTTCGTGAAGTTGCTGGTTAACGCACGAAGCAGCAGGAAAAGTACCGCTAAAGTTGCCGCTCTTTGTTTTTTTCTTTCAGCCAAAGGAAACTAAGGAATGGAGATTAATTTATTACGTCTCAGGGAAAACATGGAAACCGGTAGAAAGTAGAAAGCTCTCTATTAAGTGGAGCGGGCGGGGAGCAGAACGATTAATTATGATTTCTTCTAATGCCCGCGGATGCGGCCGGCTCCGCGACATCCGATGCTATTACGTTACTTGATGGAGACTTATTACTATGGCGGAGTTTACATAACTATTCACTCCTTTTTTTGCTGGTTTTTTTTAGTTGAGCGATTAAAAAGCATAACATAATTATCTGTCAGGGCTGCCTAGAGTAAAGCGTTTTGAGTTAGAAGATTGGCTCTACATGAGATCTGATAACTTTTTGGCTGTGCGAGCCATATGGTCTCATATTGGCAACATTTTTTGGTGGGTTTCTATTTACCCAATGAGAGCGCTATCTTAAATGATATATTTTCAGATTGTACTGAAACTATGTTTTCGCTGTTAATTTTATTTGACTCTTTACCTACCTCAGTCAAGAGCACGTAATATATATAAAATAAATAATACGTTTGTTCTAAGTATATACGAGACTACTACTAAGTAGAGCTTTTGCGATAAAACACGAGAAAAACGATCCTTTCCTGGAGTAAAATCCCAAAATAATGATAATTACGCACCTGTATACAATTTCTAGTTTTCAAGATTTTGTCTACTAATAAATAAATAAAAAATGCTTGTTAAAATGTAGATGAATATAAGATATGTACCTCCTCGTGTTCAATCTCTATCTCTTTACGTAACCAGACCCCATTTTCCTGTAGTTCGGTTAGTCGTCATGTCATCTTATAATTACTTTTTCGTCTGCTCGCACAAGATTAATGTTAATTACCTGTTAGTTTAATGTAGCGGTAAGTTACTTATTAATTAGGAGATGCTTTTAAAAATAGGTTTCATTAGTCGGGGTCAAGATGCTGGAACTAGGTTGCGCTGCAAGTTTCAAGAGCTCCGGTGCATTAGGAAAGAGTTTGTGTTTAAGAACTAAGCTTACGATCAAATTGTTGACCTACTTTGCTGGTATTAGTATTATTGTTTCTCTTTATGTACTTTGTAAGCAAGTAGTTTTTCTTGTTTATCGAATCAACTTTTGCAAAAAAGCAATTGTTAGAATGTTTACAGTTTAATTTTGATATCATTATTTATGTTAGCATAGCTTAATACTTATTGTATTAAGGTTAATAAGGGTATAGTATATTAAATGTATAGCTTTTCTTATAGTTTTCCACCTACGTAAAAATTAAAAGTTTTTCTAGAAGACTTGTCTCTGCGTTAAAAAAATAAAGCGTTATGATGAGAAGGGAAAGATCTCAACCAGAATTGCTTATGATATAATGAAGACCAGGATACCAATAGTGCAAAAGTTTTAAAAACTTTAAGAAATGCGATGAATGCCTGAGAAATCAGTTGACGAGAGAACGTAAGTAGGTATATCCAGGGATCGGATACCGGTATTTTTTGTATGGGAAAGAAAACGGTATTTTTTCGTTCTTTGTTTATTAGGTATTTCATTTATAATTGGGCAATCTAATAATACGCAGTCGTTACCTAAACACACAACTGAGTCCACACACACTACATTTCGAGTATAAAATAATTCGAAAAAGATGGCTATTTCGAAGTTTTTGCCGGTTCCGATCCCTGGGTATATCATCACTATCATCAGTTCTAAAGCACGCCAATAAAAACCATATTTCCCTACAATATCTACAGCACAAAGTCGAGACTGATGAGGGGCGTAGCGGGTCATTTATTAAATGAACTATCTTTTCTCAAGAATGCCGAGATGGAACGAGGTCACCACAATGTAGGAAACTCACTGAATATTAAGGCGGAACGTGTAAGTAATGACAAGAGCTTAAGCACTCTGCTTCAGTATTAACTTATGCTTCAGTTTGCAGTTAGTTATTAAAATGAGAGTGATTTTAATTATGTATTTACTTAATAAATAGTAGCCTACATTGTCAAGATTGTTTTACAGGAAGTCAATATTATGCAAGATTTATTATTTCACTATTGAATAATTATTGGCATAACAAAAAAAATCCCTATAATACAGTTTTCAAAAACCTACCACAAAAGCACACAAAGCACAAAAAAAATGTGCGAAACAGTACTTACCTAGGTACTTTTTAGCACAATTGACCAGTGCCCTATTTTACTCAGATGTTTCGTAGTTTACTTTTTTTTACGAGTTACTTATTTACCAACATACGAACATACACATCAGCATGAGGCTAAATAAAAGCGTGTAAAAACCGGCATAAATCCACCAACGCCATTGTTGCTTTTACTAAACATAACATAACACGCAGACAACCCATCATTGATTCCATAAATTTGCATATGGAATAAAAACATTCACGTTAGCATATTTTTATAACGCATCAGCATGTTTTTTCTGATACGTTTCGTGTAAGTTGGCGATGGCACGCGATTCCGCCTTTAGGTAAAACAATTTGTTCTACTTAAAATAGTGTTACGTGCTTCATATGAAGCATAAATAATTGAGGGAGCTCGTGCGCTCGGGCGAAGTTAGAGTTTGGCTATTTTAAGGTAATTTTAAAGTGGCACCTAATAAGTTTTGGCTTATAAAACACGCGATTTTTACCCATGGCAAAATATAAACGATTTGTGTGGTTGTTTATTTGTGTATTTATTTATCTCTAAAACGAATTGGCCGATTTAAATGTCTTTTTTTGCGGTTACAAAATCTATATTTACATGCTTTTTACGCACTTGAGACCTCAGCGATGGTTTTAAAATAGACGTAATAATGAACAGTGTAACAAAGGGCGCTGCTTTAATTAAAGTACGTAAATCAAAGTTTTATTTATACACTCACTATTATACATAGTTCTAACAGGCCCTCTACTAAGTAATGCTGTACGCAGTCGATACTGTAGCTGTAGCTGTGTCGTACGACAAATGAAAACAAAACAAATTAAAGAAGCTTTGTACTCCATTGACGAATTTTTTTTGTAATAAGTATTTAGAATATTAAATTTAAATGTTATGTTGTAAATACAAAAAAGTGTAAATGTATAAATATATACTGTGTCGGGGCGTGATGGCCAGAGGGACGTATTGCGGCGTTACAGTTCATAGTTTTAGACGCCTGTATACAATCGATTAGCAATGTTTGGCTACGTATCACTGAAGTTGTAACGAAATTCATAACGTAGATAGTAACGCCGTCTATTGGCGTATTGTTGAACTATGATGACAGGTAGAAGGCTTTGGAACGTCAAGTTGTTTAACTTGGGTGAAGTTGGTACAAGGTGGCAGTTTTGTCGTTATGTTGGTAGACCGGTCGAGCAGGTTTGCCAGCTTGACTTCGAGGCGGGAGTGATGAGGCTCCGCCGGCAGACTTGATCGGACCGCGCTAGAGATCGGACGTTAGCCATACCTAGTGCCTAACTCGCCACGTTCCTGAAGGCTTATACCTGAAGGATTATTCTGAAAGCTTATAGAATCCAACGTTCTTTATCCATTTAGCTAAGTGTTTTATTCCAAGTGTTATTTTGATTTCTTATGTGTCATTAGAAGCTTACTTTTGTGAAATAAAGAAAGAATGTGTTGTTTTGAAAAGATGTGTCCCGCTGAGTTTGTTGCCGGTCCCATATTGGGCTAAATCTTCTCAGGTCAGAGGTGTAGGGTTGGAGCCGGCCTAGCTTGACTTAAATAAAGCTTTGAACGTTTCATGTGCTCTTTTATTTCACAACAAATCCGTTTGCATTCGAATAGCAATTAGTTCTTTTTATCATTTAGTACTGGAATATAGTAGGCGCTAGTATGGTTAACAAGTCCGAATGCTTATTTCATGCACTGGTAGCATACTAATTTAGCTGTGAAGTAATACATTGAGGTACTACGCCCATCGCCGTCGCCCGTGTCTCCGTCATCAGAAGTTGGGATACTCGTGTATTGCTTGCACAGCCACGTGGGAACATGATGTATTTCCGTATGCTGCAACCTGAGCAGAGATATCGCGAGACGCCTTCAGGCCTGTAACACAGAGGCAGCTGTGCAGTATCTGCGGTGCTGGAGCATTGGAAATAAAATGACGGGTTTCGTTCCACTTATTTAGTGAATTTTTTTTTTCTAAACAACAGTCGAGCGTCACTAATGAACTGTCGCTTTTCGTATTAGTTTTTTTTAAAGAGTTTTATTAATTTTTGGAACACGTCTTTGTTCATATAATATTCTGATCCTCATTTATTGCTTGGGAGCGCAGGTGTATTTCCGGTTTGTATTCGGTGACCCACATGCCTTAATCTGGACACGTGGTAATAAGCTCACGTGTCTAACCTTCATTTAGATGTGAGTGCAATTCATTATGTTATTTGGTGTGAATTATTGTGAATTATGATTGGGGCTGTCGAACAGAGTGGTCGTGACGTGACGTCATCTCTGGTATCGCCACGTTTCTTTATAATTAATTTTTGTAATGCATTTAAATCGAAGCGATCTTGAGTTATTTTGATTTGAAATCCATACTGTTAATTAAAACCAAGTATTAGCTATCACGACGTGATATTATTTCATCGCTCACTTGTGAATCTACCCTCAATAATTGATTTTTCATGAAAATACAATAAATTTTTAAAATCCATTTAAATCTAAGTGATCTTAAGTTATTTTGATGTGAAATCCATATTGTTAATTAAAATCAAATATTGGCTGTCGCGACGTGATATTATTTTATCGCTCACTTGTGCATCTACCCTCAAAAAATATTTTTTTTCATGAAAATACAATTGCACCGATAAAAGATGTTCCTAAGGTTATGACATCCTTTTTATCGTTTAGTAATCAATAAATTGCGACAAATTATTGCCCGTAATGCCGTGATAGATCACGAACCGTGTATACTTTGAAAACATGAGCTACGCATATGAAAATTAATGTTACAGTGTGCTGCAGCCTGAGCCGAGACAATTTACAGACGCCATCGCGCCTGTAACACAGAAGCAGCTGTGAAGTATCTGCTGTGCTGGAGATTGGGAAATAAAAGGACAGGTTTCGTTCCAATTGTTTATTAGTGTTGTTATTTTTTTATTTTTTGAGTGTAATTGCTAAACATAACAGTCGAACGTAACTAATTAGCTGTCGCTTTTCATATTCGTTTTTTAAAAGCCGTTTTACAAGTTATTGGAGCACGTGTTTGTTCGTGGAATAAAATAAAACACACTCGTTGAAGTTTAAATTTTAATCTGAGATAAAAGAATTAAAAGTCCTGTATCCATGTTTTAGTTTCCGCTTCTAGAGGACACTCGCAATCCTTGAAGTTTAACCTACTTAGGTACACAAGGGAACTGATACCGTGCAAATGATGATTTCAGTATCAGCCAGCTACGATAAACCACATCGTGCATCTCGCCATCTGCTGCAGCAACGAACGGCCACTGCAAGGCGGAAAGCATCAGCCGTCGTGCTTGGGTTGGACTTCCTTTGTCTTGGACGCGTGCATCATACTTTATTAATCTGGTGAGCAGTTCCCATTTCGTTGGGATTATTTTGAGATGTTTTACTTCTGTTTAAGATCTCTTGAGCGAGTTTCTGTAGTTGTTGTTGTCCTCAGGGGCTGACCAGGAGGTTCGGTCGTCCTTGAGGATTGTTCATGTGTGTTGGTCTTTCTTAGGGGCTGTCCATGGATTTCAGTCGCCCTTGAGAATTGACCAGGAATATCGGTCATCCTCAGGAACTGTCCATGGATTTCGGTCGTTCTTGAGGATTGTCCAGGAAAGTCGGTCGTCCTGGGGTTATCCTCGGAGTTACCTGGTTAAGACAAGGTGGCTGTCGGTTACCCCAGGATTGTCTAGTAATGTCGGTCGTCTTCCGGGGTTGTCCATGAGGTTCGGTCACCCTGGAGGATTGTCCAGGAATATCGGTCAGTTAAGCAAAGAGTTTGAGAGGAAATAGACTTTAAATTGTGTATCATGTGTAAGGTTAATGAACTATCTGTTGTCAGTTATCTTCATGCGAATACTTTTTGTACATTTCTGTCATAAAATAAAGACAATACCTTGTGACATGGTCAACTCTTTATTATTATTCACATGGTCAGGTTGGCCGAGCTTTACAGCAATTACTGTTGCAAATTTATTTTCCTTTTCAGATACGGCTCGCTCACACGGGGACGTGTGAACCGCAGGATGGCCGTGTCGGGGCGTGATGGCCAGAGGGACGTATTGCGGCGTTACAGTTCATAGTTTTAGACGCCTGTATACAATCGATTAGCAATGTTTGGCTACGTATCACTGAAGTTGTAACGAAATTCATAACGTAGATAGTAACGCCGTCTATTGGCGTATTGTTGAACTATGATGACAGGTAGAAGGCTTTGGAACGTCAAGTTGTTTAACTTGGGTGAAGTTGGTACAAGGTGGCAGTTTTGTCGTTATGTTGGTAGACCGGTCGAGCAGGTTTGCCAGCTTGACTTCGAGGCGGGAGTGATGAGGCTCCGCCGGCAGACTTGATCGGACCGCGCTAGAGATCGGACGTTAGCCATACCTAGTGCCTAACTCGCCACGTTCCTGAAGGCTTATACCTGAAGGATTATTCTGAAAGCTTATAGAATCCAACGTTCTTTATCCATTTAGCTAAGTGTTTTATTCCAAGTGTTATTTTGATTTCTTATGTGTCATTAGAAGCTTACTTTTGTGAAATAAAGAAAGAATGTGTTGTTTTGAAAAGATGTGTCCCGCTGAGTTTGTTGCCGGTCCCATATTGGGCTAAATCTTCTCAGGTCAGAGGTGTAGGGTTGGAGCCGGCCTAGCTTGACTTAAATAAAGCTTTGAACGTTTCATGTGCTCTTTTATTTCACAACAAATCCGTTTGCATTCGAATAGCAATTAGTTCTTTTTATCATTTAGTACTGGAATATAGTAGGCGCTAGTATGGTTAACAAGTCCGAATGCTTATTTCATGCACTGGTAGCATACTAATTTAGCTGTGAAGTAATACATTGAGGTACTACGCCCATCGCCGTCGCCCGTGTCTCCGTCAACTGTAAATTATAAACATGTAAATAATAATTAAAAATGTGGTATACATAAATCATAAATGTCAATAATCAGTTTACAGTAACTTACTTAGTTACTGTAACATATGTTGACTACACATAATTGTATAATGACGTATAAAATGTAAATTTTATGAATAAATAATTGAAATTGAAATTGAAATTGTAAAAACTGTACAGTTGATTGGACAAACATGTGCACATTTTTCAAAGAAGATAAATGCATTATTAATCTATATATATAAATGCAAGTGTCCTGACTGACTGACTGACTGACTGACTGACTGATTCATCAACGCAGAGCCGAAACTACAAAAGCTAGAAAGTTGAAATTTGCACACTAGGTTGAATTTATAAAGTGTACAAGAGATAAGAAGCGATTTTGAAAAATTCAACCCCTAAGGGGGTTAAAAAGGGGATGAAAGGTTGTATGGGGTGCAAGTTTTATTTTAAGCTAGGAATTTGAAACTTTTTAAAAATGTAGTATATTAAAAAATAAGAAAACTAATTTCAGCGTTTTCGAAAATTCATCCCCCAAGGTGGTGAAAAAGGGGTTGAAAGTTTGTATGGAGATCAAATATTTTTGTGAGTGTTGGACTTGAAACTTTGTATATGGGGATATTATTATAAGACGGGAAAAGTAATTTCAGCGTTTTTGAAAATTCATCCCCTAACAGGGTTAAAAAGGGGTTAAAAATTTGAATCCATTACAAATGCTTTGAAACTTCTTAGAAAGGCATAATAGCCGATGACAAAAAAAAGTAATTGCGACATTTTAGGTAATTCAACCCCTAAGGGGGTAAAAAAGGGGATGAAACTTTGTCCTGGGGTGCAAATTTTATTTTAAGCTAGGACCTTGAAACTTCGTAAAAAGGTATTAAATTAAAAAACAAGAAAACTAATTTCAGCGTTTTCGAAAATTCATCCCCCAAGGTGGTGAAAAAGGGGTTGAAAATTTGTATGGAGATCAAATATTTTTGTGAGTGTGGGACTTGAAACTTTATATATGGGTATATTATTATAAGACAAGAAAAGTAATTTCAGCGTTTATGAAAATTCGTCCCCTAACAGGGTTAAAAAGGGGTTGAAAGTTTGAATCCATTACAAATGCTTTGAAACTTCTTAGAAAGGCATAATAGCCGATTACAAAAAAAAAGTAATTGCGACGTTTTAGGAAATTCAACCCCTAAGGGGGTAAAAAAGGGGATGAAACTTTGTCTTGGGGTGCAAATTTTATTTTAAGCTAGGACCTTGAAACTTTGCAAAAAGGTATTAAATTAAAAAACAAGAAAACAAATTTCAGCGTTTTTAAAAATTCATCCCCCGAGGTGGTGAAAAAGTGGTTGAAAGTTTGTACGTAGATAAAATATTTTTGAGAGTGCGGGACTTGAATCTTTGTATAAAGCCATATTATTAGAACTCAAGAAAAGTAATTCCAGCGTTATTAAAAATTCATCCCTTAAAAGGGTTAAAAAGGGGATGAGAGGTTGTATGGGGTTCAAGATTTATTTTAAGCTAGGAATTTGAAACTTTGTAAAAATGTATTATATAAAAAAATAAGAAAACTAATTTCAGCGTTTTTGAAAATTCATCCCCCAAGGAGGTGAAAAAGGGGTTGAAAGTTTGTATGGAGGTCAAATATTTTGGTGAGTGTGGGACTTTAAACTTTGTATATGGGTATATTATTATAAGACAGGAAAAGTAATTTCAGCGTTTTTAAAAATTCATCCCCTAACAGGGTTAAAAATGGCTTGAAAGATTGAATCCATTACAAATGCTTTGAAACGTTTTAGAAAGGCATAATAGCCGATTGCAAAAAAAAGGAATTGCGACGTTTTAGGACATTCAACCCATAAGGGAGTAAAAAAGGGGATGAAACTTTGTCTTAAGGTGCAAATTTTATTTTAAGCTAGGACCTTGAAACTTCGCAAAAAGGTATTAAATTAAAAAAAACAATAAAACTAATTTCAGCGTATTTAAAAATTCATCCCCCGAGGTGGTGAAAAAGGGGTTGAAAGTTTGTACGGAGATCAAATATTTTTTAGAGTGCGGGACTTGAATCTTTGTATAAAGCCATATTATTAGAACTTAAGAAAAGTCATTTCAGCGTTTTTAAAAATTCATCCCTTAAAAGGGTTAAAAAGGGGTTGAAAGATTGTACAGGGTTTAAATTTTATTTTAAGCTACGAATTTGTAACTTCGTATAAAAGTTATTTCATTAAAAGAGAAGAAAACTAATGTCAGCGTTTTTCAACATTCAACATTTAAGGTGGTGAAAAAGGGGTTGAAAATTTGTATGGAGGTCAATTTTTTTGTAAGTGCGGGACTTGAATCTTTGTATAATGACATATTATTAGAATACGTAAAAAGTCATTTCAGCGCTTTTAAAAATTCATCCCCTATAAGGGTCCAAAAGAGGTTGAAAGTTTGTATAGGGTTCAAATTTGATTTAAAGCTAGGAACTTGAAACTTCGTAAAAAGGTATTTTATTAAAAAACAAGAAAACCTATTCAGCGTTTTTAAAAATTCATCCCTCGAGGAGGTGAAAAAGGGGTTGAAAGATTGTATGGAGATGAAATATTTTTGAGAGGGACTTAAATCTTTGTATAAAGCCATATTATTAGAACACAAGAAAACTAATTTCAGCGTTTTTAAAAATTCATCCCATGACAGGGTTATAAAGGGGTTGAAAGATTGTATAGGTTATAATTTTATTTAAAGCTAGGAACTTGAAGCTGAAGCTTCGTAAAAAGGTAATTTATTAAGAGAAAAGAAAACTAATTTCAGAGTCTTTGATAATTCATCCCCCAAGATGGTGAAACGGGGGTCGAAAATTTGTATGGAACCAAAATATTTATTTGAGTGCGGGACTTGAATCGTTGTATAAAGGCATATTATTACAATACAAGAAAAGTAATTTCAGCGTTTTTAAAAATTTATCCCCTAAAAGTTTAAACAGGGGTTGAGAGTTGGTAGAGGGTTCAAATTTTATTTAAAGCTATGAACTTCAAATTTCGTAAATAAAGATAAGATAAAGATAAAAGATAGTTTATTCAAGTAGGTATACGTTACAATGCGCTTATGAACGTCAAATAAAGCTAGGTAGACCGGCTCCAACCCTACACCTCTGCCCCGAGAAGATTTAAATCCCCCCTCAATTGGAGGAGGGTATACGAGGGCTGTTTGATAAGTACCCGTTTATGAAACAAATAATCAGTTGTTTTTGTTTATATGCATTTATTTTTCTTCATAGTCTCCTTTTAACTCTATACACTTGTTCCACCTATATTGAAGCTTCAATAAACCATCCAAAAAGTATGATTTCGGAAAGTCATTAAAATAGGCCTCTGTGGCGGCAATGACTTCGTCATTTGATCCAAATCGCTTACCACCGAGCCATTTTTTCAGGTTGGGAAACAAAAATAAATCGCATGGGGTCAAATCTGGAGAATACGGGGGGTGAGGCAATAGGGCATAGCGTAATTGTGTTAATTTAGCCATCACAACTCTAGACGAATGAGCTGGTGCGTTGTCGTGATGAAACAGTACTTTTTTATTTTTTAAATGGGGTCGTTTGTCCTTCAACACAGCGTCAAATTCATCCAATAAATTGGCATAGTACTGCCCTGTTATCGTTTTCCCCTTTTCTAAGAACTCAATATGTATAATACCCTGCGAATCCCAAAAAACGATCGCCATGACCTTTCCAGCCGATGGAACGATTTTTGCTATCTTTCGCGCAGGTTCACCCGGTAAAATCCACTGCTTCGACTGCCCTTTTATTTCCGGGGTGTAGTGGTGACCCACGTTTCGTCCACGGTCACGAAACGACGCAGAAACTCCTTCGGGTTACGTTTGAACACGGCCAAACACTGCTCCGAAGTAGTCAGTCGGTTCCGTTTTTGCTCCTCCGTGAGTAAACGCGGCACCCACCTCGCCGATACTGTCTTCATACCCAATTTTTCTTCTAATATGTTTTGTACCCGCTTGATTGGAACATTTACAGCATCAACGATTTCTCGAAGTTCAATTCGGCGGTCGGCTAAAACGATATTTTCAATTTTCTTAACCATATCGTCTGTAGTCACCTCAATTGGGCGGCCTGGGCGATCCTCATCAAAGACGGTTGTTCTCCCCCGCTTAAACTCGTTAAACCAGTATCTGACGGTTGTCATAGAAGGAGCACATTCATGGTAAACCGCTTGCATTCTTACTTTTATTTCATCACATGTTTTTCCTTCCAAAAACAAGAATCTAATTACAGACCGATACTGCTCTTTCTCCATTTTCACAATTTTAAGTTCACGCTTTCACTGAATCGCTGTCAAATGAGAAAAAAACAAAAGAATGCTGTTTTTTTTTAAATTTTCCCACCTCTGAAAAATGGCTTAAAACGATTGTATACATATTTTCGGCCCGTGATATTAATACATTTGGAAAACGGGTACTTATCAAACAGCCCTCGTAGGTAGTTAGGTAGTAGATTTTATTAAATAGTGGACTTGAAAATCTTCTGGGGGTTGAGAGAGATTATATCGAGAACAATTTTATTCAGTTAAGGGCTTGAAACTTCGTAGCCAGGTTGTGAAAGACAAATCTCATGCGTTGTATAATAATTAACAAATGATTAACCGCCCCTACTGCTATCTTTTGCTGCATAATGTTCTAAGCGAATGTAGAATTTATAACCACCAATATACAAATCCACGCGTACGAAGTCGCGGGCAACAGCTAGTACTTCATATTTACATATCTTAAAATAAGGCGATAGAACAGCTAAATTACGGCAACTGCCAAAAAATTGCTTTGCGTTTGTTAAGAAATAATATTCCACCTGCGATGCTTTCTGTATGTAGCTGATTGGAGATGAACTAAGTTAAAATATGGCTAAAATTTTACCCGCCTAAACTAAATTAATAAATTCAAAGACCCATAAATTGATATTTAAAAGCAATTCCTCATCAAGCTTTAGAAAGCGGAGTCACAGGGCGCACACAGGTTAGCAATAAATGGAAACAAGGATCTGAGCGGAACATCTGTGACACTTTAATTTGTTTGTAGCCGTTGTTATGCGAAATTAATATTCCAATTTATTCCATTTCTGTATCGAAGAGGAAAATCAATATTTGATGGGATCTTTATCGCGCAGTCTTAAGCGCTGCGCATATTTGTGAAGACAATTGAAACTTTTATTTTTTAATTTGTTTGATGCTAAAAACATCTTTTCACCTCAGCAGCTCGAACAAGGGTACTTTGATTCTTAAAAACAGTGAGCAAAATGCGATTTTGCTCACGGAGTGAGACAAAATGACATTCAAGTGACCTTTATAGTCAAATGTCATTTCAACATGCGGGGTCTAATAAAAGTTCGAAATACTTGGGTTCTATTATCTCTGTCCCTTTCACACTGTTAGCAAAAAGAAACAGACAAAAAAAAGTTAAAACGACATTCAACAGTATATTCACGGTTTGTAATAGACCCCCGAAAAACTTCAGACCGCATCGTTCCAAACCACGTACGAGTATGAATTCTTAATAATTAATAAATAAAAATAAAGTTCAAGATTTGATAAAAACTGATAAAATACTATATTTTAGGTATTTTATTGTACAATTAAAATAACGAACTCAAAAAATACACAGATCATCACGCAAAATTAATTATTTTACTTTTAAGAATTTCTACCATAGTTGACAAATAGTACGTGTCCGCAATTCGGACCGTATCAAACATTTTTTTTTTACAAAAAAAAAGTTGTCGATTGAAGTGTCAGTTAATGTTTGTTATTTCTATATTATTTTAATGGAATTTATTATTACGTTTTGTTTTTGTGTTCCATTGCGGTAATTAAACTTAATTGTTTGTATACCTATCTTAAGAAAACATGAGTGCAGGTATTAAGTGATGAACAAGGATTACATTTTTCAAGTTGTCTAATAGGTATGTTCTCACTGCGCTGAGGTGAAAAATGTTGTGTACTACACGAGATCAAAGTTATTTACATCTCGTGCGCTTTTGAGTCCCTTACTACGCTCAAGATTCTAAATTAGATTCACTCGCTACGCTCGTGAATCTATTATAGAATCTTTCGCTTGCACGGGACTCAAAATAAGCACTCGAAGAAATATCAAACTTTGATCACTTGTTGTACAAATAACTATTCTGTATTTGGTTCAAAGTTTAAAGTTTTATTGTATAATTGACATAAGTACATATTTAATTTTGAGTTCGGAATGTAAGATGGAATTTCCCTTATAGATTAAGTCAGGATAATGTACACCAGAGGATATAATTTTCATCTTAAGCATTTGGTACTTAGTATATCAGTTGAAGCACTCAAGTTGAGTACTCTGTGTGGGTGGGTAAGTACAATTACAATTTTTAACAATGAGAAATTTGATTATTATTGTCTGCATGTAGAGTGGGACTACGCTAATTTTTCATACCAAGTGATATACGTAAAGTAACAAAGCTATTTATTAAATATAAAGATTCAACGTTGATATTCGTAAAAAATATTTAAAGAAATACTTACATACGATTATATATCAACTTGATTTAATCTAATGTTGATACTTAATCTAAAGGGTCACCATCAATATCGAAAACTTGTAACTCTTTATTATGTTTGAAACTACTACCACAATTAAATAGTACCTAGTAATTTTTCACCCTTCAACGAAAACGGAAACACGACACCGGCGTAATTACATTATCTCATTGTGGACGTGTAAGTAGAAATGTGTTTGCACATGCGAGCGTCGCGTGCTCCCGGATTACAAGTGCGTGTATACACGGCTTTATATCTAAAATGTATGAATTATTCTTTACAGACTTCATTAATTACTCTTTTTAAATGGATTTCAGCGTAATTTATTTCAAAATGGCAATGAAGCTTGAATCATAGTTTTTCTTAACGTGGATCCGTTAAAGGGTTATCTAATAGGTACTTTGTAATACCTACCAGTTAAAATGAGTTTTAGCATTTTATTCGAGTACAGTTTTTATACTGTTGTTTTTGTTTTAATTCGTTTTTACCTACTTATTTAATTTAGTTAAGTACATTTTTTTAAATGACACGCAAAAGCTTTTGATTTCAGTACTTATATAGTAACAAAGAGTATCATATAAAATTTAATCTTTATAATACTGCTGTTATTTGCCGCATAAAACTTATAGCGGTATAAAAAAAGGTGCGTTCTATGTTTATTACTCGATGAATTAAGGTTAATACTGGTATGATGTAGCATTTTTTGGGGTTTCCGAATGTGAAGAGAAATCACCATGCAATGCATCAATATATAGGTTTGGAGATACCCGGTTGCAGGGGTAGACGGTTCATAATTTTGCTGTGAGGACATAATTCCTAGTTTGAGCCCCAGGATATGAGATCATTGAGTTATGTTCTGCTCTAGTTAGGTATTTTATCACATGAGAGATGCCTCAATTTTGCTTTAACAGTGCTAGCTTCTTGGAGGATACAACTAAACGGAGTAGCCATTAACAGGCTTTCCCCTCTGTCGAAAATAGGCGGCCAACGGTCATACACAATGTATGGACTGACGTTTATCTGACATGGCTATTTTTACGTTACGCATACATTTGACGTTCCCCTCCCCCGCAAAAATCGGCAGACTGTTTTGTACAGAAAATTACAGACATGGCGTCTCCGTTTGATTATATCCTCCAAGGCTAGCTTCCATTAAGTTATGAACGAGCGTCTCTAAATCACTAACTAAAACTACACATCACAACGGCAAATCCTTTGTTCTAATGAATAGTCCGCCAGTACTGGCACTGGCTGTGCCAGTTGGACCACTGCCTACATTACAATGACAGTATTCGCACCCTCTACCTAGCCCAACGCTCAGGATTGCCAATTAAAAAGTACACTCTGATAATTCTGAATTGTTAAGGATCTCGAGGTCAAGTATCATTGGTTTATTTGAGACTCCTACTTGATTCCGGGCGGTAAGCATGTGGAACACACGGCCAGGCCTGGTCCAAGCCAAGATAATCTACTAATCCGACACGCGTACAGACCTGACTATTTTTCTTTCTTGGGCGTGATTCTTGCCAATTTGACTGAATTTCAGTGGATTTATGTTAGCTTTTACGAAATTAGGAGAATTACCTGTGTTCGTTGAGCTTAGGTTAGTTATAAAGTAAGTTCGATTAAATTTAAATTAAGATGTTTAGTTTCCTGTAAAATTGCTGCGTTGCTGACTTCTGAACGACCAATTTTTTTTGTAAAAATATGAATGACGTACCGTATACTAAGTCAAACAGAGGCTGTTTATGGTAGGCTAACGATAGATATTGAGAGCAACTGGCCTGACAATATTGAAGGCAAATCGTCCGAATTCAAATAAAAACACGCAAATAAAATGTCCCGCTATATTTTGTTGCCACCCACTGTAAAATAAAATTCAATCACACGCCTTCTAAAACAACCAACTGGTCGCGGGACACATTTCGAAAGTCATTCACAGCTCGCGGTACACCGGAGCGGAGCATTCTTTGAAATTATGACAGTGGATATTTTCGCCGGCACAATATTCACATGCGAGGCAAAAAATAAATGGATATACCGGAATACCGGTATTCATGCGACGACGCCAGTGCATCCAATATCACATTTTACTTGCAAATCACTTACCGACGGTATTGAGGATGCTCTTTTATGCGTATACGTTAAATACCGCTAATTCTTTGCCTTTAAAATTTTTGGGTTATCTAAAAGGTCAAAGGAAAATATCACCCTCATGAAGACTAAACTGTAACAATACTTTTATTTTTCAAATTAAGAAAATGATTGTTAACACGCCGAGACAGATTTATAGGTAATTTTGCTCTAAAGTTTTTTGTTATATTGTACTTAGTAAAATTGTTGTTCAATGCAAAGAAACAGTAAGGAGATTTTGAATATGTAGGTGCCTATTATATTATGTAAGCCATAAATTTAATTGAATTTGAAATAGGAAACGTATTATCTGATAAATTGAAGAAAAAAAAAACAATATAATTAATTAACACTAGCGGGCTTGACAGACGTTATTCTGCCCGAACCCAAACCCAAACTGTAGTTCCATCTACAAAGTTCCCTTTTCCATTCCTTTCAAAACTAAATCTCGATAAAGAGACAAGAATTCTCGAGATTCATATTTGACTTTACCTGCACCGCTTAGCGACGCCGCGAGTCTCAAGTGTGAGTTGACTTTGTTAATACCCGCTAAACTTTACCTATTTACCTACCCATTAATTCCCAACTTACAAACTCCGTATTATCTCAAAGCGAACGAACGAGCACTCGTTTTCGCCTCTGTAAAACCTTTCACGATACCTGTCTACGGTATTTCGATTTTTATCAATAGAAAAGGTTTTAAGTTTGAATTTCCTCGCTGTCAAGTAAGGGGCGGCGCAGCACAATCGAAAATTTCTTATTCAGTTATTTCTTGAGAAGTGTTTGGGATTTCCTTTTGGGTGGGAAGTTTTAAGCCAGCAGTAAATTATTCCATCGACAGGTGAGGCCGTAAAGGCAAGATTTACGCTCACGGGTACAGCGGGCGAGCCTCCCTTCTGATAAGATGTATTACCTACAGAATTACGTTGTCTATAAGTATTCATCGGGGAGGAATTGTTTGACCTTCCCCTGCAAAGTTTAGCGCCTGCGATGCAACTTAAAGAAATGCTCGTGCAATAAATAAAGAAGTTTAGATGGGTGCATTGCCGGAAAACAGGTACTTACCCGAAGAGGTTTGAAACGTGTTATTTGCGATACAATATCCACTCGGGGAAACATTTCTTATTGCAAGGGTCGTTGGATAACATAGACTAGGAATCCTCTAGACGGAGTTTAGAGCAATTATTTCATGAAACCGATGCTGCCAAAAATACGGGGGTGCGGGGGGACGAGGTGAGCGAATCCCGTGCCGTGATTAAATTGGTCCGTTCAAAGACACGGACCAATAACGGCATGGGATTCTGACACTTTGACTCGAAGATGGAGTAAAACTACCGTATATAGTGGCAGAGGGCCGTTACTATGCTCAGTCTAGAGGATGTCTTGTCTGTGTTGGATAACTACGAGAGTTTAGCTAGCTAACTCAAGTAGAGGATCTCTCTGAAAACTTCGTTATATGGAAATACGAAAATGGGTTCGAGTTTAGTAATATATTTCTACGGCATACATATGAAGGTATTGTTGGAACTGACGGACTACTTTGCGGGAAACTTTTGATCAAATACTAATAATAAATATGACATACGATTTCGGGTTCGTCATTTTAATGCTAAAACTACGAAAGAATACTAAGATAATAAACCTTAAAAACGCTTGCTTTAAAATATTAACTGCCAACGATTTTATAGCGCTACGCTCTTAGTCGATCCCAGAGTTTTTCCGCTTTGTAGAGGAAAGTGACTACGAATAGAGAACCCTGCCGATGAGCGGGTTCCCGGCGCTAGTGTGTTAAGCCATTTTACGTACCGCAAATAATAAATCGAAGAAGTAGATGCATATTAATATTCATTTATTTACCTATTTCTCGACGTTGAAAGTTATTCTATAAATTACTTTTATGGTCGACATTATCTGTGCATCATTAGATTAAAATATTTTCCTTTATTAATGATTTAAAAAAATACACGAAAGGTTTCAAACTAAATGTCAAAATGTTGGCTCTCTTCTCATCATGATCGTCCAAATACCTGTCACGCAATAAAATTATAAAGTCTCTCCCAATAAGGATGTTAAGTTACTATTCGTATAATATCTAAATAAGCACATTCATATTTCATTTCATACCGTTTGTAGAAATAAATTTTAAAAATGCCATCCAACTACAAACATTTTTGTAAGCTAACCTTACCGTGCTTAAATCAGGACACAGCATTAAACCCGTACATTACATACATACATACATACCCGTACATATATTCCGCAACAATTTATTCCAGAATTCATGCAAAAATGCAGTATTAATGCATAATTAGGCTTCACAAAGGCTTTATAAAAGTCAACGATGTAAAACTGTCGGGCTGACGCATTTTGTTCTATTTCTAGGTCTCACAAAGCGTTGCATCTCTTTATACGTAAAAGCTAGCACGCATTATTCACGTATGATACGTGGCTGGCTGGAGAAATGGGTCAAACATTTCCAATTTTTGCGCCTTACTTTTACAGGGAAAAACACTTATACAGTGTGCTCTTTCTATTTATTTGCTTATTTTCCTTTACGCTTGTAAAATATGGGATGGACAGTGACGTCACTCGTACGTACGTTAGGAGTTGAGGCCTACATTTTTTCCCGACGGATGACACAAACATTTTTTTCGTATACTCTAATGGACAAACTTATACTAACGTGTGTAAATTAGCAGGTGAAATGGGAAGGCGAGAAGTTAAATACTGTTGATCGATGATTTATTTATTTTATAATTAGGCAGAATTAATTTATGATTAATCGGACAGAGTTTCCACTTAGTAGTTTCTCAATCAGAATGAACACTAAAAATGAGGGTGCGTTGGCTTTTATAGGCTGGCTTATCATCCCCCACTCCGAGGCTCGGCTAGGCAGCATGGCGGGGCTGGTGGTAGTGGGGCGATGACGTGGCTGGCTGGCTTGGCGGCTGGACAACGACCGGGATGCATTACACTCGGCCAACCTGAAACAATTGCTCCCGCAATGGGCAGAGAATATAACATTAATAATCAGATAATTAGACATATGCGACATGAACATTCTAACTTTCCAAGAGATCAATAAGGTCCTCAGTTTCTAATTGCTCATCAGTACTACTCTCACTATCTGACATACAGGCTACACTTTTATATGGTCTTATGGCATCTGCAGAGACAAGCCCCGTGAACTTTTTGTACCCTCTTACCCCTTTTATGCTCCTAATTTTGTACCGGTCGTTACCTAACACTTTAACCACTATATAAGGACCAGAGTATAAATCATCTAGTTTGGAATTTACCTTGCTAGCACTACTTACAGGGGCCTGGTTCCAGAGAACTAGGTCTCCCGTTTTATATAGAACACTGTTTTTACGCTTTTTGTCATATTGTCGTTTCATTCTAGCACTAGCAACCTTGTTTCGAGCGACTGCCTTTTTACGCCTAGCTTGTACTGGTTCCGTAACCTGATCTGGAACCGCAAGGTCACACACAGACCTACTGACCCTAGCAAACATCAAATCAAATGGTTTGTACCCAGTGGAGGCATTCAGAGTGTTATTGATACCCCAAATTATGTTAGGTAAACTATTTACCCAATTGTTGCTAGCACTACTAGGGTCGGTAGCTCTTAACGCATCAAGAATCGTACGGTTTGACCTCTCGACTTGGCCATTCGCCCTTGGGCAAGCAATAGTACATAGAGTATGACGAAACTGTTTTTCTGTTGCAAATCTTTTAAAATACCTACTGGTAAAAGCTTTCCCATGATCGGATACGATCCGTTCAGGAACGTCGAACAAACTGAATATCTTCCTAAGAACGCGTATAGTTTCGACAGAGTTAACAGTGCGCGTAGGTTCCGCAATAACAAACTTGGAGAAGGAATCTGTCACTACCAACATATACTGGTACCCTTTTTTTGTTTTGCAAAAGGGCCCCAGGTGATCTATATGTATCATTTTCATAGGCTCCGAGGGTTTCGGTATAGGATGTAATTTACCTGCTTTCTTTCCGTAATCGCCCTTGCCATATGCACAGTGAAGACAGCTCGAGACGTATTTCCTAATAAACCGCGACATCTTAGGAAACCAGTACACTGATTTGATTAACTCGGTACATCTTTTTAGACCTACATGGCCGATGTCGTCGTGATGCATTTGCAAGATCTTCCAACGCGCGAAACTGGGGACTATTAACCGATTACCGTTAAGCGTTTTACGATAAAGTCTATCATCAATTAGGGCATAATTATTTACTATATCCAAGTCCGTACACCCACTATTTATTAAGTCAATCACAGTTTTAAGTTTAGCGTCTTGTTGTTGAACCGTAAGAAACCAATCTGTCACTTGGAGACGATTGACATTGACACTATCTATGGCCGACGAGGAACGTTCCGATACACGCTCCGATTTACTTTTTGTTATCAACGAATTTAAATCCACGGGATTTCGGCTAAGTGCGTCTACATGCTTCATTCTCTCGCCCGGTCTATAATCAATGTCAATGTCAAAATCTTGTATCAACAGCCACCATCGCGCGATTCGGGGAATAAGGTCGCGTTTTGTTAACGTGGCGGTGACAGCCGTGCAATCTGTGACTATCCTTACTCTTTTTCCGAATACATAAACACGAAATCTACGCAACGATTCAACTACCGCCAATGTTTCTAATTCGTAGCTATGGTAAACACTTTCTTCCCTACTAGTGACGCGGCTAAAATACATAACGGGACGTAAGGTGCCATCGGATTGTTTTTGCAATAAAATACCTGCGATGCCTAGTTTACTCGCGTCAGTATGAATCTCTGTTTGCAGTAAGGGATCGTATATTGCTAGCACGGGCTTCTCGCATAGCTTACGTTTAAGTTCATCGAAACTATGTGCTTGTTTTTCGCCCCAAACCCATGGAGTGTTTTTTTGTGTTAGTGTCGTAAGTGGGCGAGCTATAGTTGCGAAATTATATATGAACTTTCGAAAATAACTACAGAGGCCTATAAATTGCCTGATTTCATGCACATTACGTGGGACTGGGAATTGAGATACGGCTGCTAGCTTTAATTCACTAGGTTGTATGCTATTAGGAGAAATTCGGTGACCTAGATAGGTAACCTCTTCTTGCAGGAATGAACATTTACTCATATTTAATTTCAGATTTTCAGCTTTCAAACGCATCAAGACTTTCTTTAATAGTTCAATACCGGACTCAATGTCAATTGATGGTAGCAATATATCGTCTAGGAAAGCTAGAATTTCGTGATCGCCTACGGATTCTACTACCTTATTAATCAAGCGCATAAAAACAGACGGCGAATTGGCCAAACCATACGGGACACGCGTATACTCAAAATGCCCTTGAGGTGTAATAAATCCTGTCTTATGTGTATCCTCAGGCCTTATATTGACTTGGTGGTAACCTTGAGCCAGATCCAAGCTAGTGAAATAATTTTTACCGGCCAATCTAGACAGCTGATCATCTATGTTAGGCAAAGGATATCTATCGCGTATAGTAATGGCATTAAGTGATCGATAATCGACACAGAGACGATAATCGCCATTTTTCTTCTTAACGAGGATAACTGGAAAAGCGTAGCTTGACTCTGACTCTTTGATAATGCCTGCGCCCAATAAATCGGCTATTTTAGACTTTAGGACCGCTTGCTCGCTGAGAGAGAGTCTATAAGGACGATAGTAAATAGGATTATCATTTTTCAAATTGATTTGCATTTGAACTAAATTGGAACAGCCTAAATTTTTTGTGTCATTGGCAAAACAATCACTGTACTCCGATAATAAATCGACAAGATCCTTATGCTGAGTTTCATTTAACGGACCTATCTTCAAATCTACTATTTTAACACCCCCTATATGTTGTTTACTAGCTGATTCGGCTGAGCTGATACATAAAACATTTTGGGCTGAGGAAGATGGCAATGAATCAGAATTTTGACTAACCTGGGCTTCCATGCAGCTCTCGGCACGCAGCAGAACGGTGCCCTCGCTCCATTCCACGTCCTTGCTGCCCGTGTTGACGACTTTCAGGTAGCCAGCTTCGCCGCGAAGAAGTGTAGCAGGCAGCGAGTAGGTAACTCCGTGTAAGTCGTGGTGTCGCGCAGGTGTGACGACATCATTATCCGGTCGGTTTCCCAGTATGCGAACCTTGATGATAGATGTTCCTGGCGGCAAGCATTCCTTAGCCGCGGTAACAACCTTGAAGCGCTGGTTTTCGTTGTCCACATCTATGTTTGCCATAAAATCTTCTTCTGTGATACTTAAAGTGGCTGTACCTTTGTTGACTATCAGGGTCACGCCGTCTTTATTAATAATAGGCTGGCCAACTAACAAGTCAATATCGGTCATCTCGACGTCAGTCAGATATGCTTGGCAATTTACGTCCAGGCTGTCAATTTGTAGTTTAAACTCGACTTCACCTTTGCTCTGAACCTGGTCGCCATAAAATCCTTTAAATGCGACATGAGATGGCCTCACTTCTAAGTTGAGGAGGTCTGCGATTTCTGAATTGAGGACGTTGACCTCGGATCCGGTGTCCAAATAGGCCTTCACGTAGACATCGTTGATTTGCGCGGTCTTCTTGTAGATGTTGTTATATTTTTGAATCATCTTGACTTCCTTTACCACTGTAGTCGCCTCGTCTCTAGTTTTTAGGTTATCTGGGCAACGTGGTGCAATGTGACCCTTTGCGCCACACTTGAAACAGGTACGCTGGTCAGGTAAAGGGCAATTCCGTACCAAATGCCCTGTTTTCTTACAGCGTGGGCACGGATCTGCCTCAATATTTACCGGCGCTTTCTTTTCTGTAGACTGACGTGTACCGTCCTTAGAACCGGCACGAGTTACATCGACGCCATGAAAAGGCGCACGGTAGTCGTCCAACGCAGACAGGAAGCGCTCGTACAGCTCCGTCGGTTGGTCGCATTGGAATGCTCTCGCATTTGATTGCAGGGTAGGCGGGAGGCCGCGGATGATGCAGGATACTGTAGCGGCGTTGGACAGCTTGCACCGATGACACATGGCGATTTTTTCTTGGTAGTACTTTGTCATGCTTTCGTTCGGCATTTTCTTCCTGTTAAGCATTTCTTCGAGTATATTTGAATAATCTCGATGTTTCGGAAAAGCACGAAGAATCATTTCCTTCCAGTCTTCCCATGAATGATCGTACTCTTCAAGGCGATTATACCACTTACGAGCTTGGCCACGCAATTTGTCTTGGAGATGGAATGATTTTGTTTTGTCATCCCAACCGTGGATGTCTCCTAACTGGTCGATTTTCTTCAGCCACGTCTGAACGGTGCAGTCCTCATTATCAGGGTCGAATTCAGGGATCAGGGATGCAGCACGATGGTGTTTTGTACGTGCTAGCACCGGCATGTCGTCTTCCAAGGCTTCAAAGGCTTTATGCACTTCTTGGGTCAAAAGACTTTTAAGAATTTTTCTTGCTGGTGGCGTAGACGTACCGTCGTTTTCATTTTGATCGAAAGTAGCGTCCACAGAAGTAATTTCGATGTCTTCGTCAATGGCGGAAGCGGCCACGTGTTCGGTGTTCCAGTCAGGTGGTCGTGGTCGTTTTTTTATTGCCGCTCGCGTCATCATTAAACTGTAGGTACTCGTATCCCAATTTCTGAATGTAAATTAGCAGGTGAAATGGGAAGGCGAGAAGTTAAATACTGTTGATCGATGATTTATTTATTTTATAATTAGGCAGAATTAATTTATGATTAATCGGACAGAGTTTCCACTTAGTAGTTTCTCAATCAGAATGAACACTAAAAATGAGGGTGCGTTGGCTTTTATAGGCTGGCTTATCATCCCCCACTCCGAGGCTCGGCTAGGCAGCATGGCGGGGCTGGTGGTAGTGGGGCGATGACGTGGCTGGCTGGCTTGGCGGCTGGACAACGACCGGGATGCATTACACGTGTTTGGTTAGCTTATTAGGTAAGAATCTAACATTAGGTACCTACTTAAAGCTCTTGCTTTAAGTGATTATGTATGTAATCGAGCTTGTAGGTATATTTCTTTGAACGTAGTTCTTACAGGTATTTAAAAATAAAAGCAAACCACCACAATAACTATTATTTATTAGTTTTATCAGTCCAAATATGTCAAGCTTAAGTATCCATCAGTCATGCATTTATTAGAATAATCTTTAATAGAAAAAAACCGACTTCTCTAAGTAAGTACTAGCCTAACCCACTTAACGGTGCTTATACTTTATTTGGTAATATGTATACATTTTATGGTAATCATAGTGGTTGATTTAGTTTAGGTATCATAGTGGTTTTCCGGGTCAAGGTCCGGGTCTGGGTCCGAGTCCGAGTACGGGTCCGAGTCCGGAGTCCGGGGCCCAATCCAAGTCAAAATCGAAATTGAAAATCACAAAACGTGTACTATGCGTCGTTGAGGAGTTCTGTTCTGATCATCATCAGCAGTTCCACTTCATCAAATGCCACAGTTTTTAATGTAAATGCTTGATTTTCTGATGAAAATATATAAAATTCTATACGGATGCCTTTAAGATTTGAGAAGTTCTCTCGATTCCTCATGGATACCATGTTTAGGACTTGAGATTGACATAAATGTGCCTAAAAATCTATCTTGCTTAACAAACATAACGAAAAGGACAAATCGCCAAATGCGAGCTATGCGTCGTTGAAGAGTTCCGTTATGATCATCATCAGCAGTTCCACTTCATCAAATGCGACAGTTTTTAATGAAAATGCTCGATTTTCTGATGAAAATACAAAAATCTCTTTACGCATGCCATTAACATTGGAGGAGTTCATTCGATTCCTCGTGGATCCCATCATCAGAACTCGAGCTTGACAAAAATGTGGCTTAAAAACTTAACTTGCTTAACAAACATAACGAAGAGGACAAATCGCCAAACGTGAACTATGCGTCGTTGAAGAGTTCTGTTCTGATCATCATCAGCAGTTCCACTTCATCAAATGTCACTTTTTTAAATGTATATGCTTGATTTGTTGATGAAAATACAAAAATCTCTATACGCATGCCTTTAAGATTTGAGGAGTTCCCTCGATTCCTCATGGATCCCATCATCAGCACTCGAGCTTGACAAAAATGTGGCTTATAAACTTAACTTGCTTAACAAACATAACGAAGAGGACAAATCGTCAGACGTGTGCTATGCGTCGTGAATGAGTTCCGTTCTGATCATCATCAGCAGTTCCACTTCATCAAATGTCACTTTTTTGAATGTATATGCTTGATTTGTTGATAAAAATACAAAAATCACTATATGTGTGCCTTTAAAATTTGAGGAGTTCCCTCGATTCCTCATGGATCCCATCATCAGAACTGGATTTTGACAAAAACGGGACCAATCTGTATGCATATACATACAACCAAAAAAATAATTTTCAAAATCGGTCCATTAATGACGGAGATATGGAGTAACAAACATAAAAAAAAATAAAAAAAAACATACCACCGAATTGATAACCTCCTCCTTTTAGATTTGGAAGTCGGTTAAAAAGGGTTGAAAAATACAAACGCAGATGTAATCCGTTATTCGTTGTTATCCGTTCAAATACCGTATATTATCTTTATCCGTATATTCACAAATTAGTAAAGAAACTACTGTCTCTCGAGAAGTTTAATAAGCGCTCCGTGTAAAATACGCCAAAACTTCCAACAGAAGCTATTACAAAGCGAACTACCTACATTCTGATTCGGCGAGCAATAACGCTAACAATGATTAAGATTTCGCTGGCACGCCTCCCCTACTAAGCGCTTTGAACCATCTCCAAGTTTTAAACGAATTTTATTGCGCAAAATAATAAAAACATACTGGCTGTCACACTCCCGCACCACTTGCGGCATCAACATCCGATAATGTCTCCGTATTTTATTCAACGAACATTTTTCTGTCACAACGTACGAAATTTATGATTGCGAATTCAAAGTAATCTATTAGCTTTGAATTGAAACAATGGAATACAAATTAGCATTTGCATTGCAAACTAACAAGCCCACAGAAGATTTCGTTCGTGGGTTACGAAACGCTTACGGAACTTTAATGGAGTATATAGCATAAAATTAACGACTTGTTCAATATTTGTCTAGTGAGGCTGAGTATGTTGAAGTATCTTATAGTGTTGAGTCGCTCACTCGTGAGGCACCTCATTTGTACCACTCATTTTGTTAATTTGTCGCAGTACTTCATACCGCAAAAATGTCTTACTTCACTCCTCTATTCATTTTACTTGATTCTAAAATTATCTTTCTCCTAAAAGTTCTATTCTTAACCTTCAGAATTGCACTCCAATTAAATGTTACTATTTATTTATTTATAAAGGAAGTGATGAATACATAAATATGTATATACATTAAATATTTTTGTCGCCGTTGGAATTAATAGAATAGTCGACGCTGAAAATATGCTAGTACCTCACCTCATTTGAAGTAAGACATTGTAACACCTCATTTTAGAAATTGAGGTACTCATACAAACTCATTTTAAATTGATGTCCTACCCATCACTAGTATCTTATACGAAGCGTGTATTAACAAATTATCAATTTCAGTTATAAATAAGTTATGTTGAATCACACGCACCCTTATATCCATACTTGATATACATCTTATTACAAGGGCCGACAGCAAAGCTTACAATTGGCGGTACATTAGCATAACGAGCGGCATCCCGGCCGGTCCTAATGAATGGCCTTGCAATTGAAACAATAGTGGATTAGCGCCAACTCCGTTATCTGCTTATGCAAATCAGACAGGCTTGCGGGCGAGTTCGAATCCACTGCTTCTTTCAAGACGCAACGAATTCCCGTAAACGCTGAGACATTTAGCTATTTAAAAGTTAATGTCGAGTTGAACATTAAAATTCAAACAGAGCATAGTGAAAGCTAACTAACTGGAAAATATGGTCCGACGATGGGAAAAACTAACATCCACTCTGGGCGGGAAGCGTGAACAATTTCAGTTCGGTAGTGTAATTTGTCAAAAGCGTAGGTACGGAGCGAAAGTCATGGTAATGTGCGTTTTATTACGGACAGAAAGTCAACATAATTATTATTCCAATGAGTACCCATTCTCGGACGCCTCCCGACTGGCCGGTGTCGTCGGGAGCAAACATAAAGTTAATCACGTCCTGCTAACCAAACATTTATTGCATCGTCCCTTTTACCGTAAAGTTGGCGCTGAGCTTCAAAACACTAAGGCTTAGTGTCATTAAAACATAGAAGCGTCTTTCTTGTTTGTTTATGGTAATCGAGTTGACAAGTTGCGAGGCTTTGATTTTGCAGAAGCAGACCCACGTTTATTCTGGGCGGAAGCTTTCACGAAATTGAGCCTCTATAGACACGTTAGCCGATAGTCTTAGTCTTAGGGCTAATTAATAGATGTATCTACTTTCTGATTTTGACAGCATTTTGTGCTGAGGTGGGATCTACGAGCGTACGTGTGGTTAGCTTATAATTGACATCATGGTAACAGACGAATTAACCGCAACTGGTTAGGTGAAACGGTAACATGACCACAAACGGTAACGCCTACGTCAAATGTCAAAGAGTAAATGGTTAGAGTATAAATAGCGTCAGCGTTGCAGTTACGTAAGTAGGTACAAATGATAAAAAATAATTGAGCTGAGGTACATGGGAGGTACTTTTGAAAAGTAATATAATATCATACAATACATTGAATAATTTTACGGTTTAGACTCACTTGTTTTAAGTCACTCGCGCGACATGTTAAAACAAGTGACTCTAAACCGTAAAATTATTCAATGTTAGTATGTCTCACAACAGTTTAAATTCGATCATACAATACAATTTATTTTAAAGTAAATAAAATGTAGGTACCGAAATATTACGCGCTGAAGACCTCGAAGGTCTTTTACAATTTATTTTGATATAAATAAACTGAGATGTGGGAGCATATTGGACAATGTTCACCAGAAAAATAAACACTCAACAATAAAAAATACAGTTTTGGTGTGCAAGGCATCTGAATTTATACTTTAGAATAACCTTTAGAATAACCTACGATATATTTAAGAAGTTTAATACCGTACGAGTACATACAAAATAAACTATTTCCCCTGGAATTGTAGCATGGTGACCTAATAAAAAAGTTATAGACATGGCATGTTTATTTCCCGCCCATCCTATTTATACCAAGTTTCTCCAAGTAATTTAGTATGCACTTTAGTAACAGGAACTTATAGTGGCTTGCGTGAGGTAATGTTGAAAATTTAATCGTGTAGGAGGCGGCTGCGACCGCATTATTGGACGCGTCATATTGAGCTGACGCAGAGCGATTGGGGTCAGTCCCTGCTCGTATGGGAGGACTCTATCGGGCTTGATACGTTATTGTTTCTGTTTTTGAGACGCGCTTGATGAATCTATTAGGGGTTGTTTTTATTATATTTGATTAAGAGGTACGTCGTTTTATTTGAAAGTCGTATTAGAGATATTTAGTCGAAAGTTCCGATTGGTCTATTTAATCAGCTGCGTGCTTGACAGTCACACCGAGTCGCTACAGATAATGTAAGTAAGTATATTTTCCTCTGAATTGTCCGAAGATTTTGAATTTAGGAAGAGAGATCAAAGACTTGCGAGAGAAGAGAAAGAGATGCTCAGGATCGAGACGAACACTAATGCATCTTGAGCCTATATAGATACATAGATATGGCAACAAAGATAGAACATAGATATAGCAACAAACCTGTCTTTACCGTTTTTTTATGACATCGGAGGAAACAAGCAGACGAATCGCCTGATGGTAAGCGATTACCGTCACCCATGGGCAACCGTGACACCAGAGGGGTTGTAAGTGCGTTGCCGGAATTAAAGAAGGCAGTACGCTCTTTTCTTGAAGTTTTAAAGGTAGGTATCGCTTCGGAAATACCACAGGCGCGTTCATTCCACGGTTTAGATGTGCAAAAAATTATCACGATGAAGTAAAAGTACTGCTTCTAAGGAACAAATTCGATAGCTGTTTACCTAAATGTATTTTTTTGCTTTAAGGTGGCCTTAATTGTAAATATCGATGGAGTGTGATTAAAACGTACCTATATTGAAAACCGTTGTACTATATTGAAAACTCATTTATTTTAACCCACCACTCCCAGCCAATTCACAAATATCCGCTGAGCTACTTTAAAAATCCAATTTTATTTTATGCGGGTAGCTGCAGCGGGCAGCGTTTGTGGCATTATATCGGTAGTCCGGCCCGAGGAATCGGGTCAGGCTCACTCTGATGAAATGCCCTACCATTGAGCAGTGCATCGCATATAAACGTTTGACGTCAGGTTTGTTGCATCTTGCAATTTTGCCATTTTTATAAGCTACACTCTGTCAGGTATAAATACAAGTTTGAGGTCCGGTTCGTGGCTAAGTATTTATTACTTATAGAATAATTTCGATACTTATCGCAGTTCTCAGTAATTTAAGGGTGACTCACTTTAGACCGGGCCGACCGGGCCGTGTCCGGGCCGGAGCTTCCGGCGCTTACAGATGACAGGTGATCACGTGATGCTTTCCATAGAAAACGAAGCCCCGGAAGCACCGGCCTGGACACGGCCCGGTCTAACGTGAGTCATCCTTAAGACGGTTGTAAATTTTCTGAAATAAAAGTCACAACAGAAAATATGGTTCTATTAACTTAGTTACCACTTAATAGAATTTAAAATATCGTGAGACATACTTACTTTAAGCTAGCTAGGCTCTCCGAAACATGTCGCGCGAGTGTCTAAAAATACATGAGTGAAACCGTAAAATTGGCTAAAATATAGTTATCACTTTTACATATTATACAATAAAAAATATATACATGATGCTAAATATCAAACTGTTCAAAGATTGGTACACTCTAAACTAAAATAAAGTCGTTCAAGTGCCTCAAAACTGCACCACGAACAAAGTTAGACGCACAATAACAGAGGCAGCGGGGAGGCTCTCTTAGGAGCCCTCCAATGTTTGCAAAGCCCTGTCCTCTGAAACTTGCCCGTGTCTACTCGGCTTTTGTCACAATATTTGTTTTCACTAAACTCGGCATCGGGATTCAACGTTAAGCACAAAACCGCCCGACCGTGTCATAATTCGCGTAAACCCCAACTCGAGATCACATGTCCAACTTCTGAGAGCTTTATTAGATAAGAGTTAAATGTGGTATTGATTAGCTAACCCTTTATCGCTGACAAGATCCGTCTAACTTTCCCAATTCGGGGACCGACAAATCGAAATCGCTTTTAGCAAAACAAGTATTAATGTTGTATCGGCGTCCCGGCACGGTAGGCGGGCGTCGCGCAGTCTACGGGAGGCTTCAGGCGCCCCCGCCCCGGCCAGTTTCTCCCGCGCGCCCGACGCCGCGCCACGTCGCTCGCGCCGCCGCCCCTGAAGCCACACATCAACCCTCTCCTGACATAACCGCACTATAAAAACACAATCTGAGAATCGCTGTCCGTTCCCGACGCGACATTCTCACCTGTGGCTGCTTACGTACGAACGCGCGTGTCCTGAACCCGACTGAGAAGTGACCTCCCAATATTTACGTTTGGATTGAGATGAATGAATGTAGGTAAATAATCGAATGAATTAGGTTAACGCCAATCGTGGTCGGAACGTCATGTGAAATGTCTCAGTGTTTGCTCTGCATTACCTCCGATATCTGACTGCCGAGTGGATTGTAATAATCGTGGGATTTGCCTGAAAGCCTACATAATGCACACTTCCGTTCACGAAGGTAAGTTATTTATGAAGACATTAGATTAACTACTTGATAGCATTAATATATAGCCGGATATGTCGGAAGGAAACGCAAATGTAGTTACGTTAAGTTTTACATGAAAAGCAGCTTGAAGGGGAGATGTAGATATAAAACGTGACGAGTAAACCTACAGGCTGATTTCGTCCAAATAACGACAAACAGCTAAAATCTCTGCTTTTTTAGTTAAAAAGCGAGTTTTCAACTTCACTCACAGGGGAGTATGAGTTTACAAACATAAACATTCCGGTGCTTCATGGCAGATACGTCCGTGTAGCCAGACCGCGAACTAGATTTTTGTGTGCTAAAAACGAGGGACACAAACGTGGTTTTGCATTCAAATATTTGTCCTCCGCGGGAATCGAACGTCAAAACCGCGTTATTCAGTTAGCTGTGGATACGCGAATCACAGACAACAGTTTATTTAAAAATATTGCAGTGGCGATGGCGCGGTACGGTCGTTTTATGTAGCCGAATTCTTGGGCCCTCGGCTTCGTGTTTGTTATAAGATGTTGTGTCCAAGAACCTATTTTATTAGTATGTAAGATAAATAATAAAAAAATATGTTTCTTTGAACAAATTTAATAAATGCAAATCCGCTTTTCGTTGAAGGAATACATCACGAGGAATCCGGGTAGTCCTAAAAGGTAAGCTACCTAAATATTTTGTCCGCTGGGTTGGAAGGTCACATATATGGCATTCACTTTCGTAAAAACTAGTGCCTGCAAACCTAAATTTTTGGGGTTAAGGATGCAAAGCAGTCCCGGACATTTTTTGCATATAACTGGAAATTGTTAAGAAGAAGGAACGTTTTATGTGCGCATTTTATTATAAAATATTTTATTTTTATTTTTTCAGAGGTTGAAAAATACATAAATAGTCACAAATTAAGCAAAGCTTACCAGGTGAATATATATATCCAAATACATATGTAGATATATATAGTTAGAAGACATTCAAGCTTCAAGAACAAGAAATTGTTATAAAATACAAATAACTGCTATTACCGAATTTTGAACCCGGGACCTCCATTTATAGTTATTATAACTACGAACTAGGCTAATAGGTCGTTAACAAGGATACCTATTGTTAGCTACAAATTTACCATAACCTATTTCAAATCGATCTATGCATCAATAACTATTTATAAATAGATGATTGCATCTATTCACGTATTCTTACAGCAGAAGAAATTGTAGATATAGTTGGTCAAACCAATTTGTCAGTAAATAGGAACAAAAAAAACTATACTCATCCTTGTCTTTTGTTTGATTTTTTTTTAAATTTTGGGTGCTAGTACTAGTGTAAGACAAATATAGTATGATTCTCTCTGTCTATGTTTGAAACGAGACAGTCCTTTGACACCCTATAGTTTTAAAGTAAGTCGTTTGGCTGGCCTAGACAATATCGTATTTGAGTACCTAAAGCTGCTAAACTATTTATCATGGCAGCTCTAGAGCCAAAGGGGAAGTTTAGCTACTGAAGCTTAGCTGTCACTTTGGTAAAGTAAAGCATTGGTTACCTCATCGAGTTTCCCGTCACTCGTTTAAATAGGGTTAAACTTTATAAAATGGAGTTTCACGTAGTAAGGTAAATGTACTGGTGCTCGACGCGGTCCCAGCACATGTCATCTTGAAACTTAAGTCACTGTCAATAGAGCTGACAGCAGGGTGTCATCTATTTGGTATTAGTATGTCGAGCACTAGTACGTTTACCTTACATACACATTAGTCGTATTTAACTAGCAATGTAATTTAAAATAACAACCACTGAATATAATTACTATTGAAACTTTCTATTTTTATTAAAACATAGGGAAGGTGATATAGGATTATGATTTTAATTTATGGTAAAGGATCCACGCAAAACAATTTCATATTAAGATAAGATTATAGGTAGATATCTTGGTTTTTAAGTTCAAAATGTTGTATTGAGTACATTAAAAAAATTAATAAGTAAGCCAGTATAGAACTTTATTTCTAAAATCTTTAAGCTAAAAGAGCTAGTACTACTTCATTTTGTATTCTACACGTAATTAATAACTATAATAATAGTTAAATAAAAAATGTAATGGTATGTACCCATAAAAATATCATGAAACTGAAGTAGATACATGCTGAAATTGCATTAATACCTATGATGGCCAACTAAGTTATTTATTATACAGTTTCTATTGTAATTGTAACTATTAACAAAGGGGTGTTAATGTTATTACAGCATACTTATACTTAACACTTAGTTATTATAAAGTCGTCATATTATAAGCGGTATGCAACGGCAGCCGTAACCGTTAACAACAAGACAAAGCCGTTGCTATATCGACAGAGCCGTAAGCAGTTTTGCCTGCGCAAATCTTTTTAAATCACAAAAGCCAGTCGTCAAGATCTCATGTCGAAGGAAAGGAAAATATCCTGTAGAACCGTAGCTGCCTTGGATTGGGCGCCAACTCCATCAGTTTGAGGAAAACGGACTAAGTGCAGAGGGACTATGTACACGTTTACTCCGTTTTAAGTTAGGGCGAGGGAACTTGGGGCAAATCCGCTACGAAAACACCGATGTAGGCCACGTCTTCCCCGGCAAGATAAATTCAAAAAGGATTCGCTCCACACACATATTACCAACTCAATGGGGATTAAAACTTCATTTGGAGACGAAAGGCTTTAACTTTTCGGTAAACAAGGTTTATCCCTTTTTATTGCGTAGGTACCTTTAATAGGTACGTTGTTTGAAGGGTGCGTTTATAATTTGGTTAATTTTATGCACCATCTGCTTCAAGCGATTAACTTTTTTAGGTTATTTTATATTTTGCAGCTTTGTTTTTATTTTTGTTTCTACAGTTTTGTAATAAGGCCGTTTAGTTATTCCTTCATTTTTTTATCACACGTAACGTAACCTAGCAGCAGGGACCGGAACCGGTTACCTTAACCGGGGTTTTTCATAGGGTTATTTTAGAAGTGGTTATAAAAACCCCTACCATAACGGTAACCGTCTGATAAGGTAACACTTTGATTCGGTAACCGTATCAGATCGAGTTAACCCCTGTTACCGGTAACCGAAATAAAAACCCAGTCGATTCTGTTACCTCATAATAAGGTTTTGAACCAGTTCAAACGATTGTAATCTTTACGCAGACTTAAATTCAACTTATTATTGAATAACCGTGGTTGGCATGGGCGGTCTATGAAGCCTCCAGCACAAACAAGTTTTTTTGCCGGTAACTTCGCTTATTGTCAATTCAAACAATATTGCACTTTGAGTCCTTAAGCTAAAGTTGAAAACATAAGTGAGCGATTACAGTATTATTTTGGAGCGACAGCCGCAGGCAGCGTGGTTATTCCTTTGTTTATCTTTATACCTGTGTGTTCCTATTGTTGTGTTTCGGAGCAATTCTAGTTTAGAAATGTTTAGAAAAGGGGTTGCAAGTAAACAACATCCTATCCTAGTAATATCTGCTATTATTTACATAGTTATATTTTATGCTACTTAGATTATTATTTTTATTTTCGGGTTCACACTTGGTATGTACCTACAGATTAAAGACTGATTTAAAGAAAATTTTTTACCTAACTAGTAATTTTACTGGTACATAGTTAGGTATAATTTATCCTTAGATTCCAGAGAATAGAGATAGAGTGATTAAAAAAAAATCACTTTGTGATAAAGATACATGCGCTAGTGGATTGTGGTAGATATTTTACCATTGTTAACAAATGACATATGTACTAGTTATTACGAGCTTATTTTATAATAAGCAATTAAAGTCTATTCTTTATCCGGTAGACTAAAATGACATTTCACAGTATGAAATGAAATGACACATGATGTTCATTCATACTATGAAATGTCATTTTAGTCTACCGAATAAAAAAATAGACTTTAGTTTAAAATGTTTTCATATGCGGTGAGTTTGTATGAGCTAAAAGCCGTAATTTACCTTGTACCGCTTAATGCAGCGATCAGAAAATATATATCTATAGCAGTGATAAATAAACTTATTTTAATACTTCAAATTTTTCATTAATACCAGAATTCATTATATTTATTGGGTATCTATAACATTGCTAGGTGAAATAGTTTTGTTTATAAATAGATACATACATACTTAGTAAGCAGTGTTGGTCATTCAAGAATAAAATCATTATTTAAATAAGAATTCCTAAGAATAAAATCATGTTGATTTTATTCCCGTCAAAATTATTTAAATAAATTTGATCGGAAATAATTAGTATGTGAAAAAATTTAATAAGAATAATTCTTAATCAAATAAATGTAATCCCATCAAAAACATTACATGTAAAAAGGTGCAAGTCTCGCAACGCTTTTACTACAAAAAAGTTTTGAGATGTAATGTGAAACCAAGTCGGTTATTTTAATCAGTGCCAGGGGGTGTTAAAACCGTATCAATAACATATCTTTAATTTGTAATACGTATAATGACTTGGCCATCGCACGGCTGCATAATGGCAAAAGGATCATCGTTACCTATTAAAAATACTTCTAATTGAACATAACTAGTGTCCGACCGAAACATGTTTTTTTGCCGAAACCGAAACCGAAACCGAATGTTCGGCTCTGGCTCTAGTTTCGGCCGAAACCGAAACCGAAACCGAAACTTTTGAAGACTTCTTAAAATCGTTGAAAAAATGTCATAAAACCGCTTTAAAACTCATATTAAGGGGCTGTCAACACCCAATTTCCTTGAAATTGATAATTCATAATTCATAATTCATAATTTTTTATTGCAACCATGGTACAGTATAGATGTCAAGTATAAATGTACAATGTCTCACATGGACCCTGTAAGGGCACAGCATAGCTTTCTTATAACAATATTATTATATTTACATATTATTATTAATTATTGATGTTACTTAAGGGGCTCCGTCACGCTAATAACCTTCGATCTGAATCCCTTAGTTTTCTTATGTTTTTTGTAGTTTATCATATTAACAGCAACGGCTTTAAGCAATATAGTATTCCATATTTACTTCAAAGTTCATTGTCTTCGAGATATTTGGCATCAAAGTTGAACAATTTAAGGCCAAAAAACTGGTTTTCTGGCCATAACTTTTGTGTTAATTCGTTTAAAATTAAAACCCTAGACACGTTTTACGACACGTCAAAGACGAATCCAAATATGTAGATTTCGTATAAGTAATATCCTTCACAACAATCTTATAGATACGAAAAAAGTTTTCTTTTAGGCAATGTTTAAAAATATTATAAAATAGTATGAATTTCTTTCAAAATCCGGTAGACAATAATGGTGTAGATGACGGCCTCCTTTTGATATCGAATACTCTTTTATACTTTTTCTAATGTTTTGTCACATTTTTTCCTATGTCTGTCACTCTTGTCAATTAAATAAAATTACACGTATTTTGCAAGATTTCTACGTTTTAATAGCTAATTAAGCCCACAAGATCTTCATTGGTCTTCGAGCCGGTCCTAGTGTTATGTTTGAACCGCGCACTAAGTTATGAGCTACAAAATGTTTCGCACTCCTATAAAGACAAGAAGTCTCACACGCGCAGAGCGCGATGCAAAAACGGAGGTAATCAGAGTGTCCAAATCTTCGCTCTCGCACTCCGCGACTATTCGACCAGCAGACACGACGTTCGTCGCCGGTAGCAGCCACATGGAAACCTCAGCGCACAGCGATGTGTCGCACCCGCTGCCAGCGCACAGCATGGTATCAAAATCCTCGTCTGCCATACGGAAAAGGTTAGAATATGAGCGCGCTAAAGAAAAGGCCAAGATTGCCAATGAGTTGTTAGATTTGAAGTATGAGGCAGAACTAGCCGACCTAAAGTCAGAAAAATACAGTTCACACCAAAGTACTGGTAAAAGCTCACGTCATAGTTCCCACATTAGCGACGCCAGTAAGAGCACTCGTCAAAATGTTGAAGACTGGATGGATCGTAGCGCGCGAGAAGTTGATCCGTTGCTGCCCGCCCCCGAGGATGATGATAACCTGGGCGGCCGCAACCAGCCGGCACCTCCCCTCGCCGACTCTGATGGTACGATTAAGCTACTCGCAGCCGCATTAAATAATTTGACGATCGCTTCCACTAAAGATAAGTCACACGCCAACATTTTGAGCCGCATATGTACGCCGCGAGATTTACCGAAATATTCCGGCGATCCGCTCGAATGGCTGCAATTCAAACAAGCGTTTGAGGAGTCAACTGACGTTTGTAAATTTACCCCGAAGGAAAACTTATGGAGATTACGTAAGTGTCTGCATGGACAAGCTAAAGAAACCGTGTCAGCCCTGCTTATGACCGCCGCCTCTCCTGATCGTATTATGGCGACACTTGAACTTCGTCACGGCGACCCCGAGTGTATTATAAGTAGACTCATTCATGACATAAAGAAGCTTCAGACCATGTCTCAAGAGTACCAGAAAGATATAGTCAATTTTTCTGTCAAAGTTCAAAACTTTGTGGAGTCTGTAAAGGCAGTGGGGCGCGAGGAGTACGTGCAAGGGCTTAGTATTGTTCCATTGCTAATATCGAAACTACCTCCAGTACTCATTTCGAAGTGGTCAGACTATAGCTATCCACTAATCAAGGACGGAGCAAAGTCACGTTTGAATATTATGTCCGACTTTCTCAACATGGAAGCTCTCAAGATTACCACGACCGCCAACATTCATCTACAAAGTTATCGCCCTGAACAGAATAAACAAAAGCAACACGATACTATTACTAAAGTTGCACCGAAAACGCAAGCAATTTTGCTGCAAACTGATCAACGCGACGACGAAGGGAAGGACGATAAGTGCCTCTTTTGCCGCACTCAATGTCATAAGTTGCCTGATTGTAAGAAATTTAAACGCGCTTTACGTAAAGACAGATGGCGCCACGTTAAGAAGTACGGACTTTGCTACAAATGCATATCGCAACGCCACGATCGTGAGACTTGTTCTGCGCCTGTGTGCGACAAGGATGAATGCGGAGGTGCACACCATAGTCTACTGCACTACATAGAAAACGGTAAAGATGGCAAAGCTTCAACTTCGCGCCCGGTTGACGTTAACGTCAGCGCTATGCCACAGCCCGAGTCAACCTCAGTCACGGAGTCTACACCATCGAGTTCTAAAATACAGTCAGCATCGCATGTAACAGAAGCTGCGACGTGCTCTATAGACACAGAAAAGCGCGTACTATTGAAAGTAGTTCCTGTCAACATTCACGGACCGAACGGCGTGTTTAGTACGACTGCATTTTTGGACGACGGGTCTTCGATTTCGTTATTCAGCTCTGAGCTAGCAGCGCGCGCCGGCCTCTTCGGCCGCAACGAAACCATGCGCGTGTGCGGCGCCTGGAAAGACGACGAGCTTGTGCACGAAGCAACTGTACTGACTATACGTATTTCTAGTGCTAGTGGTAGTACACATGAATTAAATGTACGTAGCGTTCAACAATTAAGTATACCTGTACAAAATGTTAACATAGTAGACTGCGACAAGTATGAGCATTTGAAAAAACTTAAAACTCAACTTCCTTTTGCTAAGATTTCTAAGCCAGAGTTGTTAATAGGCCAGGACAATTATAATTTACTTGTACCTTTAGAAGTATGCTTAGGGCCTAATAACGAACCGTCAGCTACACGTACCCCCTTAGGTTGGTGTATACACGGGCCGGTACATGTGCCATGCGCGTCACGTGCCGCACGCTCCGCGCGATCAGCGCACGCCACGCTCAACCTCTGCGTGGTGCCTGATGAAGACGCCGTCGCTCACGAACTGCGTGAGCTACACGACGAGGTACGCCGCTCGTTTGCAATCGACTCTTTGGGAGTTGCAGGTAAGCCTAGAGAGAATGCTGACGATGTGAAAGCGCAGGAAATGTTAGAGAAGTCTGCAGTGCTCACCAATGGCAGGTGGTCAGTGGGTCTACCGTGGAAAGATCCGCACGTCAGCTTGCCCGATAGTTACCCTAGCGCTTTTAAGCGGCTTCAGGGTGTAGAAAAGAAGATGCTAGCTGATAAATCGTATGGACTCAGGTACGAGGAACGTGTCAACCATTTGTTTGAAAACGATTTCGCTCGGGAAATGGCCGACACGTCACTCACGCCTAATACGTGGTACTTACCACATTTCGGAGTTGACAATCCGAACAAGAAGAAGCTACGTTTGGTTTATGACGCAGCAGCCAAAAGTCAAGGCAAGTCTCTAAATGACTTCCTTCTCACGGGTCCGGATTTACTTGTTTCCTTGTTCGGCATTATGGTTCGTTTTCGAGAGGATAGGGTAGCCGTAACCGGTGACATAAAAGATATGTTTTTGAGAATTAAAATTAACCCCGTAGATCAGAACGCCCTCAGATTCCTGTGGAGAGGTAGGAACCCCACAGGCCCAGTGAAGACGTACGCGATGACGTCGCTGATTTTCGGCGCGAACTGCTCGCCCTTTGTTGCCCAGTACATTAAGAACAAGAACGCTAGCAGGTTCGAGTCTACGTTTCCAGCTGCCGTCGCTGCTATACACCGCCAGCACTATATGGACGACTATATTGATAGTCTGCCGGATGAAGCTACCGCCATCAGTATGGTAAAGAATATTCGCGATATTCACAGCGCGGGAGGTTTCGAAATCCGCAACTGGACGTGTAATAGCGCAAATGTGCTCGACACTATACCTAAGGATATTTTAGGTAATACGGCTGTGAGGTTTGGACTGGATGAACATGATGAAGGTGAGCGCACTCTTGGACTGATTTGGTACCCTGCCAAGGATGAACTGGGGTTCGATGTGTCATTCAAGCGCATTCCCGACAGCGTCATCAAAGGCGAACAAAGACCTACGAAGAGGGTTATGTTGCGTGTTATTATGTCAGTTTTTGACATTTTTGGGTTCCTGTCACCTTTCACTACACAAGGCAAAGTTATGCTGCAAGATACCTGGCGTCTCCATATCGACTGGGACGATATTATTCCAGATGAATTGTATAAAAAATGGTGCAGTTGGTTGGAATTACTGAAGGTTATTGGAGAAATTCGCCTGCCAAGATGGTACCAGTCATGCGCTGCCAGGTGTAAGGTGGGAGATGAGTTAACCACAACTTTACCAGGCTCTTCTTTTCATGCCGTGACCGACCAATGCTACAGTGACTTAGAACTGCATTTATTCAGTGACGCCTCACTTAAGGCAATGTCAGCGGTTGCGTACTGGCGTTGGAAGAGTAACGATCAGATATTCGTCGCGTTTGTTGCCAGCAAAAGCCGAGTATCTTCGGTGAAAACTCAAACTGTGCCACGATTGGAACTTCAAGCTGCGTTGCTAGCAGCTCGACTCGCTGACTCAATAGCGAAGGCACATCGTTTGCACGTCACACGGCGATACTTTTGGTGTGATTCAAGTACGGTGCTACACTGGATTGGCAACAACACTCGTCGATACAAGACTTTCGAAGCTAACAGATTAGGCGAGATCGATGACCTATCACAAGCCTCTGAGTGGAGATATGTACCTACAGGACTGAACGTGGCGGACATTGCTACCAGAGAAACGTTCAATTATCAGTCTTTTCTTAATGAGTGGTTCAAGGGACCCGAGTTTTTGTACAGCGATGAGACTTACTGGCCAGCGAACGTCCTGGAACCCGAAAATGAAGTCGGCGCTGAAGCTTGCATGACCGTAGTACAAAACTCGCCTACATGTTTCCCGGTTCCCGACCCTGAGCGCTTCTCCTCGTGGCTACGATTACTGCGATCTACCGCTTGTGTTCTCAAGTTTGTAAATACATGCAGAGGTATAGCACTTGACGACTACGCCCTGATGGAGCAAGCAAAGCAGTTAATCTTGCGGCAAGCTCAGGAAGACTCGTTTGCCAGTGACATACAAGCAGTAAAGGCAGTTAAAGACTTGCCACGCGACAGTCGGCTGAGAAATCTATCTCCCTACTTGGACGAGAACAATGTTTTACGCGTAAGCGGGCGCATTGATGCTGTTTCTGACGTACCTCAGGACGCGAAAAGGCCCATTATTCTTGACGGACGGCATCCTACTACCAAGCTTTTGGTCAAGCACTATCATGTGAAGGCCGCGCACGGACACCAAGAAGCGGTAGTAAACGATTTGAAACAAGAATTTTGGATAATCCAATTGCGACCTACTGTCAAAAATGTTGCGTCTCGTTGCATGTTCTGCAGGTTAAGAAAGGCTACCCCACAAGTGCCTCGGATGGGTGACTTACCTCAAGCGCGCATGGCGCATCATCAACGTGCATTCACCTATTGCGGGATCGATCTGTTTGGGCCTATGGAAGTCACAGTAGGCAGACGTCGAGAAAAACGTTACGGCGTTTTGTTTACTTGCCTAACCGTTCGTGCAGTCCACATAGAAGTCGTTCACACACTTACTACCGACTCACTGATCATGGCGCTTCGACGTATGGCGTCTCGACGTGGGTGGCCGTCGCATATTTACTCCGACAACGGCACGAACCTACGCGGAGCAGACGTCGAATTGCGAAGATCCATACAGGAGCTCGACGAAGAATCACTAAGAGCCGCAGCTCTTAACAATCAAGTTCGCTGGACTTTTATTCCGCCCGCCAGCCCCCATTGGGGTGGGGCGTGGGAGCGCTTGATTCGGACCGTAAAGCGATCTCTTCGTGTCATTTTAAAAGAACGAGCGCCCCGAGACGAAACTCTAAATACTCTACTAGCGGAAGTAGAAGGTATTGTCAACGGTCGACCACTAACACACGTGTCGGTAGAGCCGGGCTCCTCTGAAGCGCTTACACCCAACCACTTTCTTATAGGTTCTTCGTCCAGGTTGCCAGTACATGGCGTATTTGACGATTCGGACTTAGCCTTAAGGAAGCAATGGCGAATAGCGCAGCGATTGGCCGACATGTACTGGAAACGTTGGATGAAGGAGTTCCTCCCGCTTCTGTTACCGAGAAAGAAGTGGCAACAGGAGCAGAAGCCACTGAGTGTTGGTGACCTAGTGCTTGTCGTTGACCCTGATTCACCTCGAAACGTATGGCCACGAGGCCTAATAAAAAGTGTTCTGCCTGGAAAAGACGGCCGTATCAGAGTAGTCGACATCAGCACCGCTACCGGCGTGCTGCGCCGGTCTGTGGCGCGCGTGGCTCCTGTACCCTTAGCTGATTAGTGCTAGTTTGCGCACTAGGGTGGGGAGTGTAGATGACGGCCTCCTTTTGATATCGAATACTCTTTTATACTTTTTCTAATGTTTTGTCACATTTTTTCCTATGTCTGTCACTCTTGTCAATTAAATAAAATTACACGTATTTTGCAAGATTTCTACGTTTTAATAGCTAATTAAGCCCACAAGATCTTCAAATGGAGATAAATATTGAAGAACCGATAGCCGTTTGTCTTATAAAAATCTATCTGTAGTGCAAAAGTAGGAGATACGATTCAAAACTTGTCAAAAATCGATGAAAACCGCAGGTAGACCCTTTTTAGAAAAACTATTTGATTTAGTAAAGCAAAAAATATATTTAATACCTACCTATGTTAATGTTTATTATATTTTAAGACCGCGGCCGCACTCGATAAATGATTGAACGACATCGGCTCGATAGAAAATAATTGCAAAGATTGGTCTTAAAATCACCATTAAACGGTTCTAATGTCTTTATTTCTTGACTTATGTGTCTGAAATTAAAATCAATTTGTCAAAACATTTACTTTATATACCTAAACCAATAACGAGTAATATTACACAAATAATCCACATTTATTTTTATTTCAATAGTTTTCTTATTATTCCCTTGAGCGCTGGTGGCCTAGCGGTGAGTAAGAGCGTGCGACTTTCAATCCAAAGGTCGCAGGTACAAACACTACAAACCCCGGCTTGTACCAATGAGTTTTTCGGAACTTATGTACGAAATATCATTTGATATTTACCATTGAGGAAGCCGGACTAGCCCGATAAAGCTTAGTTTACCCTCTGGATTGGAAGGTCAGTCTGATGTCAGTCGCTTTCGTAAAAACTAGTGCCGACGCCAATTCTTGGGATTAGTTGTCAAGTGGACCCCATGCTCCCATGAGCCGTGGCCAAAATGCTGGGATAACGCGAGGAAGATGATGAGTTTTCTTATTATTCCCTTGCCCAGGCCCAGTAACATGCGACAGTGCTATCTCATTTACTATTACGATACAATTAGACAGTGTGCGCGTTTTAGGTATTGACAGCCTCTTAAGACTGCGTCGACCGTTCAGTGGGCCCATCATTAGTGGAATTGTGTTTAATAATAAACCGATTAATTTCTGTATACATAAATCAATACATATATGTATTAATATTGTTGTCCTACTTGTTCCACAACTTTTGGTCTTTGTCACATAGTTTAGTTTCATAGAACGAAGTACCATTGCGTATGTTTCGGCCTGGCCGAAAGGTTCGGCCGTTTTATGGCCGAAACCGAAACTACGGCCGAAACTGGCCGAAACCGAAACCGAAACCGAACCTTCGGTCGGACACTAAACATAACGCTAGCGCTAATTGCAGTTTGAGCATTACACATATTTACGAGTACGGTACGAGTAAAGCATTATGTGCGATTGCCAAGTCATTATATGTATTACAAATTAAAGATATCTTATTGATACGGTTTTAATACCCCCTGGCACTGATTGAAATAACCGACTTGGTTTCACATTACATCTCAAAACTTTTTTGTAGTAAAAGCGTTGCGAGACTTGCACCTTTTTACATGTAATGTTTTTTTAAGGGATCTCATCTCTTTTTGTAGGCAGTCCTTCTTTTCGGGTACTCATACCCATACTATGTATACACATATCATAACTAAATATATCTTCATTTATGAACTGCAACAGTAAATTTGTAATATCATATATTTATATGGGATTACAAACTTACTTATGCAGTTCTTAGATCTTTAAAACGTGAGTGATATTGCAATATTTTTAGGTGTACCCTTTATGTGGCCATTAAACCCTAACTCTGTACCAAACTTCAGCTCTCTGAGTTTATGGGAAGTACTAGTTCTATTCTGATGATCATGAGTGAATGAGTGTCATAAATGCGAAACTTTGCTTTCGCTTAACTTCGGAACTAAATGACCTACAGACTTGAAATTGGATTTTAAGTATGTGATTATAGCTTACTGGATGACGAAAATTTCTGCGTTCTGGTCTTATCCAGAGGTTCTCAAATAGGGGGCTGAAAATGCGGCGAAATGGTTCCAGTAAAGGATGGTACGGCAGTGTTTGCTTCGCGCTCGACTTGGCGGGGGCACTGCCGTGCCCCAAGATCATGATTTTATATTCTAAATAATATTCCTAGATTAAACATGCAGTCTGGGTGCCGTATAGGCGTTACGTATAGATAGAAGTAAATTAGACAAGAAACTACTATGTTTCTTGTCTAATTTATACCTGATTTTATGCAATAAAATCTTACAAATTTAATTTACTGCCGCATAGTCTTGGTATTGGACGATACCCGTATTTCTTTTAATGTGATCTAAATCATCAGGTACAATTCAGCTGCTATGAATAAAAAAAACCGGCCATGTGCGAGTCTGACTAGCGCAGGAAGGGTTCCGCACCATTACGCAAAAACCAACAAAAAAATAACGTTTGTTGTATGGGAGCCCCACTTAGATATTTATTATATGCTGTTTTTAGTATTTGTTGTAATAGCAACAATAGAAATTCATTATTTGTGAAAATTTCAACTGCCTAGCTATCATGGTTCATGAGATACAGCCTGGTGACAGACAGATGGACAGCTGAGTCTTAGTAATAGGGTCCCGTTTATACCCTTTGGGTACGGAACCCTAAGAAAGATGTTTTTAAAGGTAGGATAAGGAATGGCTCGATATGGTGTATTCCTATTTCTCCCCGCCGGGCACAGATGGGAATAGGCGCTTCATTTAAATCATTCCCATATGTCCCCGCCTCATGTATCGCGGCGGTCACGTTGGGCAGGAACAAATGGGGAAAATACTCATGTTTATTTTCTGTTTTCGAATTATGTTTAGTATGTGGTTTCAGTGTCCGAGTTACTACCAAGACTTATGGTGTTTTTAAAAGTTCTTCTGATATTTAAAATTTGCATTTATTATTTAGACGGAAATTAACAGATATTAATATCGTTTGACACAACGCTTGCCGCACGTGTTTAGCAAATGCTGACAAAGAATTTACCACGCCACGACTTAATCCTATTGTTATTGCCAATGAGTAATAAATGACGGTCTCAAGTGGAAACACGCCTGCAACTTTCTGCAAATCTAGTGATAAGCGTAGGACTCTTTTCTTACCTGCAGTAATTTACTATCTCATTCACTTTCCGTAGGTGTGAAAGAGATAGCATACGTATGACCTCAAGGCTGATAGGAATCATAAACAAAATACATACTTAATACGCAAAGAAATATACATTGAACCATCATAATTATAATTTCGCAGTTTACTTTTTATGTAGCTTCATTATAAAATTATCATCACCGTTTCGAAGACTTCAAAAAATGTACCTATCTATCACAATAAAATCTTTTACGCTAAAAAAAAATTCAAATCAATCCGACCATTGAAAAGAGGGGTGAAATTGAAGTGGATTATGTATTGTATATTTAAACACGTATCATCGTTGTTTCTTATTTATTAATAAAGAATACATGTTTTTGGTGCAAATCTAAATAGAAAAGTCACACTCTTTTAATATGTCAATGTTTTAAATGTATAAAATCAATATAACTAAACGGAGAAGGTTTTAATACCGAACATTCATTTTACTATCTATATACATTGTACTACAAAAGTTAACATTGTAATTGAATAAAACGTTATTTAGAATAATCCTACACCTGGAATAAATATTCCGTTTTTTATTTTTCATTTAATAAAATAAAAGTGACATGATTTATTCACTTTTATTTTATTCTAAAATAACGAGTGTAAGAATTATTCTTATTCAAATCGATTGGAATAAGAATAAAATGTATGTTCTTATTCTTCTTCTTATTCAAGTTATTTTTAGTCCAACTCTGAGACTTGAGACTTAGTATGCTTTTTACATTCCAACAAAACTTTCTTCTCCAATTCACGGGATTTTTTTAAACCCGAAAGAGTAAAAGGAATTAAGTAGTAATGTATGTAGTATAAAAATGCAAGCTATATAAATATAAGCCAGAAACCCAGAACGCCTGAATTAAAACTTGGGAACATTTAACTATATACATAAAGGAAAATACGTCAGGTCTTCTAAATGTTTAATAGAGTAAAAAAAAATGTTTAACAATAAAATTAAATAAATAAATGCTTATGACAAAAATTAATGAACAATGGTTGTTTAATAAACAAAATTAATAAAATTAAAAAAATAACAAAATAAATCAAATAAATAAAATAAATAAAATAAATAAAATAAATAAAATAAATAAAATAAATAAAATAAATAAAATAAATAAAATAAATAAAATAAATAAAATAAATAAAATAAATAAAATAAATAAAATAAATAAAATAAATAAAATAAATAAAATAAATAAAATAAATAAAATAAATAAAATAAATAAAATAAATAAAATAAATACAATAAATACAATAAATACAATAAATACAATAAATACAATAAATACAATAAATACAATAAATACAATAAATACAATAAATACAATAAATACAATAAATACAATAAATACAATAAATACAATAAATACAATAAATACAATAAATACAATAAATACAATAAATACAATAAATACAATAAATACAATAAATACAATTAATAAAATTAATAAAATTAACAAAATTAATAACAAATAAAATAAATGAAATAAGTAAAATAAACAAAATAAAAAAATAAACAAAATAAGTAAAATAAACAAAAACATTAAAATAAGCAAAATTAAGAAAATTGTCAAAAATAACAAAATAAACTATTATAAAATAGTTAATTTATTATTAACAATTTTTCTTAGTATTTGACTGACGGCACATCACTAAATACGAATGTAGCAAACCAATAAGCAACCGATAATAAAGGTTACCATAACTGAATAAAAACCGGTTAAAAACCCCTAAAAAAAACCCTAACGCGATGGGGTTTTGAGATTAACTCGGTTAACGGTTAAGGTTACCGTTTCAATAAGCTTACCGTTACAATCAGGTAACAGTATGATAGGGTTACCGAATGATAAGGTAACCGAATTGATTGGGTTACCGAATGGATAGGATTAAGCGTAAAGAGGGGTTTTCCGGTCCTTGCCTAGCAGGCATATTAAGAAAAGCCAATTGGACGGCACAAAATTTCAACAATCGGAACAATAAACAAAAAAATGTATAAATTAAAAAATACCTTAACACTTATATTAACATGAAATTATTCCTGAATCCGTAAACCTATATTTATTCTTGTAATAAACATATTATTTTTGACATAATTTTGGTGGTATCAAAATTAGTAAATATACATAATTATAGATCTTAATCATAAAATTCCACTATTAACTTGCAAACTAAACCATAATTTTGGTCAAGATGTAATATACCCTTCTGGGTTATGCTCTTAACCCTTATAAAATATTTGTGCGGACCTCTTCCGAGTAAGCCAAACCTGCAAGTTTTAGAGTGAGCATAACTGAGTAAGAGTAGGCCTTACGAAATACAAATAAATAATCCAGACTTGTATCTCCGTGTCTTGCTGTGCTGCACAGGTGGTGCTGCAATATTTTAATAGGTGTGCCAAACCCAAAAACTGATACTCCGGCGGACTGATAATCAGTGGGCCCCTTTAATTTCAGGTTGGCCTCTTCTTAAAATTTTAACGCTAAACAGTTTCAAATCATTCCAGTTATTTATAAAAACTTATAGAACTAAGACGTTGTTATCTGAAATAATAAAAAGAATCACGACTTAGAACTTGGCAGTTTTTTAATTCAAAGGTTTCTGTCCCTGACTCCCAAATCCGCTATTTACAGTACCCGCTTGAATATTCCACGCTACAGTTAGAAAAAAATGGGTGAAAGTTTGGAGTGTGCTTGTCTGACTGATTTTCAGCAAACTTTCTGCTTTGGCCACCCTTAAAAGGATAAGCACTCCCACTTAGGCAGTCCTTTTTGGCTCCAAACTTAATTTATTAATCACCAATAAAATAAACAAAATACATTGCTTGCTTAAGTAGTTTGTGATTTCTCTATTAATTACCGGATAATATACGAATTTTGAATCGGTGACCGGTGGTGAGAATTTTGAGGTTTATTATTAATTTCGCCGATTTTTTAAATCAATATTTATTTATTAAGGTTAAAACAAGTAGGTACGTAGTATAAGTCCTATGACAAATAATAAAAAACTTTAAAATAAAAATTACAAAGTAAAATTAAAAACTATTCATAGAAATAAACTATAGATAGATAGTTTTTTTTTTTTACTCTGGAGGCATACCACGAGGAGAATGTCACGTACGTGACTACATTTTTCTAATAGTTCTGAAAACGCCGAGAAAGCGGTATTAAATAAATAAATATCATAGGAAATTCTTACACAGATTGACTAAGTCCCACTGTAAGCTCAAGAAGGCTTGAATTGCTATTGGCTTGAATTGCTTGGCTTGATATTGGTTCTGGTAATATTTCATGGCTTAGCTAACAAATTAGCAGCATATTCTCGAGATTTACGTATTTGATTGAGTTAGCTGCCATACGTTACGTAAGCGACAGTTTCGTGGAATGCCCCCCTTAAAAACATTCTACGTGATAAACTATAATGATACCTATATGAGATACAATGTCTGATACTATTTGATAATCTAACAAGCTTACCTATATAAATAAAACCCATTGAGCCAACAGTTCATGAAAACCCGATTCAATTGCTTCCACGAAAAAACCTAGAAGTTATTTAATGATACATTAAAGCGTTTTTACGCTACTATAAGGGTACCGTTACATACAAGGGCCCAGGGTACATTTATTGCCTACAAAATTTAAAATATTGCCAATGTCGTTGAAGTTCATCAGTTTTTTACCACTTAACAAAACAAAATTATGTAAATTTAACAAAAAATTAGTATTGAAGTGAATGAAGCTGAATAACGTCCCATTGGGAAATTAATTCTGGCCAAGGAAGATCAAGTTATTATGCCCCGAGGAGTGGGTTAGTCTGTAAATACCAATTAAGAGGTTTTTACACTTCCCTTGTTAGGTATGGTATGTACATTCCTTTATTAAGCTATAAAAACAAAATTAATTACCTACCTTTGATATGATTTTTATAGGTACAAAAGAAAGTACCTATTTTTGAACAACTACTTTGTCTTTAGGTTCACATTACGTTAGGCACAAATAGGTACAAGATTGTGCATATTTGAACTTTTGAAGTTTCGTAATTTTTTTTTATCTCTTCTAAGTATTTTCTCGTTAGCGACATAAACGCCTAATCTAATACTAAAAATATCTATGTATGTTAATGTTATGACTTTTACGTAGGTACCTATCATACACACGAACTTAATAGGTACGTAGGTACCTACCTAATTTCATCTCACGAGCTTCCGTAGCGTTTTTAAAAAGCGACTGTACTTTTCTACTTTAATCTAGCTGAGAAGATACATTAGTCTTATCTTGTCTTATGCCGCTAGCCAATGTGACTTAATATCAGAGAATAATATTTCACTACTTGCATTATTAAACTGAAAGGGTGTCATTCTGAATCCATAACAACGTTTGTCCTAAAGTCACTTGCCCTAACTGGTTTGTCCTAATGGGCACATGTCCTAACGATCAATTGTCATAACGATTATTTTGTAAGGTTCTGAAAAATGGTTAGGTTTTAGAACTTGCTGCCACAAAAGCGGGTTAAGTTAGGGTTAGAACTGCGACCCTCGCAAAAAAGAAAATATACTTAATAATATTAGGATAAGCAATCAATAATTAGGGAAACCAAAATTAGGGTTTTTAGTGTTAGGATAACTGATCATTATGACAAACAATATTAGGGAATGCAAAGATAGGAGAAAAGACTTTAGGGATTCAGATATAGATCCAAACTGAAATAGCTAAGCCTAATTTCGAGCTCAAACTACCGGTATTTGAGCCGTATTTCGCCAGATAGGGATATTTACCGCATTTCACATGATTGAGCTCTAGCACTTGGTGGTTTCCTCGTCGTGACTGAAACTACTAATTTAGCCACGAGCTCAAGTAGCTCAACATTCATGGCATACTGTTTTGAGATATATTTAGTCCACGTTCGATTGAGTGAAATATATTTTGCACAAAGAATGTAGACTGAATATAGACAGGTGGAAATCGGCCTGTTTCGAGAAAAGTCGTCGACATCTCTTCTAAATACCTAAAACTGGTATGGATGTGTTCCTCGTGATCTCTAGAATACGAAATGACCGGTTTTAGTTTATGGAGTGGGGGACGGGTCGAAAAAAAGGGGGGCAAAGATGGCGGCCGACCATTATTGATATTTGTTCACATCTTGAGTCCTATGGGACCGATCGGTTCGTGTGAGGTGTCGTTTGAAAGAGTATTAAACGTGCTATTATTGTTTCATAATAACCGTAGTCATAACTGTAGTCGTTTACAAAATATTTTAAAATATTTGATTTTATACCGTGCATGGATGGCATAAGTACTGATTAAATATGCGCCTAACTCAATAAATTACAACAATACCGCAATTATTTTATTACAAAATATACGAGACATTTCATTAGCTTACCAAAAACATAAGTTTTATTGGCGTATGATATTATATAACCAATTAATAACGAATTTTGTTCAGCATGGGTCACTACGCACCGTCACGTAAATGGCGGGCGACCGACGTAAACTTTTCATTATTTCTCGGGTTCTATTTTATTGATCAATTGCTGATAGGTACCATTTGAAAGGTTATTAAACGTACAATAAATGGTTTCTAATAGCCGTAGTCATAACTTTAGTAATTTACAAAATATTTTAAAATATTTGATTTTTTTACCGTGCATGGATGGCATAAGTACTGATAAAATATGCGTCTAACTCAATAAATTATAACTTTACTCCAATAATAAAATGTACGTGAAATTTCATTAGCTTTCCAAAAATATAAGTTTTATTGGTGTATGATATTATATAACCAAGTAATTACGAATTTTGTTCAACATGGGTCACTAAGCGCCGTCACGTAAATGGCAGGAGATCGGTGTCAACTTTTCATTATTTCTCGGGTTTTATTTTATTGATCAGTTCGTGATAGATACCATTTGAAAGAATATTAAACGTACTATAATTCGTTTTCAATAACTGTAGTCATAACTTTAGTCATTTTCAAAATAATTGAAAACATGATTTTTTACCGTGCATGCACATAAGTACTGCTAAAACATGGTTCTAACTTAATAAATTATAACTTTATCGCAATTAATGTATTTACAAAATATACGAGACATTTCATTATCTTTCCAAAAACATAAGATTTATTGGTGTAAGATATTATATAACCAAGTAATAATGAATTTTGTTCAGCATGGGTCACTGCGCACCGTCATATAAATCCCAACAAACAATTAGGCGACACTTAGCACCTATTTTCTTACCTAAAGACAGCCTGGCTCTAGAATAGCTACATCTATAGTCTTAGTTTACAGTTTACAGGCTCTGGTGAGATAAAAGTGTTTAAAAGGTTCATCTAAAGATTTAAGATCTACAGTAGCTGTTTTGGGCGCTATATTGCATGTTAAGCTGCTAGTATTATAGCTTATAGCTCAAAGTGAATTGAACAACCTTAACATCTATATGAGTAATAATCTGCAATTTGCACTTAAGGTTCTAAACGCGTGATAAAGCCTTCTACTTATAGCTTTTTATATCGCAATCGCTACTTAACTCTCTTGTATGACTTACAGTCGAACAGAGAAGTTATGAGTCGCTATTATAGATCTAAGATCATGTAGTTACAGACGAGCGTTATTTAAATACCGTAGTACATCTTATAACTGTCAATAGAGTCATACTTACAAGCTAAAACTACAATGCCAAACGCCAATGAATCAATAGGTAAGCAAAAACTATAAATTAGACCGTAAAATAAAATAGTAAATAAATATAATATAGATAGTTTACTCAATATTGACCTTATCTTACTATTACTATACTTAAAACCGGACTTCACGGATAGTTATTATGTGGACATACTCTGCTACTCAAATAGTAGTCACTTATTTTGCATCCGAGCGTGCGGCGACAAATATCTCTTTAACGCCACAAGCCTCAGATCTCACTAAAAAGGTGATTTTAAATTATTAACTACGGAGTGGGTTTGAAAACGTTTTACGTGTAGACGCGTGAGTCAAATAACAACACAGATATTAAGTACTTCATATGCAGTGGTTTTGCAATCATGAAAGCTACGAACTTAACGATGTTATGAACCTAGAACTGGGCTTTTGTCAAAAGAGTCAAACTATACTTAAGTTTCCTGTGATAAAAAAACAAAACAAACAAACCATCATTTATATCGATATTTTATCATTTTGGATACCTACATTATAAAATTTACTGTCAAACAATAATAGAATGCTGCTGGTCTACCAGGCGCTCGCCGCGCCGTGTGTTTGCTTGCTTGGCGAAATTGGTCCTGGCATACCTACATATATGTTTATAGTTGTACGGTAACTAAACAATATTTTTGGAAAGTTAATAAATAGTTTGCTCATTTTACTCTAAAAATTTCACGCTATATTTACTACATTATCTCTTTCTCAAATTATTTCAGTCACTAAGCAAACCTCTAAGGTAAAAATTAAACATTTTCTTTAATATTTTTAAAATGGTTATTTTGGGCCTCAGATTTCAAACAATCGAGTATTCACAGAAAATTTAATATGCTTGCAAATGGTATCCACCATGTATCAGAAAAATAGAACCTGAAATATAATGAAAACTCAACGATGGCCGGGCTCCATTTACGTGACGGTGCACAGTACCCATGCTGAACAAAATTCATGATTACTTAGTTATACAACATTATAAAGCAATAAAACTTATATTTTTGGATAGCTCATAAAATTTCCCGTATATTTTGAAAATATTTATTGCGGTAATGTTATAATCTATTGAGTTAGAAGCATGTTTTACCAGTACTTATGTCCATGCACGGTAAAAATCATATATTTTCAATTATTTTGTAAATGACTACAGTTATGACTACGGTTATTAGAAACCAATTATTGTACATTTAACATTCTTTCTAATGGTATCCATCACCAATTGATCAGTAAAATAGAACCCGAGAAACAATGAACAGTTGTGGTCGGTCGCCCGCCATTTACGTGACGGTGCGTAGTGACCCATGCTGAACAAAATTCATCATTACATGGTTATATAATACCATACACCAATAAACCTTATGTTTTTAGAAAGCTAATGAAATTTCTCGTATATTTTGTAATAACATTAATTGCGGTAAAGTTATAATTTATTGAGTTAGACGCATGTTTTGTCAGTACTTATGCCATCCATGCACGGTAAAAAATCATATATTTTAAAATATTTTCTAAACGACTACAGTTATGACTACAGTTATTATGAAGCAATAATAGCACGTTTAATACTCTTTCAAACGACACCTGAAATGAACCGATCGGTCCCATAGGACTCAAGATGTGAACAAATATCAATGCTGGTCGGCCGCCCACATTCCCCCCCTTTTTATCGACACGTCCCCCTCTCCATAAACTAAAACCGGTCAATTCGTATTCTAGAGACCACGAGGAACACATCCATACCAGTTTTAGGTATTTAGAAGAGATGTCTACGAAAATCGTGAAGGAGACGACTTGTGTTTAATTTAACGCCAGACTAATAGTTTGAGCAGCCTATTTCCTTATTTAAGGTCAATGTGGCTATACCGTCGTAAGGGCTATGCCGTCCACGAGCGTATATTTCTTTGATTTTCAATCGTAGGAACAAATAACCTTTTGATTGCTGAAACTAAAACCAATCGCTGCTTTGTCGATGAAATTATCAATTTTGTTCGTTGTTCGAGAAAAACGCGAGTGGACAGAATAAAGCCAATGACGGAATTAGTCACTTTGACCCATGGTCTAAGGTCTATGTACACCAAACCAAACCAGACTCTTGTTGAAAATTTAGTCTGCTCTAAAGTTTTCTTGCTGACTTTTGCCATAACATAACTAACATAAGTTTTTAGTGAGGAAAATTGTATAAAAAAAGATCCGAAAATGTCATGACTTTTCATGACATGACTTATACGCGGATTAGACTCTCGCGCGAGCCACAAGACGAGCCGCGAGCCGCGCCACGAGACGCGAGTCCACCGCTTACACTCGCGTTCGGCTTGTCATTCGGTTACCGTGCCGTACCGGCACCTTATGCCGTGCCGTTAGTGTTTAAATTATATTAGCTCGACGAGCTTGCGAGCCACGAGACGAGCCGCGAGCCCACCGCTTACACTCTCGTCTCGTGGCGCGGCTCGCGGCTCGTCCCGTGGCTCGCGCGAGAGTCTAAATCGACTATTACGGAGCCCCCTACTTTGAGAACGGCTGCTCTATAAAATGAAATTTATGATTTATGATTTAAAAATAGATTTCGTACAATTTTTGTGCATATTCAGCAATCTCTCAATCATTCACCTAAAAATTCTATCTATAAAAGTTTGTCGCGGCAATAATTGAATAAAAGAGAAATATGCAGCGACAGTTTTAATTTAATTAAATTCTGATCAATCAAATAACACAAGCGAAACGTGTTCTCTTTTAATATTGATATTATAAAGTTGTTTTTATTATTTACCAAACCAGTGTGAATCAGTTGAATTTATTTTCAGGAGTAGGTTTGAATATACTTACCTGTGCTTATAAGTATTTTTATGTGGAGAAATGTAATCAGAACCAATAGTGAGTATGCATAATTTAGATGTAAAATAGGATATTTGAAAACGAAAGCATTTCGTAAAATAGTTTTCTTTTTTTTAGGTTTTTTTTTTTCAATAAACGGATAGTCTCTATTCCGGCCAACCTGCGAAGTAGATAATTAAAGTGCCATGAAACACTTCCTTGCAAGTTAAAGTAAGAAGCTTTGAAATAATTAAACTTTTTCCTCTTTTCGTGGGAATTAGTTTTATCAACGAAAAAAAAAGCTTTTTGACGGAATTGAAGTTGGATGAATAAAATTAAGAACTAATTTAAGTTCAGGCATCCCTTTGATGAGAGTTTGACACTTGGCACTTTATTATGTCTTGTGGTTTTTGTTTTCATCGCTGTGCGGTTACGGTTGAAGACGATTTACAAGTTTTAGTTTGCACAAACTTTTGCAAGTCAAGCTCATTAGTGAGTCAACTTAAGAACCTTCACCTTACTTATTGGTCTGAGCCTAGTAACCACTGGTTTCATAACGTTATCCAAAACTTCAATCGTCAGTATGATAACGCACGTTGTTTTCCATGTTTGATAGTGATACATGTGCCTATATCATATCGGCTAACAACAAAGCAAGAAATAAAATAATATTTATAACTTCAATAAACACACTTGGTTTGTAGTAACACCACTACCAATAACACAAACCTAAAATTTGTTGAAACCAGTATTTAAGTAATTTTAAACCTTAAATAAACACGTATTTTAATATTAAGATATGTATTTTTTAATACATTTGTAACACAGGAAATTAAACAGTTTTGGAAAGGAATGAAATATTAATATAAAAAAAGTTAATTTATTCAAATCTCATCGTAATACACATTTTCTCGGTGTATAACTAAAAACTCCTAAACCCTTCAAGAATTCCTTTTTCAATAAAGTAACATTACACTTTCAATCAAATCTTCGATTGGCTTGCGCTATCGGAGTCTTAAAATGATGGCCGCCACGAGTGGCTCTTGAAACAAACGGCGTTATCAAATCAGTGCACCCAAGTTAAAGTGCCGGTGAAATAGCAGGGGGCACTTATTGCCCCGGCCTCCCCCGGCGGGGGCAAGTGGGCCGACCCCCGAAACCTGCGCCGCTTAAAAAAATCGAATAGAGAATTTCCACGTTATTCTTACGAGTTCGCCTGATTGGGCCCGCGAAAATCTACTTGTAAATAGGCGAATTAGGCTTTTGTCATGCTCGATCGCACCCGCTTTCTGTTTGTAAGAAACACGTGGATCGGAATAAACGATAAACAGAATTTTGATGAAAAAAGGTAGCTATAGCTTTACCTTTAAAAAGTGTGAACAAAAGTTATCAATCTATGTCTTATGTAATACAATATGTGTCAGCTTACTGACTTAAGTTATCGTACCTACTTCTTGTATCGTATCCGAGAGAGAGGGAAATTGTCATATTCTTCACATAAACAGAGTCTCATAAACACACTGTCGAATATTTAGCTGTTATTATATAAAATTGTGTTTTCCACTTAATCGGATCGATTTATATTACTAAAAGTGCATGGTGCAAAGTTAGTACATTCTGTCATTACAGGAGTCATTAACAGTTAGTACCTACCTTTTGTCACCTACACATTCGAAATAGAAGACACCGTTATTTTTGACAAAAAGTTTTTTTTTTTAGTATTATAAATGGGCTTAATCATGGCCACAGACTAGCCGAGGCGAAGACGTGGCCTACGAACCACGTGGTGGTGGTTTATGTTCTTATTAATCTGGTAGGTATTTCAGGAACATAATTTCTTAAATTACTTATATAAACTTTTACGACTGAAACACTTTAGTATCTAAATAGGTAGGTATAATGTGCTCAGTAAAACTTTAAACCCGACAACAAAACTCCAGCTTGCCATAGTAAAAAGCAATTTAAGTTGTTTTCAGTAGACCACTACCCCCTATTGTAACTCTTGGGAACTAACTAAGTACGTGACTGTTCTGTGCTTGATTGTCTAATCAGATCCCGGCCAAGTTGTATAAGTGCCCAGCAGTGTGCCCACCTTTAAACTATTCCTTAAGAGCCAACAGGAGCTAAGATTTAAATATTTTAGGTAAATATACCCGTCTCCCTAACGGAAGCGGCTCCTAAAACTAGTGCGATAAGGACAAGGCGAAAAATCCTGCGTAAAAATATCAAAAATCGAGGTTTCGTACTCGACTGTTTCCTCCTCCAAAACTTAACCAATCATAACCAAATTTGGAAATCTAAATGATTATGATATTATCTGTGTCGGACCGTTTTGCTTTTTTGACTAATTGATGTCAGTTTTGAATAGCACGCCTCTCATTGCGGCATAGTCAATTAGGCCATTTTGGCCATTTTTGAAGGGCTCTAGCGCCTTAAAAAACAAAAATATCAAAAAAATCAAAACGGTCCGACACAGATATTGACAATATTAAGCTGTGTTGAAAAAATCATTGCTCTAGCTTTAAAACCCACGGAGGAAACAGTCGAGTACGTTTGTATGGAGAAATGACCACTCCTGTTGGCTCTTAATGTTGTTTGCGAAGTTTTATTGATGGTTACGTTTGTTGGAAACTTGGGTGTTGCACGAGTCGAGTAGGTAGGTATAAAGATGAAAAACAAAAGCAAAAGAATTTATTTTTTACGTGATATAATCTTGTAGGAACATTCCTATTTATTAGTTATTCCTAACAGTTTTGCACCATTACGCTCAACTGGGTCGCAAGCAGACTCCTACTGGTTATTTTTCAATGATAAATATTTACCAATAGCAATGGTGGCTGTGGTATCTGTTCGTTTATGTTTTTTTTGTAGGTATAAGTTTTTTATTCTTCTTTATAATATTTCTATCCTATTTTTTTTATACAACATTTATATGAAACATAAACTACTTAAATTAAAAACTTGTGGGTACATGAAACAATTAAGCCGTAGTTATTAAAAAATAATATCATTAATGGAAAACCGGATATAAATGCCTACTGCTGTATTTGGAGTTAATAATATGATTTAATGATGACCGTTCGTTACCTACTATTCCTTTTGTGTAAATACCGCAAAAACTCCGTAATGGTCGGAGCCAATCTAAAGTTTTGTGCCCACGTGTCAGTAATTGAATAGAGCCCGAAACGGTCACGGAATTATGGTCGCTGGCTATTCTCGGCTACGAGTAGGTACCTATAGCCATATTTGAACTTTAAGATACGTCAAATATTAGATATCTAAAGGATATGGATCGCATATGTCAGTGTCAAACAAGTGTCAAAGGTGAAGTTTTTGTTTGAAGAAACGGCACTTTTGACACTGACATTTCCGATCCATATCGTTTCTATATCTAATAGTTGACGTATCTTAAACTTAAAATATGGCTATGTATATTGCCGAGTTGAAATATGCTGAAATATAATTATTAATTAGAAAATACTCTATCATTTAAATATGATCATGGAAACTTAAGAAAGTTGTTATATTAAGATGTATCTACGCGATTGTATTCATTATCTTTATTCATCTTTTACTACAGCAGCCAGCCTATTATGGATAGCTTTATCCATCTTTATCCACGTGATAAAATAACTGTCACTGTTTAACACCGTGGGAAAGAAAGTGACGGACACCGTTTTATCACGCTGTCACGTAGACAAGAACGACCATCATATCCGTACAGGAGGGCTATGATGCTTTGTCACCAAATCATTAATCATTTATTGCGTGATATGTGAAATACCTGATAAGTGATTAAATTTGGTAAAAAGACGCGAGGATAAAGTACAAGTGACTAATGATAGCGTGACATGATTTGAGCTTTTGAAAAATCAATTTTAATCTCGATGACTTAAGGCCTATTTTAAAGAATAGATTACTTAATCACATTCCACCACTTATCTACTTTTGCCATTGACTGATAAAAATCATCCGTGGTTTGAGCTTTTGAAAAATCAATTCTAAACAAGTTTACTTAAAGCGTATTTTAATGAATGACATCCTATCACCACTTATCCACATGTGACGTTGATAGTTAAAAGTTATCCACGGTTAAAGCTTTTGAAGCTTTATTTCTAAGTACTTAGAGTTTATAGTCTTTGAAATAAGCTACATTATCGAATTAAGGTAGAACCGGCTGCAATACTTAATTAACGAAGGCTCATATTTGCTTGTAAATTCATACAAAATTTTAAGGACAGTAGACCTTATTAACCTCAAATACGGTGAATTTTATACGTCAAACCATCTGTCAAAATCAACTAAATTGTAGGCCCTCCCCAAACTTAGCCACCTTACTAAGACAACTGCTCGATGCGTGTGGCCGTTGTTCTCCGCCTAATAGGTTGCCATGGGTATGCCAACCCCACCACGGTTCCACTGTGGGGAGCAACGGCCACCATGTCTTGAGCTGCTGCCGTGGCGCTGGGAGGTTCCCACGGCACCATGTTCTTAATGACATCGTTAGGAGAGCCTTATTGTCAGAGTTAAGTTACCTAATATCCCATGTATGCTTGAGCCGCCAGGCTTTAGCCGATCGGACGGCATAAGGCCTGACGGCTAGACCCTGGTGCCGTGTGAAAGAGGTAAGTGCTTACTGTGGGACGCCACGTGCGTCAGTACTTTTGCCGCCCCGCATCTTAGTCGTACAATGCGGTCGGCAGGAGCGGCTGCTGAGCATGCGGCGTCTCTTAAAAACCGGCCAAGTGCGAGTCGGACTCGCGCACGAAGGGTTCCGTACCATTACGGTACGGAACCCTTCGGAACTAAAGGGTTACGGTACGCAAAAAACGGCAACAAAATCACGTTTGTTGTATGGGAGCTCCACTTAAATATTTATTTTATTTTGTTGTTAATACTTATTATTTGTTGTTGGCAACAGAAATATATCATCTAAATAGACAGACAGACCGACGGACAGCGGAGTCTTAGTAATAGGGTCCCGTTTTTCCTGAAACCCTAAAAAGATAAATACTCGGCGCTGAGCGGGGGGGTGTTCGTCTCCCTCGGTGTCGAGACTTCGGGATGCTCCGGGAGCTGGGACCTCGCCTGTTTGAAAGGGGCCTTGACCCCCGCTCCGGATTTTTCCTGATGCAAAGGCTGTCCATCGCAATCTAAGGCGGTCCTAGGTCCTTGCTACTCGTAAAGTCTGCAGCGATATTGATAGTCCACGCAGTGCAAGTGTTATACTTGGTCAACCAGATAGAGAGAGAACAACAGTAGAAAAAGGCGGCAAATTTGAAAAATGTAGGCGCGAAGGGATATCGTTCCATAGAAAATTTGAATTTCGCGCCTTTTTTTACTGACAAGATTTGGTTGACCAGCTATATTTACCCGTCATAAATTCATAGAAGTTTGACGTTTAAAATGACGCTTGCACTGCGTGGGCTATCAAAATCCCTGCAGACTTTTCTCGGTCTGACTCTATTAACTACTCTATACAGGGTGGTACAAACCTCGATGTCCAACATTTTTTTTTATTTTATCACTACGTGGGCTACTACCAATATTTTTTTATATTAAGGCTAGATTTTAGGAAATAAAGTTGTGTATCAAAGAAGTAAAAAATAAAATTCGGCACCGAAGTCAGGCACCGAACGTCATCTCTGAGAATCGCCTAATAGCCCACGATATGAGGAAACTAAAAAAAAATTTGAACGTTGTGGTATAGACCATCCTGTATAGTTTGAGTGTTGGATTGCAACTAAATTAGTACGACGCTGTCATTTTCTATTACGCGATTACGTCCGATTTTACCCGAAAAACGAAGTGCATTCTTGTAAGTATAGTTAGTCAAACCAATTTGTCATTAAATAAGAACAATACAAACTATACTCATCCTTTTCTTTTGGGTGCTAGTACTAGTGTAAGACAAAGATAGTATGACTCTCTCTGTCTATGTTTGAAATGAGACAGTGCTTTGACAAAGGATATAACCTATTTGTAGTTTCGCATTTTAAATATACTTGGTCAACCAGATCTTGTCAGAGGAAAAAGGCGGCAAATTTGAAAAATGTAGGCGCGAAGGGATATCGTCCCATAGAAAATTTTAATTTCGCGCCTTTTTCTACTGACAAGGTTTGGTTGACCATCTATAGAAAAAAAAATCAGCGATGTCAAATCGGTGACATGATAGATTTTCATTGTCAGTCAGGCTAAAAGTACAATGTAATATTAATTTAAAAATTCATTGCGTAACCTATACCTATAGGAAGAAAACAAACAAATAAATTGCATTAAATATATGCAGAACATGTGAACTATGAGAGTATGGATCACTCCATACGCAGAAGTGATTGATGGCTGAACATATATTCTGAAATTCGGCAACGCTATGAAGAAAAAATCCTTGGACGCCTATTCTCCACAGGTGACACGAGAGAAAATATTGTCTGAAAAAAAACTGCAAGAGCTGATTTTATACGCAGATAAAAAAGACGTTAGAGTTTATGGAGACATGACAGAAGACGCGATATGCTGAAGAATATGTTGTCACAAAAGGAGCGACAGTCCGTTTAAATGTAAATATGTTGGAATGACCTTCAACTGGTGTCAGCGAGCTTGCCGTGATACCTTCACGAGCTAATCACAGCGGCGTAGGATAAAATCATGGTTGCTACTGTGCGAAACATTTAGGGCGCGTGTACACGGTGCCGCCTCCGCGCCGCTGCCGCGCCGCCGCCGCACCTTCGCGCTATTTACACGAGACGCGTAAAGCCCGCTGCCGCGCCGCCGCTGCGCCGCCGCTGCACCTTCGCGCTATGTACACGAGACAAGTATAGTCCGCCGCCGCGCCGCCGCCGCGGGTTTTACGCGTCTCGTGTACATAGCGCGAAGGTGCGGCGGCGGCGCGGAGGCGGCACCGTGTACACGCGCCCTTATGTGTATGGAATCGAAGCTGTTTCCGGCCTAACTCCAATCTGTGGCTAAATGTTTTGGTGCTTGTAGTTTTTAAGTATTCTGAATTAAATACTCTGATTTAAACATAATTAGATTGTTTTTTTATTATTATTAATCTCTCTATTTTCACTTTATTGCACGAAACATAGGACGTTTTGCCAAATGGAATTCTCTACCAGTCAGGCGTAAGGCAAACAGAGATTGGTGTTGGTATGTAGGATATAAAAGCGACCGTATGTCGAACAGGTAATCTGGTTGCTGGCATTACATACATCTTTCGTGCTGGTATTTTATACTGTTAAATCGTACCTATGCTAAAAAAGTGACGAACTCCAAATGTGACGTCCTCAGAAAGTGGCGTTCTCAGAAAGTGACGTCCTCAGTGCTACATTATATCTTTAATTAAGTACTTTAAGATGTGCCGGCAATCCGTCGCCATGTTGAGTTTGAGGTCGGCGTCTAGGTCGGCACACAAATAGAGTACCAAGTCTTTGAGCACTCTATATATGTGCCGAAACTCCTCGTTGGGCATATCAAAAGGGTTCCATGTATCCCTTATGGCACGTCGTTGAATTTTTCTTTGTTGATGCTTTTCTTCCATGGCAGCAGCTGCCAAGAAGAAATGATATCTTTGCCATCCCTACAAATAATGTAATGATATTCTTATATGAATACAAATGGAGTTCAAATAGTATATATTATATTTGAAAAAAAAAACTATACCGGCCAAGTGCGAGTCCAAAATTGTAGACCCAGTAATTTCGGAGATAAAGGTGGGAGGGAGGGGCTATTTTCTTAAATAACTTCTAACCTATTTATTGTACTTAAAACAATCGCTGGTAGCCTAGCGGTAAGAGCGTGCGACTTGCAATCCAGAGGTCGCGGGTTCAAACCCCGGCTCGTACCAATGAGTTTTTCGGAACTTATGTACGAAATATCATTTGATATTTACCAGTCCCTTTTCGGAGAAGGAAAACATCGTGAGGAAACCGGACTAATCCCAATACGGGCCTAGTTTACCCTCTGGGTTGGAAGGTCAGATGGCAGTCGCTTTCGTAAAAACTAGTGCCCACGCCAGTTCCTGGGATTAGCTGCCCAGGCTCCCATGAGTTGTGGCAAAATTCCGGGACAACGCGAGGAAGCCATGTCCGTCTTTGGGTGAGGGGTCACTAATTTACATATGTGTACTAAATTTCAACTTAATTGGTCTAGTCGTTTCCGTGAAAATAGGCTGTGACAGACGGACAGACAGACGCACGAGTGAACCCTAAAAATTGTATTTTTCACCACTTCTATACCATGAGAGCACCTTATCGTGCTCAGTGAGCACCACGATAAATTAATCAAAGGCTAGCCGTCAAAAATCGACTATATGTCTAACTATCCAACAAACGTAGCCATTTACCGTCTATCGCTGTCAAAGTGGACAAAACGGTATGAATGTTATAAAAATGTATAAATCTAGACAAGTGTCTTTTATATCATTTAACTTATCCACTTATCAACTAAGTTTAAGTTGGAAAAGTAGACAAATGACATATTATCCAACGAGCATGTTATGCAGTTAATCGTTTAACGACTATCGCTGTCAAAAGTGGAAAAGACGTCAAATCAATAAAAACTGGATTAAATGTCAGTTTTATCATCATTTATACAATTATATCATTTATACAGTCGACCATCATAGCCCTACAGCAAATCAAAACACACAAAAAAAACCTGGTCTACATACATTATGGACACCTGTTTTAGTTTACGATTTCAGGATTCCTCTCATCACAAAAGTTGCTTACATTAATCTAATACCTTTAAACGAGCAATTCTTGTATATTTATTTATTTTATATGTATACATATATATTTTGGGGATCTCGGAAACGGCTCTTACGATTTCGATCATATTTGCTATTTGGGGGTTTTCGGGGGCGAAAAGTCGATCTAGCTAGGTATTATCCCAGGGAAAACGCTCATTTTTAAGTTTTTATATGTTTTCCGAGCAAAGCTCGGTCTCCCAGATATTTAGTACCTAGTAATTCGTGTAGGTATATGTATCTTGTATCACCTAAAAATATTCACCCCGTATAGAGTAGCTCCTTTGTGAATTAACATTGAACATATCTGTAGAAACGAACTCAAAGTCGAGCCAAAGGTTCTTGACATCAGGTAGCCTCTGAAAGAATGTAGGTAAAGAAGAAACTCTGTGTCTCTTTTATATTCGCTATTACCATTGTATTTTCCTTTGTAAAAAATAACGCAAGACATCTTATATCTAGACAATTTAGATCAAGTAATTGGTAACGCAATACCTGTACGGAGTATATAATTATAGAATAGAATAGAATAGAATAGAAGAAATTTATTCAGAAAACGCTTAAATTTAGGTATTACACGAGACAACAGAACTAATTTATTATTAAGCGTCACTGAAAAGGTCTCCACTCAGCGTAATGTCAAGATACCATCTAAGGATCTCGACGCTGGTCTTCCGTGGAAACCCTTCCGAGAGAGCGCAACTACACGCTAAGGTACAAATTTTATATAAGTGCAAAAGTTGCAAGTAAATTTAATAAGGCTATAATCGAACGAGCGAGCGAAGCGAAGCGAAGTTCTTACATTCGACTTTGAACACACGGCTGGCTAGGGGCATGTCCCGGCATTTCAATGTTTTTAAGCTGAACTTTCAGAGGATAGTTTGATACTCAATAACTTAAGTAAATTTGTTCTAATTTAAATGAAATTGGGTGAAAGTATAGTCGAGGGCATTATATTTTAGTCATTAAATTTTGAGCTGGCTTGAACAAGAGGTTATTGAGCTGGAAGAGCTTAAAATGCTAAAAAGCCATTTGTGAGGGGTCTTGCTATTCTGGTCATTTTAATTGCAAGAAAGTATGGTCGAGTTTGGTATCAAATGAAAGTGCTCGGTTTACACATTTATAATATTGTTTTTTTTAAAGATTTTTTTTTTAAATTATGACAATTTTGGAAGCCAAGATGGCGGCCATGCACTGTCATTAAATCGTAATGGATATCATTTTATAGGTTTTAGGCGGCGCAGATTTCGAAAATGATGATCATTTTGGATTCCAAAATGGCGGCCATGCACTCCATGCAGTATGTCATAAAAGTCGTCATGGATATCGTTTTATAGGTTTTAGGAGGCGCAGATTTCGAAATTGATGACCATTTTGGATTCCAAGATGGCGGCCATCCAGTATGTCATAAAAGTCGTCATGGATGTCGTTTTATAGGTATTAGGGGGCGCAGATTTCGAAAATGATGACCATTTTAGATTCCAAGATGGCGGCCATGCAGTAGGTATGTCATAAAAGTCGTCATGGATGTCGTTTTATATGTTTTAGGGGGCTCAGATTTCGAAAATGATGACTATTTTGGAATCCAAGATGGCGGCCATGCACTATGTCATAAAAGTCGTCATGGATGTCGTTTTATAGGTTTTAGGGGGCGCAGATTTCGAAAATGATGACCATTTTGGAATCCAAAATGGCGGCCATGCAGTATGTCATAAAAGTCGTCATGGATGTCGTTTTATACGTTTTAGGGGGCGCAGGTTTCGAAAATGATGACCATTTTGGAATCCAAAATGACGGCCATGCACTATGTCATAAAAGTCGTCATGGATGTCGTTTTATAGGTTTTAGGGGGCCCCGATTTCGAAAATGATGACCATTTTGGAATCCAAAATGACGGCCATGCAGTATGTCATAAAAGTCGTCATGGATGTCGTTTTATATATTATAGGGGGCGCAGATTTCGAAAATGATGACTATTTTGGAATCCAAGATGGCGGCCATGCAGTATTTCATAAAAGTCGTCATGGATGTCGTTTTATAGATTATAGGGGGCGCAGATTTCGAAAATGATGACCATTTTGGATTCCAAAATGGCGGACTTGCACTATGACATAAAAGTCGTCATGGATGTCGTTTTATAGGTTTTAGGGGGCCCCGATTTCGAAAATGAAGACCATTTTGGAATCCAAAATGACGGCCATGCAGTATGTCATAAAAGTCGTCATGGATGTCGTTTTATAGGTTTTAGGGGGCGCAGATTTCGAAAATGATGACCATTTTGGATTCCAAGATGGCGGCCATGCACTATGTCATAAAAGTCGTCATGGATGTTGTTTTATAGGTTTCAGTGGGCGCAGATTTCGAAAATGATGACCATTTTGGAATCCAAAATGGCGGCCATGCACTATGTCATAAAGGTCGTCATGGATGTCATTTTATAGGTTTTAGGGGGCGCAAATTTCGAAAATGATGACTATTTTGGATTCCAAGATGGCAACCATGCAGTATGTCATAAAAGTCGTCATGGGTGTCGTTTTATAGGTCATGGTCATCATTTTCGAAATCTGCGCACCTGATGTTTCAAATAAGATATAGATGCATCCTAGTAAGTCAACAACATCTATATCTACTATCGAAATGTAGTTTTGATAGTAGTAGTACGAAATGTAATCTGAAAGGAATCAAGTAATGCATTCCTGTAATGAGGAATCGACATTGATTCCAATTACTAGTAATTGTAATATTCGAGAAATTGATTCCTGATTCCTCAAATGGAATTGTACTTAGTAATTCGGTATTGTTACATTACAAAGTACCTAATCTGGGAATCGGTAATCAGATTAAAAAGTAATTTCAAGTAATCGTGGAATCAGGATTCAATTACGAAATGCCCATCTCGGACTAAGTAGCACTGCATTCAATTGATCTTTTTGACGAGCCGCGAGTTCTCAGTTCGGGGCGAACTACTAAATAAATAAATAAAATAAATAAATAAATATTATAGGACATTATTACACAAATTGACTAAGCCCCACGGTAAGCTCAAGAAAGCTTGTGTTGTGGGTACTCAGACAACGATATATATAATATACAAATACTTAAATACATAGAAAACAACCATGACTCAGGAACAAATATCTGTGCTCATCGCACAAATAAATGCCCTTACTGGGATTCGAACCCAGGACCGCGGCTTCACAGGCAGGGTCACTATCCACTAGGCCAGACCGGTCGTCTAGTTATTATTCAATTAATTTTTTTTTTCTTTTTTTTTTTTCAATTAATTTAATCTTACTGGGATAAAGTTTCCGGATTGTGAGATAAATTCGTGTTCAAGGACGTAATTTTTCTGAAGACTGTTTTATCCTAATATTTAAAATAACTTAGTTATAATGACTACTGTATATATAAGTATGCGTTCCGCATGATATTTGTATGTAATGGCCACCCAAAGGCTGAATAACGCGGAAAAGGCTTCAATCAGGGTGTCGGAGAGTCTCGAAAAACGTTGAATAAGATCCTTTGACCGAAATGCTTGGGCAAGAATACTGGCAATGCTAGATCGACCACGTCACGACCCTCAGTAATGAGGGACCGACTTATTTGAGGGCATCTGCGTTCACGCGTTATAACCATTAAATGAGACCCTATGGCGATTTTAATTTATGTAAGCCTCAGGTTTGCCAATTATGTAATGCCGAAGCGTGCGTAAAGGCAATTTTATGCCCTAAAGCATGGGTTTTAATTAGGGTAGAAATTTTTTCTCTTCCTAGTGCCTAATAGTAGGGGAAGTCCGGGCATAGTGAACACCTTTACGTTTGACTTGACATAACAGAAAAATTGAACGAGGAAGAAATGAAAAAAGTATCAATAATAAGTCTTTATTTAATAATCTTTTAATTTAAAACAAGACTAGCCTCTAATGTTTAACAGTTGCTGCAATTTTGAACAAAACGTAAAAAAAGATATTTTATTCGCTTTGTCCAGGGTGCCGGGCAAAGTGAAACTGGCCCCCGGGCAAAGTGAAACTGGCCCCCGGGCAAAGCAAATATTACTCATAAAATCTTAGTGAACTTAATAACTAAGTGAAAATTATTCAACATAAGATCATTTCAATAATATTAATTAGAAAAAGCTGTCACAAGTAACTTTTGATATATTTTCACTGATTTCATAACTTCACGGCATTTCTGAAGACATTTTAACACAGCGAATCCACGTTCTGATAGCCATTTCCATGACGTCAGTTAGCCAGAAGCCATTATCGATATTTTTTTGATATTTATATACCATCTGTAACAAAATATTATCATAAAAAAAAATTACCTAATAAATTCAAAGTGAACACGCTATCCGCTTTGCCCGATCCACTTTGCCCATTCAGTCAGTTAATGAAATTAAGAATAAAAAAAAATAACCGTTGGATTGTTTTAAAAGAAATGCGTTGTAAAATGAAGATACTTTAATAAGCAATAGAAGCATCTTGAATTAAAATTCGAGATAATTACTGTGACAAAATAACAATGTACAATGTACTTACCTTTCAAAATCGAATATTTTGCACTAAAAACACATTTTGACTCGTCACCGACGACGCTCACAGCGACCGCTCCCTGTGACGCTTGCCGCTAATAGAGCGAAGGATCCTGAACATCATATAGGCGCGTGGTGCGACAAAGTCGAATAGTTTAGGATTGGGAGCCCGAATTAGCTTTGCCTGGGGTGTTCGCTTTACCCGGACTTCCCTACTAATGTCTTATATTTTTTGATCATAAAGTTAACTTCGGTATTAAGTCAAAAATAATAACATCTAATCAATATAAGTTAAATTCTGTGTTCAAATTAGAAAGGATTATTTATTTTCTATTAAAATGTTTTTAGATGAGATGTATCAAATACCTATATGGCCGGCAACGCACTTTACCACTCTGGCGGTCTAGCATGAGATGTATGGAATCGCGCGCGAGAACGCAACTCATACGATTTAGACCGGCTGGTTTTGCGGGTGTCTATGGGCGACGGTAATCGCTTACCATCAGGCGATTGGTCTGCTCATTTATCTCCTACATCGTAAAAAATATCATAGACTACACACTACATACGCAATATACGTAATTAAATTTAAAATTATTATGGTAATGGTAATTTTCATGTTTACAATATTACATTATTTAGCAAAATAAACAGCGTCTGCGGTCAACATTTTCCGTATTTTAATCAATTTCAATGTAGTAATTAGGCGTGCGGTTATTTTTGATAACATTAAATCATTGGCGTATTAAAATTATGCCGTCATATTACCATATAATTCGTTTTTCACGTAATAGGTTTAATGGAATGCTCGAAATTTAATTAAATAGTAGATACAGAACATTAAATACAACGATAAGTCCACTCGGATTCCATTAAGTTGTCCTTGGGGAGAAACTAAAGAAATGTCAAGTACCTACTAGCCTACTACTAAAGCTTAAGCAATAAAACGTCTGCAACTATCTAGTAAACTTGAGCTAAAACCTTTTTGCTCATTTTGTCTCACTCAGTGAGCAAAATGCGATTTTGCTCACTGTTTTTAAGTAGCAAAGTACCCTTGTTCGAGCTGTTGAGGTGAAAACTTAATTGCTGGTATATCTTAAGAAAACATGAGTGAATAGAGGTAAGTGATGAAGAAGGAATACATTTTTCGGGTTCTTTAATATGTTCTCACTGCTGAGGTGAAAAGTTTTGTGAACTACACGAGATCAAAGTATATAACATCTCGTGCGCTTTTGAGTCCCTTACTACGCTCAAGATTTTAAATTAGTATAGAATCTTTCGCTTGCACGGTACTCAAAATAAGCACTCGAAGAAATATCAAACTTTGATCTCTTGTTGTACAAATAACTATATGTCGATAAACGAAAGCATTCAAGTGACAGAAATTGAGTACGCACTCAATCAAAGCAAACTCCACTATTTCCGTATGTAAATTTCACGAGGGGGCCGTTCAGCATGTAATGCAGCCAAGTGAAGAAGGATAGGCCGGGCGCCTAACAATCACATCTGAGCAGAATTGGAAACAGTTGTCGCAGTGCGTAAGTATATAACTTCAGTATGACAGTTTGTTAAAAAAACAACGGGTTGCACTCCGGGAGTGCCGACAGAAGTGAAAACTCAATGACTAGTCCAAAATGTCTGCAGCACTATGTATAATTGACCCATCCTCCTTTCTATTGAAAAACTTTAGTTCCGAAATTGCTGGTCAGTGAGCTTGTTTAAAATTCGAAATTCAAATTTGTAGCGTTAATTGTTTAAAATTCGAATAGAAATTGTAAAGTTACCTTGCAGACCTCGCATCTAATTAAATTTGGTCATGATATTTTGAGTTTTATTCACCAGTACTAGAGTTCACTTTTATTAGCGATTTCATCAAGATGTAGCTTTATTGAATTATATTTGAGTGGTATAAAGTTAGAATGTAACTGTGAGATCCTCGTATTTCAGCCCGTATAAGATTAGAACCTTTTTCATGTAATGTCATTGAGTTTTTCTTTATTGATTTAAACACCATCTAAATGAGTGGCCATCTAAACCTTACGGTCACGTGATCGCCTTACGCTGTCTCGAGTTTATCATTTTTTCCCCACCTCAAAAAGTGCCCAGCGCCGCTAAAGAAGTTTTCACTTCAAAAATATGCTAAGTTATAATACACCTAAGTAGGTACTTAAACTTATAAGGCACCTCTATTATGTATTTAAAAGCGAGTGACGCTTATTACGCTTAGTAGGTACTTACTAACACTGACCTGCTACGCCAAGTGCTTTGAAACAGTGACTGGCAGGCACAAAAGACAAAGTAGGTATCTGAGCTTGCATATAAGCTAAGCTAAGCTACCTACTTAGAAAAACTTTTTCAATTACCACATTAGAGATATGGTTATTTGCCATTTTGGAGGAGTCCTGATCGTTATATTTGACACAGTCGATTTCAATAAATCTCTGTTAATACCAGATTCCTTTCCGGTTAGAAGACGGACTATTAAAAAAATACATACCCATGACAAATTAATTTTGCACTGAGAAGCATTTATCAGTAACCTTTGGCTTCAAATATCATAACAAAACGACATCGGAATCCTTTTCCAATCACCCAGCACGCTCCGATTCCTCAGTATCATTAGCGAGCGTGAAAACGTGTGCATATTTCCTAACCTGCAAAGTACCCTCTGCACTAAATCATGCAATAAATTATCGGGCATGAAATATTCAAACGCCCCGACATACGGCAGGTGAAAACACCGAGTTTCTGCTTCGCAATTTTCAACCTCTCTTCACCGCGTTTCCCGATATTGAACGTTAATTAACTATTTTAGTTTAATACGAGCACATTGCTTATTTTATAGTGTACAAGGTTTAAACTTTATATTTAGGGTTCCGTATAGTGATGTACCGACTTTTGGTTTGGCCGACTAGCCGACTAATCGGCGCTCGGATGCCCGATTAGTCGGCCGACTAGTCGGCTAGTTGGCCAGATCATTAGTTTGATCTAAGTTCGGTTCAAATGCACTAAATAACAATCGTTTTACCCCTTTCGTCGCGCTATTTATCATATATAGTAACACTAAAAAATTAAATAAAAAAATCCTAAAGTTATATTTCATACGGCGACCGCACAATCGGACATAAAAAAGCGACCACAAGGTCAATAATTTCGAACAAAAGTTTTCGTAAGTACTCTAAATAAAAATTTGGGTAAAATAGGTAAAAAGCTTATGAAAATATGTGCTGTGTTTATTTCTTTTTCCCTTGTTTTTCTGTCACGTATAAAGTGCTGACTAATCGGCCATTTTTGCCGACTAGTCGCCGACTAATCGCCGACTACAAATGAGGCCGGATAGTCGGCTTTCCCGACTAGTCGGCGGCTAGTCGGTATATCCCTACTTCCGTACCATAAAAAAACGGAAATCTTATAGAATCACTCGAGTGTCTGTCTGTCTGTCACAGCCAAATTGCTCCGAAATTACAAGACAGAATTAGCCGATTTTATTTCATAATTTTAGGGTAGATCATTTAAAAGTTATTTTAGAAAATAGGCTAAAAATGACCATCATCATTAAAAATGCCACGTGATCACCGATCAGCCGTCATATAAAATGACGTCGGACGCCTCGGCCCGGGCACGGCCCGGTCTAGCGTGAGTCATCCTTTATCGAGCTTACGGTGGGACTAGGTCGATCTGTGTAAAATTGTCCTCTAACCTTTTTGACGCCGTTCTTACACAAAAGCTGTCACTCAGACGCTATTACGTCATTGAAATGTCAAAACTGAAATTGAACTTTATGCATATGCACGTAGGTCTATGTTGCTCCGTGGTCTGTGACCGATTAATCGGTCTTTGGCGTTGAACCTACGGTGCGGATATATCGGTCATTAGTGTCCAAAAGGTTAATATTTATCAATTTCGAAGCACGGACATTTCTTAGACTTGACACCTCTTCTACAATTAATAACACTTCGCTGACAGCCATGTCAAGAACAAAATAATAGAAATAAAGGGGCTATTTATAAAGCATTCATTAAATTGAGACAATAGGCGTAGAATAGCCCGCGAGATAGACTACCCGTCCCTGTTTCATTAATACAGTTAGAAAAAGGCGGGTAGTCTGTCGCGCCACTTCTGTGCTAGGCCTACAGACTAAGATTCCATTAAGTGAAAGCAACTATGAATTGACTCCACGAGTCTTTTGTCATTAACTTTGTCTTTGATCTTAACCCATAAACTTCCTTTACAACATAAGTTAGGGCTCGGCAAACAATCAAGTAAATAGATCGTAAATTCCACGAGGCCGAATCTCGAAACTGAGTTATGACTCCTCGAAGATTTACGTCCGAAAGATTGACTTTATTCGTTAGGCCGTTCGAGTAAGGGCGGCCATTAAAGAGGCAGTATTCACAAAACGGCGTTATCAGAGGGAGAGAGATAAAGTCTGCTGAAGAATGGGCCTCGGGCGCAGATTACATGCGGTTCAGATACGATATATTTCATTACAAACCGTTTCTTTTTTCAATTTAAATAGTAAGATATAACATATTTATAAAATTATGTTAAAACGTTTGTATCTTATTTAAAAGTCAAAAAACATCGACAATTCATTCATGTAAATAAAAATCATTTTGGTCGTATCTAAATGAATAGGTCGACAGGTCGACACCAATCGTGCGGCCTCATTTACAGTGGCGCTTCTGCTTTGTAATCTGTGTGTCGGCACTTATCGCGTCCTTCGCGTTTCGTTTTCGCTAAATGTTTCGACAAGCTAAACGACAATAGCATTAAGATATTGGTGTAATGTTTGAAATGAGAATTCAGATTGCTTTCGTCATTATGAATGTATGGCATTTACCTTTTTTTTTAATCCTCGGGAGAGTTTCACTTGAGAAAAGTGCCTACATTATTAATGGTCAATTATATTTGATTTACCAACAAAACTTGCTTATTATGTTGGAATTAGTGTTAGTAGAGTCTGTGCGTAAAGAGAAGAGTCGTAGATCGTATTGGATCCCATACATTTCACAACTTTTCTCTTTCCGCACAGACCCCATTTTTGACAACTCGCGCTACTACGAGGGCTGTTTGATAAGTACCCGTTTGTATTAATATCACGGGCCGAAAATATGTATACAATCGTTTTAAGCCATTTTTCAGAGGTGGGAAAATTTAAAAAAAAAACAGCATTCTTTTGTTTTTTTCTCATTTGACAGCGATTCAGTGAAAGCGTGAACTTAAAATTGTGAAAATGGAGAAAGAGCAGTATCGGTCTGTAATTAGATTCTTGTTTTTGGAAGGAAAAACATGTGATGAAATAAAAGTAAGAATGCAAGCGGTTTACCATGAATGTGCTCTTTCTATGACAACCGTTAGATACTGGTTTAACGAGTTTAAGCGGGGGAGAACAACCGTCTTTGATGAGGATCGTCCAGGCCGCCCAATTGAGGTGACTACAGACGATATGGTTAAGATAATTGAAAATATCGTTTTAGCCGACCGCCGAATTGAACTTCGAGAAATCGTTGATGCTGTAAATGTTCCAATCGAGCGGGTACAAAACATATTAGAAGAAAAATTGGGTATGAAGACAGTATCGGCGAGGTGGGTGCCGCGTTTACTCACGGAGGAGCAAAAACGGAACCGACTGACTACTTCGGAGCAGTGTTTGGCCGTGTTCAAACGTAACCCGAAGGAGTTTCTGCGTCGTTTCGTGACCGTAGACGAAACGTGGGTCACCACTACCCCCCGGAAATGAAAGGGCAGTCGAAGCAGTGGATTTTACCGGGTGAACCTGCGCGAAAGATAGCAAAAATCGTTCCATCGGCTGGAAAGGTCATGGCGACCGTTTTTTGGGATTCGCAGGGTATTATACATATTGAGTTCTTAGAAAAGGGGAAAACGATAACAGGGCAGTACTATGCCAATTTATTGGATGAATTTGACGCTGGGTTGAAGGACAAACGACCCCATTTAAAAAATAAAAAAGTACTGTCTCATCACGACAACGCACCAGCTCATTCGTCTAGAGTTGTGATGGCTAAATTAACACAATTACGCTACGCCCTATTGCCTTACCCCCCGTATTCTCCAGATTTGACCCCATGCGATTTATTTTTGTTTCCCAACCTGAAAAAATGGCTCGGTGGTAAGCGATTTGGATGAAATGACGAAGTCATTGCCGCCACAGAGGCCTATTTTAATGACTTTCCGAAATCATACTTTTTGGATGGTTTATTGAAGCTTGAATATAGGTGGAACAAGTGTATAGAGTTAAAAGGAGACTATGAAGAAAAATAAATGCATATAAACAAAAACAACTGATTATTTTTTTCATAAACGGGTACTTATCAAACAGCCCTCGTATTTTTAACTCGCTCTAATATTTTACGTAAATACCTATACAAGTTTTATGTATTTTAAGCAATCCCTGATAGACGTTATCATTAACTCTAGAGCACTTCTCCTTTCAAAAACAATTGATAAACTGACTTTGAAATGTCATCCTCAATAGAATAAATTTCAGACATTCAAATTCACCCAGTAGGCACTTGAGAACAAAGCAATATCTACCTACTATGAGAACATTCAAGATAAGAGACCCTAATATCAATTAAATCAATTTTAATATTAAAATGTCCTCAGAGACGACGAAGAAGCAGGATTCTACCACTCCACTGTAATTTGAGGTTCATTGTTATAGAAATCGAAAATTAGAATTCAATTTCTCCGCTCTGCGGGTGAAGGAATGATCGATCCATTGTCACTCATCAGATACTGCCTTGGAATGCCCGCGGCATATCTAGTCCTGTCATTATTTCAATGAACTACGAAGTTAAAATAGGTCATAATGGGATGTAAAAAAAAGCAATCAACGTTTAGTTTCACGACATTTCGGCTATTTACTTACATATTTTATTTATCTACGATCAAGTGGTTATTAGTTGATTTGTTTTTAAATTTCATTAAATATTAATTTAGGTAATAGATTTCTGAAATCATATCGTTAGAAAAAATCGACGTATGTCTGTTATACTGAAGAGTTAGGTACTTTGTGATACTAACTTTACGTAACTATGGCTATTTATATTCTATTGGTTTCTATTATCTGCAACCGATATGACGTATTACGACCAACATATTATTTTGACAGATACCTACCTTGTAACGTGAGAGCGACTTGGTCTTTGTCAATGTCGCGGTCGCGTTTGCCCTGAATGACACTTTAGTCAAGACATTAGCTTATGTTCTGCCTAATTCAGCATGGCTGCCACCAGTTTGACACTGACATATTTGCTAGCGTGTGCGTAACTTGCTTTCTATTGCACTTACGAGCGACATGTATATAGAACGTAAAGTTACGCAGACGTCAGCGAATATGTTAGTTTGAAAGAGAAAAATTCAAACAACAGCGGTGTGTTTGTTGTAGGATTTTTTTACATTGGATATATGCATTAAAATTAATTTCACTATCTTTGATTTTCATGAAAAAAGATTACAGGTTAATACCCTATCGTTAACCCGCAGTATGTAATCAAAATCAAAATTGGGTCAGTGGGCGAGGAGCGAGGCGGTGCTTTCTTCCATTAGACGATAGTCAAATAATGCCTCATGCATACTACCTATTTAGCTTTTTTGAATGTTATTAATACGATTTTTTTCTTATTTTACCTGTGCAATATTATTTTTCTTCATTTTTTACTAAATTTTTATTTTAACTATTATAGCATTAGGTCGATTACGTTTGGGGTGCTAATAATTATTTACAGTTCGTAACGATTGAGACCCCTATTTAAAGAGGAAGCACATAAATTCGAAGATTTTGATTAAAATTTTGTAGTTTAAGATTTGCTTTTGTGAAAAATGTGTATCGCTATCGGTGAGACGACGTCGGTTACATACTTAGTACCTACTCGTAAAGTTACCGAGCTCCAGTGAGGAATATTTTGCACATAATAACATGCCTGGTTTATTAACCTCATAATTCAGATTCAGATTCAGATTCAGAGTTTTATTTGATTAAACATGGTATATACAGGTCTTAAATACTAATACAATAGAGCTACATGTTTGGTCATAGAGACATGCAAATTCGCATTATATTCACGAAATTGAGTTACAAATATTCGGAATTCTTCAAAAACCGTTACTCGGGACATCCCTAATGCCCAATAGTCATTACTTTGTGATATTATGAATAATGTTGCACCTTAAAATTTGAGGAAAATTCTTTATAATTACTCAATTCGCGTTTTAAAAGATTCCTAGTCTTTCCGTCCACAAAAATACCCGCTGCCTGCAACCGTAAGGTCAGCCGGCCTGTGTTTAGAATCACACTTAAACTTAGACCCAAATATTTTATGTTAGAGCTAAGTACAGCCCCCACATGAACACTGCGAAAGTATAGGTACCAACAAAAACTAGGTATTTGCTCAAGGCCTGTGAACTTTTGTATTCTAGCTTTCTTGCAAGTGCGTGATATAAAGCTAAGACGGCAGGTGGCCCGTCACAAGTTGTGTTTGTACGCGGCTTTACATTTGGACTGCTCATTTCCTGTCAAGTGCGGGGTCGCCCATTAGCTATACAAACAGGACACACGTTTCAGTGACACCTGCGCCTTAACATATCATGATATATGTTTTTCTATGACAGTCTGAGTATAATGTGTTTGAGTTTCGTGGTACGTAATTATGTTGGTGGTTGATATGGTACAGTCAACCCCGTAATGAAATGGAGACAGTTGATAATTTTTTGTTCGAATACATGTAATTGTGTTTTTTCAAGACTAGGGCTAATATAACCAGCGGGGTTACCGCGAACCACGTTCGACGTGTTGCCTCTCTGTCGCACTTGTAAATTCGTACGTAAGTGTGACTGGGAGGAAACACGTCGGACGTGGTTCGCGGTAGGCCCTCTGTATCTGGTGAGTTTAAGTCTTAATAAAAGTCGATAGAAATTGTTTCGGTATTATTTCCTGGTAAATTATTTTAATACTATGAGTACCATTTTTTTGACAATAATACCTACGTACCTAAAACCTACGGATTTAAAAGATTTAGGTATCAACAAAGAAAACATGATGTATGAATGTTTCAAATGATTTATGTGTGTTTAAAGACAGTTGTTAGCTTTACGATTAGTAGATAGGTACATAAACTCTAGTACGTTTACTATTAGTCACATCAGTCATAATTATTGTGATACATGACCTAAGTAGACAAGGCATACACAATGCGCTCCTTGCTACTTACTTGAATAAAGCATATATTTGAGTTTGATATTTTTTTAAAGTTACTGGTATTTTTTAAAAGTTAATTTCTATATTTATTACTATTATCTTAAACTAAATCAAACATCAGAGGACCACAATAAATATACACTTTAATAATAAAGGTAGGCTATGTTTATTTTATTTTATAAATCAAATATAAATTGGTTGTATACAATAGAAATTAAAATTCGGCGAATCAATTCTCAACGCCCACTTTATTCGCCGTCCATCCTTACACAAGCGTTCTTACGCCAAAGCAAATTGCGGCCATTGTTATTCAAACAGTATATTAAACATTCATTCACGTCATTTTCAGCGTTTTGAATTATATCAGTCTCCGCGGAACTCAATTAAGGATTTCGCAATTCAAAAGAATAATTGGGTAGTTCGTTATTGGATGTTTAATAGAATTAGTTGTTGTGTTAATTTTTTCCTAACGTTTTTAAATTAAACCGTTTTTTAATTAACAGTTTCTGGTTTAAAATTATCAATATAAACATGAATAAATGGATTTTAAAATTGCTGCCAATAAATTAAAAAATACTTATTGTAGAAACTTAAATATAAATTGAATTATCATTGTTTTACAAAGCTTTTGCATAATATAACTCTTTTAATACACATACACATATACGCACAGAAAACAACGTAATACGTACACGCAAAAATTATAGATTTCAAAAGACAAAATATAGTCTTCTATTACCGTAAAAACTGTTTTAAGTTTAGTGCATTTTCCCTAAACAAAACCAGTTTTCTGAAATGCGTTTCACGGTACCAAATACATTACAAGTGTCATACGCTCGATCGATATTTTGCCTCACGTACAAGCAAATATTGCAAGGGCCCGAAATCCCTTCGAGGTCGCTGCCCTAATGACCTGACTTAACGTTTCTGCATATTATTCCACGACACGTATCCGGACGGGCGGCAATGTTGGCATTTCCTTATCAAATTTCCTTGGAGACTGGAGTCACGTTATTTCTATTTTATTTGACAACGTGTATCTCGACTTACCAAGAAAAAGTCTTGATATTTGTTAAAGACAATATTAAACAGATAGTGACCGCCAAAATTTTCAAATATATCTGAATACATCCTTATTTTTACGGTAACAATAAAGGTGTGTTAAGATATATTCTGAGGCAACCTTAGGCTCTTAGTCAGCCTCATACCCATTTAGATAATTACATTTCACCGTGGATTTACCTGTACAATCAAATTAGCATTAGACAAAAGAACACTGAACAAGGGATCAATACTAGCAAAACGGTCAGTTCAGCGAAATATTATAGGGGCCGAAACATTTTTCATCCATTCTATCTCGGAATCCTTCCACTGGAACTTCATGAATATTTGAACCAGGATCAATTATTAAAATGATTTACTACTCCCCGGCTCGCCGTATAAACGTGCACTCGCCTAAGGTTTTATTTTTGCCCGAATACGTCGGGGATGAACGTGAGTTCAATTTCTTGCTCTGTGCGTAAAATGTTAATATTAAAAGTGCGGTATTAAGGAACGGATGCTAGAAGGTGCAGATGGAAATGGAAAACGATATTACTTCAAGATGTTTCGATGATATTAAGATGATGATGATGATGATGTGCAATAAAGTATATATGTACATACATACATACATACATACATACATATTAAAATACATGTATATTAAAACGGGGTACTCACGTATTTTATGACGAAGATTGCTCGACATATTATTATTTCGCTCTTTTACGAGGACCTTCAACGGGAGTACGCGTTGGCGGACCGATGCATCTTTGACTGAAATACGTCAGTGACCGGTTTTAATATATTTAATGTATATGTGTACCACGGAAGTTATGTGTGGATGAAACTTAACGTCAACCCTTTACCGCATACGACGCCATATACCTATGACGGATATGATATTAAACTCTAATGGCAGCTATTAAAGTTCAAATTTAAACAAATATTTTACATTCCATGCAGTAAGGGGTTAATTACCATAGAGTTATTTTAGGGCACATTAATTATTATTGATTTTTATAAACGTGACGTGTATAGGTACACCTGATATTTTAAAGTTAAACTACATTTTACATAAAAGGTTAAAATTATACTCCCAAACCGCACTGGCCATTAAAAAATCCTTGTCCTCAGTAATTTACCATATACCTATAGGCTGAGAGACAATGAGTAACAAAATCGGCCGTATTTGAAATATTGGGCGTAGTTAGAAAGTAATTTCGAATTCCGAACTTCGTTTCGTTGTTCCGTGCTGCGGCTTCCATTGAGTGGCAAAACTTAACTATTGACAAAGTAGGTAGTACAAACAGCAACACTCCTAACTCTACGTGTGCATGGTGGACCTTATTACAAAAGGCATAAGGTCCACTGATGTACAGTTAACAGTAGGGGCGATGGTACTAAGGCACTGGTGTTGACGTATCTTTAGGCCTTGGCCTGTTAGATTTAAGCCTGCGTACATCGTCACCTTGTATAGGAAAAGAATAATATTTTTTATAGAACTCTACTGTACGCAGAGTTTCATGTCATTTGAGACTAACATCTTAAGCTAAATCAGAATCAGATCGCTCAATTAATGCGGCCACGTTAATGCGGCCACGAATGGTCACTTGTTTAGTGTTCCAATGTGAATGTGTCATACTCAAGATATCGTTAAATATTATTGGAGTATTAATGAAATAAATATTTAGATTTTTGAACTTTTTTAATTCCCGCGGACTTCCCGTACCAATCATTTCCGTTATTTTCAGTATTTCGTTATGTTTTTTTTTATTAATATATTATAGGTACCTACAGCGTGCAAGCTTGTGCATTATTCACAATCACAATTCATAAGGAAATATTATAGACATTCACATTCTACTTAAATGTAATTTGTTTCAACAACGTCCTAGCAATGTCTACATTTACAGAATACTCTGCTTTTATCTTAAGAATATTAATACATACGCGGTTTTACAGTATTTTACCTTGCGTTTTTCCTTTTCGCGTCATTCCAGTTATCTCGTTTTTAGCTATTTCCCCTTCTCTTTGCGCCGTGCGTAAATCCAATTTGGGTCTACATTTTGATCGGTATGATATAAGGTTTTGTTTTGGATAAAATATATTTATTTTACGTTGTTTATTTTTGGTTTCATCTCTAATCTCTAAGGAATTTCTATTTATTATTCAGTCTAAAGGCGTATAGTGATAATTCTATATTATTTGTTATTTGATATGTGGTGATGGTGATGGTGGCTATGTTGATTCACAATAAAGTAAATTATGTTTTATTAATGTGTTTTTGTTTATACTTACCATCACCACCAAAAGCCTCATGAGAACTTAAGCTTTAAGCTATCAGAGAATAGCAAATACGAAGATAATAATAGAGAGACGAGAGCCGTTACGAGAGAGTAGCATAAAAAAACGTATATGACTATTCTTATACGTTTTTTTTTATGCTGACTGTCCTACGTTCAAATGTAGGTTCTATTCCGCTTCCCCTGAGGATTGTAAGAGGGATGTCTAGTTGAATTTAGTTCAGAGCGGTAGGTTACTAACCTGTCACTGCAGGGGTAATAAATATAGCTATGTTTATACACAAAAGCTTGCCTTGGGAGTACGAGCTATTGTAAAACTATTCCACTGGAGGCTATTGTCAAAAGAAACTACTTTAGGGTCAAGAAAAATAGGTATAAAAAATATAGTTTGGAACTTTTTATGTCTACAAAATAATATCCTTATCTTTACTACTTAAGTCAATTTTGAGAAATTCGGGATACGAACTTGACTATAAACAAATCAAAGTAAAAGGCTTAGGTACCTACTGTAATTGTGATTTAATTAGATATACTTATTTTCGAACAAGAGCTCAAGTACCTATATAATGACAATTGATATCCTACTAAAAGCTTTTTTGGTAAAGTGTTTACCTTTGATGAAACTGATAATCTAAATCAAGATTTGTTTACATCGAGGGGTGGGTGATCAAACCCGATAAGTCGAGTAAAAGGATTTCTGAAATTAGAAGTATATGTAACATGCGTAGAATTCTTATTTGAATAAAAAAAATTGATTTATCGGGTTTGACCGCCCATCAGCCGTCGAAATATTCTAAATCATTGCGTTGAAAAACTTCTCGTCTATATTAAATCCAATGATACAATTAGAGGCTAGCAGATTCTGAAGTGAAATTGCGTCATATTATGTACCTATTTAGTTTTCTTTAATAAATATGATCAGTCTTTTAACAGGTTTCAAATCACATATTATTTAAAAACGGAGTAGTCCCTGGTTGAAAACGCCTTTTAAATCAAATATGATGCACTATTGTGCGCCTGTCCGGGGACTTACAAGTTAAAGTTATAAGACTCATAAGTGTCACTATACATATAAAAATTTAAACAAACAGGTTAAAGTAGCGTATATAGTGCCTACATTACGCTTGCAAATTGTCCGCAGGTAGCGAATATCAGGTTACGCTCGCTGCATCGGCATT